>NC_133467.1:38319212-38619212 GCF_048565385.1 Saimiri boliviensis | reverse complement strand
CCTTGGTGCCTGCCTTTCTGCGGTGGAGGAAGGGTTTACTCAGCTCTATAAAGCCTACAGGCTGGCTTACGTATAGGGAGAAGAACATGTATGGAAGGAAGCTTTTGCAGCTTCCAAATTCTCATCGTCTAGGAGCAGGCAGGGTGATTCCCTCTGACCAACACTGATCTTGGAGAGATGGAAGGAGAAAAGATTAGTGACGACTGTTGAGCTGCAACCACATATGCTAAATACAGCTGTTCAGTTAAAGCAGCCCCATGTCGCTCCCAAGCCCTATCTTTGTGTGAATCTGTGCGAGCCCGGGTGAGGCAAGTCTCAACCCCCTCGGCCCCGCCCACCTCGCTTATCGCGCGTTCTCGGCGAAACCACGAGCTGGGGGCGTGGCCTATATTCAGCCCCGCCCCTAGCGAGCCTATACAAGGGGGCGGTTCCGCGCGCGCCCGCCTAGTTGGAGCGGGACCGCTGGGTGGAGAGGTGGTGCGTGTGCTGCGACCCCGCGGGAAGATGAACGGGACGCGGAACTGGTGTACCCTGGTGGACTTGCACCCAGAGGACCAGGCCGCGGTAAGAAAAAGCGCCCTCGCCGTCTTCCCGGTTTTGTATTCCCGGTTTCCAAGCCCGCCGCTCCCGTACCCTGCGCCGAGTTCGCTGACCTCACCTGGTGCCCGGCTGGCGCGGTCAGCCCTGCGCGGCGCTTCTCTCTTTTTATTCTGCTGCCTGCGACGGGCAGTAGGAGTCGCGGGGTGAAGACTCCTTTGAGGCTCCGAAGCTCGGGGCGTCCCTGCCCTTTGGTAGGACACTGCGGCTCCTGGCTGGAACTCGGCGCCGGCGAGCCCGAGCTTGCTCCGGCGTCCCGTGGGCAGCCAGACTGGGTCCCTGAGCGCTTTTGGACGTTGTGTCCCGCCGAGGAGGCTTAGGCTTTCCCGTGGGTTGCGGGTCCTGGTGACCTCAGAGGCCCTTCAAAGAATTTCATCGTGGTGCTTGGGATGTTCAGTAACAAGAAAAAGGGTAGAGTCAGTTCCAGGACAGGGTCAGGGGCGAGTGGGGGGGACGGTAGGACTCAGGCTGTAACGAGATTGTCCAGGGACTCTACCTTTCGCTAAAAGGGATATGGCTTTCCCGCCCGGGGGTCACCTCTCATCTTGGATTTCTCGTCTTCCCGCTTGTAGTTCTGTTTTCCTCCCCCTGTCGGCCTATCAGTCGCTTCCTGGGACGGTGTGTCGGTTTTGCTTCCGTCCCCAGCCGCCAGGCCCGGGGATGGTGGAGGAAGGGGATGCAGAGCCCGGGCTGAGAAGGGGAGAGAAGTGACCCAAGGAAGGGCTTTGCGACGGGGAGAGGGTTGAGGAGGTAGGAGGCGTTGTCCAGTGCAGGCTGGTCTACCTCGCTGTACTCTTTCTCTGGCTCCCAGTCCCTGTTCTCCCCACCCTAGCTTGACCATATGGTTTTTCCTCTCCAGAGGCTGAGGAGGGTAATTTGTGGCTGAGCGTTTCTAGGCTCTGTTGGGGAACTTAACCCAGATCAGGTGTGTACTATTACATCAGTTTCCAAGCTATTGTGAGTGAGAGTGAAATGAAAATCCAGGTGATGGGGAGTTTGTGTATCATCCCCAGTGCCCCATCTGATTCCCTTACTCCCTGCTTGCCTCAGCCTGCCCTTGAGGTAGAGATAACCCAACTGAAGCTAGATTATGGCTGTTCTTCAAGCCACATTTGTAAAATAGGTACTCATTTCAAGTTTAGAATACAGGTGGTCATTTAGTTCTGTTCCCAGCCCCTCCTCTCCGTTTCTGCCTGGGCTATGAGTGTTTTTGCCATAGTACAATACAGATGTTGTTATTGGCCAACCCCAGTTGCCCAAACCCCACTCTTCTCTAGCTTGTCACATCCGCAGTTGTGAGACTCTGAGGAGGTGGAAGAAATCCATCCATTTTGTGTCAGCTGCAAGTCCTACTCCATGCTCTTTGTTTTTAAATGAAGAGAGTCTTGCGATGTTGCCAAAGCTGGAGTACAGTGGCTCTTCGGGGGTGCAATCATAGCACAGCACAGCCTTGAACTCCTGGCTTCAAGCAATCCTCCTGCCTCAGCCTCCTGAGTAGCTTGGACTTCCGGTGCACACGACCAATAGCTTCTCCTCCATGCTCTTGCTCACACTTTTGGAATAGTTGAGGGAAAGGGTGTGAGATAAATAAAAGAGAGGGATTTTGGGGCTGCTTTTCGCTTGCCAAAGAATAGTGATAAGTTTAAGACAAAGGCATCGGCAGTATTAATGAAAAGTTAATCTCTACTGTTTCTTTTTGTTTTCTTTTTGGAGACAGGGACTTGCTCTGTCGCCCAGGCTGTAGTGCAATGGCACAGTCTCAGCTCACTGCAACCTCCACCTCCTGGTAGAGATGGGGTTTCACCGTGTTGCCCAGGCTAGTCTCAAACTCCTGGGCTCAAGCAGTCTGCCCACCTTGACCTCCCAAAGGTTTGGGATTACAGGCGTGAGCCACTACATCTGGCCCCTTATACTACTTCTCGATGTTTTTGCTGCTTGTCTGGTGGAGGGGAATAAATCATTAGGTGGACAAAGAATTCAGATGGTCCCTAGTTGTAGGTTAGTTTGAAGCTAACCAGACACCTTTAGAGCAAGGGAGAGACAGAAATTCCCTTTTTTTCCTTTTTTCTAGGCTGAACTTGAGACTTATTTTACTCCAGAGCTGAGAATGAAGTAATCATTGTCCAGATCTGATCTTGGAGACATTCCCGGGCCCTTAAGGGAGGGGAGGAGATGGTAAACAGTCAGGACACAGGCCTTGTCCTGGATTCCTCTTCTCTGAGCCAACTTGCAGATAGAGTTTATGGCTCTGGACACTCTCCAGGAATCTGTCATATATTCACACCACTGAATGGGTGCTCAATGAGTGTGCAAAGTGATTAAATAATCAAATGTTTTTTCCAGAGTCAGAGTGTAGACAGTTAAACTGATTAGAGTATCCTCATGGGAGTGTGGGCCCTGGGACTCTGTTGGTGTTTCCCCACTAGCCGGGCTGCATGCCTCAGTGTATCACATATGGACATGGACATAGGGCTAATACACCCTCTGGGATTTTTTATTGTTGGAGGCAGATGCAGCAGGTACAAGGAGCCAGAGGTTTTCAAAACTGCAGACCGTAACCGCTAGTGGATCTGAGATCAGACCAGCATTAAAAAAGAAATAGAATTAACACTCTTAAGAGTGTTAGTAAGTTAGACATTTTTGGTAGAGCTTTTATTTCAGTTTTGTATATATATGTGTGTATGTTATATATGTGTGTGTTAGTTTACTGGATCATGATGTGAAATATGTTTTCGAGATTGAAAAGCTTTGCAAGCCACTGTGGTAAGTTATATTGGCAAATAAAAGAACAAATAAACACCAAACTCCTTTTTATTAGATATTTCCATTAACTTCGTTTGGTTATAAACAACAGAGAATGACTCCTGCTAAGTTATGCAGATGAGGACATTATCAGAAGGAAATGGAGCAGTTCACAGAATTTAAGGGAAAGCTTAGAAAGTCCTAAACAAGGATGTCCTGGGACCTGAGGAAGTGGAAAGTTGGAGGCTTTGGTGAATTCGTTCCAACTCTTTTAGGTCCTTTCACCATTCTGCTCAGGATTCCAGGGAGAGAGTACCATCGTCTCTTGGCCTCCCAATTGTCCAGAGCAGGGCACGGTTCCTTGATTGATAGCCCCCCCAGATTAAAGTGATGGAAAGAGATTCTCCAAAGACCCAAGTGTGGAGGGGAATGGAAGCTGTGTGGCAAAAGAATAGCTGTCCATGCCATTAGACTTTCCCATGGATGATCTCTGATTTTATTTCCCTCCTTCAATCGCTTCCTTCCTTCCTTCTTTCCAGCCTTCTTAAATCATTTTTTTTTATAGGGTCTCACTCTGTTGCCCAGGCTGGAGTGCAGTGGTGTGATTATAGCTCACTGCAGCCTTGAACTCCTGGGCTCAAGGAATCCTTCCATTTCAGCCTCCCAGGTAACTAGGACTGCAGGCATACCCTAACATGCCTAGCTAATTTTTCATTTTTTGTAGATGTGGGGTCTCACTATGTTGCCCAGGCTAGTCTTGAACTTCTGGTTTCAAGTAATCTTTCTGCCTCGGCCTCCCAAAGTGCTGGGATTACAGGTGTGCACCACTGCACCTGACTTTAAATCACTTTTTTTTTTTTTTTTTGAGATGGGGTTTCACTCTGTCACCCAGGCTGGAGTGCAGTGGTGCATCTTGGCTCACTGCAACCTCCATCTCCCCTGTTCAAGCAATTCTTCTGCCTCAGCTCCTGAGTAGCTGGGATTACAGACATGGGCCACCATGCCCAGCTAACTTTTGTATTTTTACTAGAAATGGGATTTCATCATGTTGGCTGGGCTGGTCTCGAACTCCTGACCTCAAATATCTGCCCACCTCGGCCTCCCAAAGTGCTGGGATTACAAGCATGAGTCACCATGCCCGGTCTCTTAAAACACTTTTTGTCAAAGGAATATATGTACGTGATTTTAAGAAGATCTGATAATATCAGAAGGCTTTTAAAGAAAATAGCAATCCCCTCCTCCAAGTTCTGCTCCATGAAAGTAACCACTCTCTACTCTTTTAGCTGTCTTGTCTTGTGTTTACCTCCATGTTTCTAAATAATATGCTTACAATGATTTTTCTTGATGTATCGGTTTTAGACATCTATTGACTTCTGTTTTGGGAATTATAGGAAACTATATTCCCACGCTTCACAGGTGATAGGTCAGGGTTCATATCTTGGCATCTTTCTCTGGGCTTCTTTCCTCTTCTTTTTCAGACTTCATGACCAAGGCAGTTAGTGTCCCCTACTGCTCTGGGTTCTTTAAGTAATCTTTAAGTGTTATCTTTAGAATATTTGCATTTTTTTCATCCTCTCTGTTTTTCTTTTTCTTTCTTTCTTTTTTTTTTTTTTTTTTTTTTTTTTTGGTCGAGGTAGCAGGCAGGGGGGATTTGTCTTGGCCAGAAAGGTTCTCTCTCAACACCTGGATGGACTCGGAATTTTTGTATCAGCTGCGATCTGAACACTTGTCTTTACCATGGAATAGGTGGTGTTCCTTTAGGGCGTCAGAGACTGATGTAGTTTAATACCAAGTCTTTCCAGAGCCTCACTCTTTTTTATTTTTTTAAACTAGAACTGTGATTTATTGAAGCCTTACCATGAACTTCACATAATTTTTTAATAAACAGCTTTGTTGAGATATAATTCATATGCCCCATTTAAAGTATACAATTCAGTGGGTTTTAGTATATTCACAGAGTTGTGCAATCATCAGTAAATCAATTTTAGAACACTTTCATTGCCTTAGAATCCTGACCCCTTAGCAGTCCATCCCCATTTCCCCCCAGTCTCCCCCAGACCTAGGCAGCCACCCGTCTACTTTCTTTCTCTATGGATTCACCTATTCTGGATATTTTGCATAAATGTAATCATCAGTATATGATCTTTTGTGACTGGCTTCTTTTATTAGAATGATGTTTTCAAGGTTCCTTCATGTTGTCATGTAAATCAGTACTTCCTTTTTATGGTTGAGTAATATTCCATTATGTGGATGTATTATAGCCGTGTTCATCATAGAGAAATGTTGGTGGGCATTTGGGTTCTTCTACTTTTTGTCTATTATGTATAATGCTGCCATGAACTTTGGTGTACACGTTTTTGTGTGGAAATATATTTTCATTTCTCTTGGAGAGGAATACCTAGGAGTGGAATTGCTCGGTCAGAATATTTGCATTTTGAAAGAGGATTCATCTGGAGCCATTGCTGCTTACTCCAAAGGAATGAATGCATTCTAAAAGTGGAGGTCCTGGTACTGGGACATCTAAGTATGGGGGAAACTGCTGGGCAGAGGAGCCTTTCACATTTGGTAGCTGCCTGTTCCTTCTACTCATGAGACTTGTCCTAATCTCAGCCCATAAATCTCTCCTCACACCATCCCGTCTTTCCCATTTATTGCCAGGTTTTTACTTTCAGGAGCACTGCAGCTGATGTCACCAAGCCTGCCAGGAATTTGAGGAATGCTGGGCTTTGCCAGAGAAGGAAGGATCAAGGCGAGGATCTGAGTGAGGAGAGTTACCTCATCATCAGGCATTTGGTGCCCACATTTGCCCATAGTTCTCCAGGGTGGAGGGGGGCGTGCACCCAGATGGTTTCAGTTCCAGACACATGTGCTCAGAGAGGTGGGATGAGCTTCCTTGCCTGCTAGTAATTATGGTGCGTGCCTCTTTGGGTGAAGAGTCTTGTGAAATACCTTTGTTTTCTAGGGGTTGGGAAGGTTCAGTTGGGGAAATAGGTATGTACCAGCAAGGCTGGTAGCCCAGATTTAAGCCTAGCCAGCAGAGGCAGGAAGAAAAAGAGAGAATTTAAGGTAGGATGGGGATGAGTCAATGAAGGAAGAAAAGGAACATGGTTGGGTCTGGGGGCACAGAAGCAAAAATCACTAAGCAGGTAGTCAGAGACTAGAGGGCAGAGCCATTCCCTTTGATATGGAGCGGGCACTGAGGAACTTGCCCTTTCATTCCAGGTTTGCCAGTCTCTAGGCAGGTGTCCTGGAGAGAGACTGGCTCAGCAAGAGGGTGTCTCCTTCAGCATTGGGGTTCAGGAGCTCACTTCCCTCTACGGACACACTGTCACTGCGAGGCCCCAGTGTTTTCCTTTGTTAGGGCTCCAAGTAATGAGAAAGGCTGCCCCGTGTAGGGTGCCGCCCAAATCGTTTTTCTCATTTCACCTCACAGTAACCCTGGTCGGCCCTCTGCTTAGAGCTTGTCCAGCCCATGCCTCTGGGTAGGCAGCCACATAAAAAACAAACACCTGTTTTGCTGGCTAATCTGGGGAGGAAGAAAGGGAGTGATTCTTCGTGTCAGACTCCACAAGGGCCATCTCTGGCCTAGGCAGCGCTGCAGAAGGCAGGACCACGTACCCGAGACTGATGAGCTGAGTTGGGTGAGAGCCTCATTCAAAGAGAGGGTGGGTACCCACCCTTCCCATGCGGCTCTCTCCTTTGACTTGATGGGGCTTTCTTCATCCTCATCACGCGGGAGCCATTGTTACAAGGGGCTGGCTGTTCCCATTTTTCAAAGTGGGGAAACTGAGGCGACCATGTACACTTGGGGTGGAACAGTAGATGGGATTGAGGGACAAAGTGAGGGAAGAGGGGGATACAGGGTGAAGATGAACTAAGACTGCTGGTTTCCAGCTCCAGGGCAATCTCCACTTCCTTTACTTCCTCTGACGCTGACTCTCGCCCAGTCCCAGTGACCCCTGTCAAACCTGGGGAGTGAAGAGCTAGGGAATTGCAGGCTTTTTCCTGTTCCCAGGAGCCTGTGGTGTGAGAGCTCTACACCTCTTTCTTTATCTCCCTGGGGCCTCCCTGTTTATCTCCCGATCTCTGCTGTGGCGTCTCTAACCCCTCAGCTATGTGTTTACCCCCTCCCTGCTTTGAGAAGTGAGTCACAGCCGGAGATTTGTTTGAACAGAGTGGTGAGGCTGCCTGTAATTTGGAGGTAGCTGGGCTTCTCCCAAAAATGTTTATGAGGTTAAAGGCTGCTTACCTTGTGATTAGCACAGTTCCTTTTTCCCTAGAGAAGAAGGCTCCACTTCCCATCTTGCCTTTTAGAGTTCCCAGTGGGCCCCCCACCCCCGGCTAAGATATTTTTGGGGTGTTTCTAAAGCTCCCTGGAGCCTGCTCCGGAAGACAACTAAGTGCACCAAACAGAGAGGAGCCCCAGGATTTACTCCTTGACTCTGGGTTGGGGGTGCACGCTGAGGTCTGTGGCCTTGTTGACTAAGATGCATTCTCCGGTTCTAGAGGATGAGGTGCCAGAGAGAGCCCTAAGTTTTTCATTAGCTCCATTAGACAATTTACTGCATCCACCCTTTTCTCTTGCAGACTTTCCAGAGCTGCTTGGGAAAGTAATGCTGCTTCACCCTTGTGAAGAGATTTATGATTTGCAAATCACTTTTACATCATTCTCCCACATCTACCTGCCCTTCCTAAGATGTCGATGGGGTCGATACTATCACCCCCATTTTACAGACAGAAAACTGAGGCCGAGAGAGGTTAAGTGATTTGCTTAAGGATTAATGGTCGTCAGTCAGGACTCAGACATCCTGCCTGTGACCTTAAGTTTAGTGCTTTGTTTGTTTTGAGACAGAGTGTCACTCTGTCACCTAGGTTGGAGTACATTGGCTCAGCCTTGGCTCACTGCCTCCTTGACCTTGCAGGCTCGATTGATCCTCTCACCTCAGCTTCCCTAGTAGCTGGGACTACAGGTGTGGACCACCATGCCAGGCTAGTTTTTGTACTTTTTGTAGAGACAGGGTCTCATTAGGTTGCCCAGGCTGGTCTCAAACTCCTGGATTCAGGCGATCTGCCTGCCTGGGCCTCCCAAAGTGCTGGGATTACAGGTGTGAGCCACTGTGCCTGGGCAAATTTAGTACATTTTCTTTCTTTCTCTTTATTTATATGTTTTATTATAGGAGTGTCACAAATGCATTTTTGTGGCTGAAGTTTAAAACATTAGATGTATTTGGAACAAAAGTCCTTCACACACCTTCATGGTAGTTAGGAACCCAGACTGGAGCCACAGGGCTTGGGTTTGAATTCTGCCCCTGCCCCTTACTAGTTCTGTGACCTTGGACAAGATACTTCTGTGCCTCAGTTTTCTCATCTATAAAATGGGAATGTTGATTATAACACCTACTATATAGTATTGTTGTGAGAATGAAATAAGTTAGTACTACATGTAAAGCACTAAGAACAGGGCTCAGCAGTGCTCAACATAGTCATTGCTATGCATAGGATTTGGCAGTTAGCAATACCATATATATGGCCAGGCATTTGACTCACTCCTGTAATCCCAGCACTTTGTGAGGCTGAGGCGGACAGATCACTTGAGGTCAAGAGTTCGAGACCGGCCTGGCCAACATGGTGAAACTCTGTCTCAGCGGGGCATGGTGGCTCACACCTGTAATCCTAGCACTTTGGGAGGCTGAGGTGGGTGGATCATGTGAGGTCAGTAGTTCAAGACCAGCCTGGCCACCATGGAGAAACCCCATCTTAAAAAAAAATAAATAAATAAAGAAACTCTGTATCTACTAAAAATACAAAAATTAGCTGGGCATGGTGGCAGATACCTGTAATCCCAGCTACTTGGGAGGCTGAGGCAGGAGAATCATTGAGCCTGGGAGCTGAGATCGTGCCACTGCACTCCAGTCTGGGAGAAAGAGTGAGACTCTTGTCTCCAAAAAAAACTATCTATCTATATAAAACTGAGAAGTCCTGTTTTAGGAATTCATGTCTGATTTGCTTTTTTTTCCACTTATTATATCTTGGAGATGGTTTTTGCTCCTGCAGAGATGTTTATCAACAGTGTAATATTTCATGTTATGGATGTTACCATCCATATGTGGCTTTATTCACCTCTTTACCTACTAGAGAATATATTGTTTCCAGTTTTTAACTATTGTAAATAGTATTGCAGTCAGGTTTTTCATGCATGTCTTTGAGCAAACGTGCATGGATTTTCATAGTTCATAGTTTTAAAAGTGAATTTACTGGGTCAAAGGATTTATGAAATATGCAAACCCTTCTTATTAATGTTGCCAAATTAACTTCCCAAAATACCTTTATAAATTTACATTCTCCTCAGCAAAGTATGAAATTAGTCTTTTTCTCTCATTCTCATTGATCCCTGATAGGATTAGATATTCTCGCTTAGCATTTTTGTGAGATTTGCTGATACTGCATGTACAGTAGTTCATTCTTTTTCATTGTTATATACAAAGTTCCATTTTATTAATATTTGCCATTCTGTTGGTCTAAAAATGATATCTCTGCAGGATTTACATGAAAAAACATGCTTTACTGAAAAGCAGGAAAGAAGACTGGATATATGAGAAGTCTTTTTTTTTTTTTGAGACGGAGTTTCGCTCTTGTTACCCAGGCTGGAGTGCAATGGCGCGATCTCGGCTCACCGCAACCTCCGCCTCCTGGGTTCAAGCAATTCTCCTGCCTCAGCCTCCTGAGTAGCTGGGATTACAGGCACGTGCCACCATGCCCAGCTACTTTTTGTATTTTTAGTAGAGACGGGGTTTCACCATGTTGACCAGGATGGTCTCGATCTCTTGACCTCGTGATCCACCTGCCTCAGCCTCCCAAAGTGCTGGGATTATAGGCGTGAGCCACCGCGCCTGGCCTGAGAAGTCTTAAAGCATGGCAATAAAATGGACACCTGTGTACCAAACACCCGCCTTAAGAAATAGAACATTACCAGGCTGGGCGCAGTGGCTTATGCCTTGTAATCGCAGCACTTTGGGAGCCCAAAACAGGTGGATCACCTGAGGTCAGGAGTTCAAGACCAGCTTGGCCAACATGGTGAAATCCCATCTCTACTAAAAATACAAAAAATTTGCTGAGTGTGGTGGTGGGTGCCTGTAATCCCAGCTACTTGGGAGGTTGAGGCATGAGAATCACTTGAACCCGGGAGGCAGAGGTTGTGGTGAGCTGAGATCACACCGTTGCACCCCAGACTGGGCAACGAGAGCAAAACTCCATCCCCCCCGCCAAAAAAAAGAAAGAAAGAAATAGAACATTACCAATACTTTTGAAGCCCTAAAGCCCCTTCCAGATCATAACCCTCTGCTTCCTCCGCTGAAGTGATCGCTGTCTTGAATTTTGTGTTTATCTACTACAGGCTCAGATGATATATTTCCTAGTTTGGCATGTTTTGAGCTCTGTATACATATTTATATTGTACAACTTGCTTTTTTGTTAGTTTGTTTGAGATAGAGTCTCACTCTGTCACTTAGTCTGGAGTGCAGTGGCACGATAACGGCTCACTGCAGCCTCTGCCTCCTGGGTTCAAGTGATTCTCCTGCCTCAGCCTCCCAAGTAGCTGGGGTTACAGGGGACCATTACCACACCTGACCCGTGTTTTGTATTTTTAGTAGAGACGGGGTTTCACCATGTTGGCCAGGATGGTCTTGAACTCCTGACCTCAGGTGATCCATCCGCCTTGACTTCCCCAAAGTGCTAGGATTCTAGGCATGAGCCACCGTGCCTGACTCAAATTGATTTCCGTTTTTTTTTTTTTTTTTTTTTTCTTTTTTGAGGCAGTCTTACTCTGTTGCCCAGGCGGGAGTGCAGTGGCGGGATCTTGGGTCCCTGCAGCCTCCGTCTCCTGGGTTCAATCCATTCTCCCACCTCAGCTTCCCAAATAGCTGGGATTACAAGCATGCACCACCATGCCCAACTAATTTTTATTTTATTTTATTTTTTTATTTTTTATTTATTTTTTTTTGAGACAGAGTTTCGCTCTTGTTACCCAGGCTGGAGTGCAATGGCACAATCTCGGTTCACCGCAACCTCCGCCTCCTGGGTTCAGGCAATTCTACTGCCTCAGCCTCCTGAGTAGCTGGGATTATAGGCACGCACCACCATGCCCAGCTAATTTTTTGTATTTTTAGTAGAGATGGAGTTTCACCATGTTGACCAGGATGGTCTCAATCTCTTGACCTCGTGATCCACCTGCCTCAGCCTCCCAAAGTACTGGGATTACAGGCTTGAGCCACCGCACCCGGCCCTAATTTTTATATTTTTAGTGGAGATGGGGTTTCACCAGTTTGACCAGGTTGGTCTCAAACTCCAGACCTCCAGTGATCTGCCTGCCTTGGCCTTTCAAAGTGCTGGTATTACAGGCTTGAACCAATGCGCCTGGCGCCAGCTTGCTTTTTTACTTAACATTTATTTTTATATTTATTCGTGTCGATGCATGTTGCGTAGTTCATTTATTTTCAAAGCTGAGTAGTTCATTGTACTAATCTGCCAGGTTTTATTCATTCATTTTCTAATTAGCTAGGCATGGTGATGCACGCCTGTAGTCCCAGCTGCTCAGGAAGCTGAGGTGGGAAGATTAATTGAGCCTGGGAGGTCAAGGCTGCAGTGAGTGAGGTGTGATTATACCAGTGCACTCCAGCCTGGGTGACACAGTGAGACCCTGTCTCAAAAAAAATAATAATAATAGATAATTTAAAAGTTCATTTCCTTGCTAATGGCACATCTGGGTTGTTTCTGATGTTTTGCCATTGCATGCAGTACTGCTTTGAACATACTTTTACATGTCGTCTTCTTCTTCTTTTTTTTTTTTTTGAGACGGAATTTTGCTCTTGTTACCCAGGCTGGAGTGCAATGGCGCCATCTTGGCTCACTGTAACCTCCGCCTCCTGGGTTCAGGTGATTCTCCTGCCTCAGCCTCCTGAGTAGCTGGGATTACAGGCACGCGCCACCATGCCCAGCTAATTTTTTGTGTTTTTAGTAGAGACGGGGTTTCACCATGTTGACCAGGATGGTCTCGATCTCTTGACCTCGTGATCCACCCGCCTCGGCCTCCCAAAGTGCTGGGATTACAGGCTTGAGCCACCGCGCCCAGCCCGTCTTCTCTTTATATTTCTGTAAGTGTAATTAAATCCCCTCAAACTAGCTCATTATCATTTTAATTTGCGTTTTCCTCATTACTGGTGAGCATCTTTCCTATTTCATTAGCCACTTATATTTCTTTTTAGTGTTGCATTCTTAGTCTTTGCTCAGCTTTTCCTTGACCTTCCTCAGCTACTTTTCTGTGTCTGCTTTTTCTGGTATTCCATACCGCTCTGAACTGAAGAGCTGGGGTTTCCCAAAGGGAATTGGGAAAATCCCCGAACATATCACCTGGAACTCATGCAACACAAGGCCAGGTATTATGCTAAATCAGCTATCCATGTCTTCAAGGAGCTTATGATTTTACTGGGGGAGAGGAATGAATAGTTACAAAAGAATGGGCTCTGTGTTAGAGTGCAGGATATGTAGGGTGCAGCTCTGACAGAGGGAGGAGTGCTGGGATAGGACCCTCAGAGGAGAGATGCCTTGAAGGCTGAGCAGGAATTCTCCAAAGAGGCAAGGTGGAAGGTGGGAGAGGATACCCTGGTAGGAGAAAGCAACATTTGAACCTCTGGGGAGGTGGGAGCACGTATTGCACCGGAAGACTCGTTAGCAGAAACAGACTTGGATTTAGATGCCTTCCTACGACTGGATGGAGAAAGTTGGGGATAGTTAGAGTGCAGGGTACACTGGGGTACTGGAGGGAGTCAAAACTCCCTGTGTGGGATAGACTGTGTTGGTCCTGATCATAAGGGGACTCTCATACCATAGTAAGGAGTTTTAGATTTTTTTGTTTTTACAGACATTTAATAGTAGCATACATACAAAAAAGTATATACATCACAAATGTACAGTTAAGTAATTTTCACAAACTAGACACATTCCTGTAAGCAACACCTAGATCAAGAAACAAACCATTACAGGCACTACAGAAGCCCCCTCATGTACCCTTCTGATTACCACCTACCTCTACCCTCAAGGGTAACCACTATCCTGACTCCCAAAGTGTGTATTATATTAGTTGTGATTATTTTTGTGCTTTTTATATAAGTGGAATCATATAGTATACTTTTGTGTCCGGATTCTTTTGCTTAGCATTTTTGTGAGATTCACTGATGCTGCATGTATGGTACTTCGTTCTTTTTCATTGTTGAACAAAGTTCCATTGTATGAATATATTGCAATTTATTCTGCTCTTGATGAACATGTAGGTAATTTCTAGTTTGAGGCTATTATGAAAAATGCTACTGTGAACTTTCTAGAATACATGCTTTTATGGGAAACATATGTATGTGCCAGGGCAAAGGGGTAGCCTCCCCTTCACCCTTGAAGTTTTGCTGAAAATCACTGACAAAAGACATTAATAGGAAAAAAGGCATAAACATTTATTTGATCATAGTTTTAAGTGACATAGGAACCTTCAGATGGAAGACTCGAATATGTAGAGGACACTGTCCATTCTTTGAAGACTTTTATTATTATTATTATTATTATTTTTTTTTTTTTTTTTGAGACAGAGTTTCGCTCTTGTTACCCAGGCTGGAGTGCAATGGCGCGATCTCGGCTCACCGCAACCTCCGCCTCCTGGGCTCAGGCAATTCTCCTGCCTCAGCCTCCTAAGTAGCTGGGATTACAGGCACGCACCACCACGCCCAGCTAGTTTTTTGTATTTTTAGTAGAGACAGTGTTTCACTATGTTGACCAGGATGGTCTCGATCTCTCGACCTTGTGATCCACCCGCCTCGGCCTCCCAAAGTGCTGGGATTACAGGCTTGAGCCACCGCGCCCGGCCCTGACTTTTATTATTTTTAAAATCTGGCCTTACTGAATCAAACTGTCCATTCTTGATTCTTGATTTGACAAAGTAGAGACAGCTGTGTAGAAATACGATTGGACAAAAAGGGTATGGTCTAATGCTAAGAAACTGAGTGGGGAAACCCAGCAAGGCCTGTCTGTCTCGGTTCTTCGTGGCCTCTCTTAAGCATTCCTTCTGGGTATGAGGCAGGAGCCTGTCTGGAATGGGGGTCTTATGACTTCAAATCAAGCAAAGTGGGTCAGATAATTTTGTTATGGCCAGTTTTTAATAGAGAGGTGGAAAACTAGAGTAATATTTTTAGATTTTATGGCTGGCTTTGGGGAAAAGGAGTTCTGATTTCTGTGACCTGCCTGGAGAAGAGGGATTCTAGTTTCTGTGGGTAGCCTCGGGATAGGGAAGGAAGTCATGAAAGGCCAGAGATGAGGGCTGGAGAAAGTCAGAGAAAACCTCTTTCTTCTGAGGCCTTTATTTTGGGGGAGACCTTACATTTGCATTTCTGTTGAGTAATTAGTGGTATACATATAATGAATTTCTTCTGCTCTGTGGGTTGTCATGCACTCCTTTTTTTTTTTTTTCTGAGACAGAGTCTTGCTTTGTCGCCCAGGTTGGAGTGTAGTGGCACGATCTCAGCACCACTGCAGCCTCTGCCTCCCAGGTTCAAGTGATTCTCCTGCCTCAGCTTCCTCGGTACCTGGGATTATAGGTGAATGCCACCACGCCCAGCTAATATTTGTATTTTTAGTAGATATGGGGGAGGGGTTCACCATGTTGGCCAGCTAGTCTCAAACTCCTGACCTCTGGTGATCTGCCTACGTTGGCCTCCCAAAGTGCTGGGATTGTGAGCCACCATGCCTGGCCCTCTTTTTTTTTTTTTTTTTTTTTTTAAAGACAGAGTCTCCCTCCATTGCCCAGACTGGAGTGAGTGCAGTAGCACGATCTTGGCTCACTGCAACCTTTGCCTCTCAGGTTAAAGCAATCCTCCTGCCTCAGCCTGCCATTGTAGCTGGGACTACAGGCATGTGCCACCACATCCAGCTAATTTTTTTATTTTTAGTGGAGACAGGTTTTCAGCATGTTGGCCAGGTTGGTCTCGAACTCCTGACCTCAGGTGATCCACACACCTCAGCTTCCCAATGTGGTAGGATTACAGATGTGAGCCACCACACTGGTACTCTTAGCAGTGTCCTTTGACAAATAGAAGTTGTAAATTTTAAGGCCAGGCATGGTGGCCCACACCTGTAATCCCAGCACTTTGGGAGGCCAAAGCGGGGGCGGGGGGAATCACATGAGGTCAGGAGTTTGAGACCAGCCTGGGCAACTTGGTGAAACCCTGTCTCTATCAAAAATATAAAAACTGAGCCAGATGTGGTGGCTGCATGCCTGTAATCCCAGCTACTCAGGAGGCTGAGGCAGGAGGATTGCTTGAGCCCGGGAATCAGAGGGTGCAGTGAGCCAAGATCACGCCATTGCATTCCAGCCTGGGTAACAGAATGAGATTCGCTCTCAAAAAAAAAAAAAAAAAAAAAATTATAAGGCATACATTAACATTTTAATAGTGGCTGTTTCTGGGTGGCAGGATTATAAATGCTTATTTTCTTCATTATATTCTTTTTGTCCCTGAAAGTACTTCAAGGAATATTAGTTCCTTTAAAAAAAAAAAGATAATTATATATTCATTTGCAGTTACAAGAAATATTAGAAATCCCCTGTAGCCTTTATTTCCTTTTTTGCAGTGGTAACACCTTGCAAAACTATAGAACTCTATCGCAAGCAGGACAGTGGTGGTGATACAGTCAAGCTGTAGAACATTTCCATCACCTCAAGGACAGGATCCCTCATGTTGCCCTTTGAGAACCACACCCACTTCCCTTCTGCCCGACCTTCTTCTTAACTCCTGGTAACTGCCAGTCTTTTTCCCATTTCTATTACTTTGTTATTTTTAAAATGTTACACAAGTGAAATTATACAGCATGTAAACTTTTGTGATTGGCTTTTTTCGCTCAGCAAATTCTCTGGACGGTGTTGTTGCATGTATCAGTAGTTTGATCCTTTTTATTGCTGATAGTATTCCACAATAATGATGTGTCACAATTTGTTCAGCCGTTTCTCTGCTGGAGGCATCTGGGTCGTTTCTAGTTTTTGGCTGTTACAAGGAAAGGTGCTTTTTTCCTTTCCTTTCCCATTCCCTTCCCTTTTCTTTTCACTTCCTTCCTGTCCCCCCCCCCCCGCCACCAGTATTTCAAATTTCCTTTTTTTTTTTTTTTTTTTTGAGACGGAGTCTTGTTCTGTTGGCAGACACCATGCTGGAGTGCAGTGGCGCGATCTCGGCTCACTGCCATCTCCGCCTCCCGGGTTCAAACAATTCTCCTGCCTCAGCCTCCCGAGTAGCTGGGACTACAGGCACGCGCCACCACACCCAGCTAATTTTTGTATTTTTGGTAGAGACTGGGTTTCACCATGTTGGCCAGGATGGTCTCAATCTCTTGACCTCGTGATCTGCCCGCCTCGGCCTCCCAAAGTGCTGGGATTACAGGCGTGAGCCACCGCTCCCGGATCAGATTTCCTTTTTTTATCATTTCCTTTCTGTTTAGAGAACTTTTTTAGCCATTCTATTTGTGTAGGTCTGCTGGTGAGAAATTCTCTTAGTTTCCCTTCATCTGAGAATGTCTTCATTTCCCCCTCGTTACTGATGGATGTTTTCTTTGTGACAGGATTCTGAATTGACAGTTCTGTTCTTTCAGCATTTGGAAAATAGTATGCCACTTCCTTCTACCCTCTGTCATTTCTGATGAGAAATCTGCAGTTATTCACATTGTTTTCCCCTCATGGGTTATTTTTCTCTGTTTTCAAGATGTTTTCTTTTTTTTTTTTTGAGACAGAGTTTCGCTCTTGTTACCCAGGCTGGAGTGCAATGGCGCCATCTCGGCTCACCGCAACCTCCGCCTCCTGGGTTCAGGCAATTCTCCTGCCTCAGCCTCCTGAGTAGCTGGGATTACAGGCACACGCCACCATGCCCAGCTAATTTTTTGTATTTTTAGTAGAGACGGGGTTTCACCATGTTGACCAGGTTGGTCTCCATCTCTTGACCTCGTGATCCACCCGCCTCGGCCTCCCAAAGTGCTGGGATTACAGGTGTGAGCCACCGCGCCCGGCCTCAAGATGTTTTCTTTGTCTTTAGTTCATCAGAAGTTTAATTTTGATCTATCGTGGCATGAATTTCATGTTTATTCTGTTTGAGGTTTGCCTAGCTTCTTGAATCTATAGGTTTGTGTCTTTTGCCAAATTTTGAAAGTTTTTGGTCATTATTTCTTTGAGAACATTTCAGCTCACCCACTTTCTCCTCTCTGCCTGGAATTCTGATGACTGGATTGGAATCATCTCTCAGTGCCCAGTCCAGCCCAGTTGTTTATGCTCTTCTAATTGGAAAAGCCTGGGTGTATGAAACAGACCAGACTTGACCGTCATTAGCTAATAACTCTTTTGTTCTGACTGAAGGATGCCCTGTCTTTTCCCAGATGCCTCCAGGTATGGGAAGATAGTGGTTTTTTTGTTTTGTTTTGTTTTTGTTTTTGTTTTTTTAGATGGAGTCTTGCTCTGTTGCCCAAACTGGAGTGCAGTGGTGTGATTTTGGCTCTCTGGAACCTCTGCTTCCCAGATTGAAGTGATTCTCCTGCCTAAGCCTCCCCAGTAGCTGAGATTACAGGTGCCTGCCACCACACCTGGCTGAGTTTTGTATTTTTAGTAGAAATGGAGTTTCACCATGCTGGCCAGGCGGGTCTCGAACTCCTGACCTCAGGTGATCCACCCACCTTGGCCTCTCAAAGTCCTGGGATGGGTGTGACTCACCACACCCAGCAGAAATAATATTTTAATAAAAGTGCAAGTATGTCCTGGGAAGAAAGATTTGGCAGCCATTCTGGCTATTTTGAAATTATTTCCTCTTCTTTCTTTTGTAATATTCTCTTGACCTGGATGTCATGGAGCGTTCACTGTGCATTCAGAAAATACCTTTGCTAAGGGCTGTGGCATATAACAGCTCTCAAGGAGTTAACAGAATGGGTAAATCTTCACAGAACACAAATAACTGAGAAGCAGATGCCATGGGAGGCCTTGTGATGCTGTGGGAGTTCAGGGAGGGGAAGGCGTGTTTCCCACGGGAGGCAGGGTAGCATCATGCAAGATGCGGCATTTGAACATGAACTCTTGAGGAACTTGCAGATACCCTAGGTGAAAATGGGAAGAACGGATATTTAAGGCACAGCAAATGATGGGAGCAAATGCACTGAAGTTGGAAACCATGGAATGTATCAGCTGGGGCACTGAGAGACGGTAGAAAGAGGGGCGAGTTTCCCCAGACTGTGGAGAGCCTTGCATGCTACTTTAAGGATGTGGCTTTTATTTCATAGGAGTTCAATGTTTTTATGAAACCAGCTACTTTGCTAGGGTTGGGAAGATCTAAGGGCCATTGTGGCAGTGTCTTCTGTCTTTCTTACATTTGGATTCATTCCAAGAAGTGGGAGGAGGCTGGTGTTTCAGTGTGATCTCCTGTGGCAGAGAGGAACCTCCATACATTTTCTTTCTTTCTTTTTTTTGAGATGGAGTTTTGCTCTGTTGCCTAGGCTGGAGTACGATGACACGATCTCGGCTCACTGCAGCCTCTGCCTCCTGGGTTTAAGTGATTCTCCTACCTCAGCCTCCCTAGTAGCTGGGATTATAGGTGCCCACCACCACGCCTGGCCAATTTTTCTGTATTTTTAGTAGAGATGGGGTTTTACCATGTTGGCCAGGCTGGTCTTGAACTTCTGACCTCAGGTGATCTGCCCACCTCGGCCTCCCAAAGTGCTGGAATTACAGGCATGAGCCTGTAATCCTGATTTGGGGGCCGGGTGCGGTGGCTCATACCTGTTATCTCAGCACTTTGGGAGGCTGAGGTAGGCGGATCGTGAGGTCAGGAGTTCCAGACCATCCTGGCCAACATGGTAAAACCCCATCTCTACTAAAAATACAAAAATTAGCCAGGCGTGGTCGTGAGTGTCTATAATCCCGGCTGCTCTGGAGGCTGAGGCAGGGGAATCGCTTGAATCCAGGAGGCAGAGGCTGCAGTGAGCCGAGATTGCACCATTGCGCTCCAGCCTGGGCAACAGAGTGAGACTGTCTCAAAAGCACGCGCGCGCGCGCACACACACACACACACACACACACACACACACCCTTCTTTGACTTATGAAGGAAAACCAAACCTGCTTCATTCTTTGAGACTAGGTTGATCGCTAGATAAATACCTATTATCTTGCCTGCTTTCACTTAGATAATTTCTGTGTGGCTCATAGAAATGGGAGTTTGAATTCAGGTATTTTCCTATAGTTTGTTTCAGGAAGAATATGCTAGTCTTGTAAAGTGCATCAATAACTTGCTGTCTGGTTGTCAGGAGCAGAAATTTGGACTGAGGATGAGCAGTCCAGGAATGACCTCTCCACAGCTGGAGAAAGAAGAGTACATGCAGCGTGTTCCCTGTAGTCCAAGAACCAGGGTAGCCCCGCTGGAGCTGTACAGAGCAGTGTGTTGTGAAAGAAAGAACTGTCAGATGGTCCCAGAGTCACCCCAAACACCTGATCTTGGGCAACCTAAGCTACCTCCCTGGACTTCAGTTTTCCTTGTCTGTGAAATGGTGGTGATAAGGCTTGCTCCACAGGGCTGGCGGAAGCACCCGTGTCCTGTTAACACTTTGTATCTGTAGACTGTAAAGGTGACAGGTTATTGTTGCTGTCATTGTCATTATTAGGGCAGCGTGGACATTCTCAGGCTGACTCTCCAGGGTGAACTGACAGGAGATGAACTTGAACACATAGCCCAGAAGGTACTGCGGAATTCTGGTGGGTGTGGCTCCCTCCCCACACCAGTGCTTCCTTGCTGCTGGCCCCTTACCCAAGTGCTGCCTGGAGCATGGGAGCACCTCCTTTCAGCAACATCCAGCTTACCTCAGCCTTGTGCATTGCTTTGGGACAGGAGGAGTCCCCCACTAAAATTAAAACTAACCTGCTGTTTCTGCCAATTTTCCCCGGCCAGTGTTCTTGCTGCTGTGTGGCTTCTGTTGGAATTTCTGAAACGAATTTTTGCAGAGGAAAGTCAGACTAACCCTTCAAGTCTTTTGAGAATCAGGTCTTCTGCATTGGTTGAGGGGCAGGAATTCTGGGCTTGCCATGTGGTTTCTGAGCCATTTCTCTCTCTCTTATCTCTCTTGGGCCAGGCGGGCAGGAAGACCTACGCCATGGTGTCTGGCCGCTCAGCTGGTCATTCTCTGGCTTCGGAACTGGTGGAGTCCCATGATGGACGTGAGGAGATCATTAAGGTAAGCTTAGTTCACCTCCACCTTTTCTCCCTGCTCGCTTTCTTCCTGCACGTACATGAGAGGGAGCAGTTGATGTTGTTGCCAAAGGGAGCTTGTGGTTTGATAGAAGGAACCAGACCTGAGATGCTAGTTCCTGGCAATCTTCTGGAAATGTCTTAATTAATACCAGGAGACTACAGTTGGCCTGTGAGCAACTTTGGTGCAGCCTGGCCCCAGGCAAGGGGGCGGACTGGATGACTGTACGAGGGGCCTGTCCACGGTCCATGTTTTGCTGCTGGCGGTTGTGGAGGGAGGTGGGAGGTGTGTTAATGGAACTTACTATTTTCCTATAATGGGTTCATCCTGATGGAACTTATTTATTTATTTATATATTTTTGGTTTTGCAGAAGACAGTCTTCCTGTGTTGTCTGGGCTGGTCTCCAACTCCTGGGCTCACGCAATCCTCCTGCCTCAGCCTCCCAAAATGCTGGTATTATAGGCATGCACCACCCCAGCTGGCTGATGGAACTTACTTTTTAAAAACAAAATGATTTGGCCGGGTGCAGTGGGTCATGCCTGTAATCCCAACACTTTGGGAGGCTGAGGCAGGTGGATCACAAGGTCCGGAGTTCCAGACCAGCCTGGCCAATAATACTGAAACTCCATCTCTACTAAAAATAAAAAAATTAGCTGGGTGTGGTGGTGGGCACTTGTAATCCCAGCTACTTGGGAGGCTGAGGCAGGAGAATTTATTGAACCTGGGAGGTGGAGGTTGCAGTGAGCCGAGATTACGCCACTACACTCCAGCCTGGGTGACAGAGCAAGACTCTGTCTCAAAAATAAATAAATAAATAAATTTAAAAATTATTTTTCTTATTTCTCTTTATTAAATAAAACAGCTTTTTGAGGTATAATTTCCATATCATATGATTGATTCAGTTACAGTTCAGTTATGTGCTGTGTAACAACGTTTGGGTCCGTGACAGACTGCATATATAATAGTGGCCCCATAAGGTTATCATACTCCATTTTTATTGTATTTTTTTCTAGGTTTAGATACATAAGCAGTTACCATTGTGTGATAATCGCCTACAGTATTCAGTATAGTAGCATGCTGTGCAGGTTTGTAGCCTAGGAGCAGGAGGCTACACCATACAGCCTAGGGATGCAGGAGGCCATGGCATCTAAGTCGTGCGTGTACACTCTGTAATGTGTGTACAGGGGTGAAATTGCCTAATGCTGCATCCTTCAGAATGTATTCCTATGATTAAGTGATACATGATTGTGTATATGTGAGTGTTTATGCCAATATAGCTGTATAGCATTTAGCTAAATTTATCGCATTAGGGTAAATTTCCAGAAGTAGAGTTGATAGGCCAAAAAGTAAACATATTTTTAGGTCTTCTGATCTGAATCACCAAATTCCACCCAATAAATTGCTGGCAACAATTTGCCCTCTCACCAGCACCGTATGACGCTGCCTATTTTTGTATAGTTAATTTAATTTGAGGTTTCTTAACCAAATAGTGTTTTCTTTCAGGTGTACTTGAAGGGGAGGTCTGGAGACAAGATGACCCACGAGAAGAATATTAACCAGCTGAAGAGTGAGGCCCAGTACATCCAGGAGGTGGGCCCGCCTCCCCTCTCTCGCAGGGCCTGGGTCATATCTCTAACCCTCACATTTTTTTGGTTGCCTTCTTTTGTGGATTCTGGTTTTTCCCCTTCTTTTTCCTTTATGTCTCTGAAATGCCACCCTGCCCTCCCGTGTATTACATATCACTTTTGACCCCCCATACCTGATCCATGAATCCACAAATACAAGTACTGTGTGCCTAGCACTGTCCCCAGCCATCCTATCGAAAATTACGAGCCACCTTTCACAGCATTTCTTAACTCTCTTCCTGGCTCATGTTTCTCGTTGGCACTTATCCCCACATGACACATGACACATTTTGCTTCGTTGTCTTTTGTGTTATGTGTCTCCCCAACTAGAATGTCAGCCGCAGCCGCACTTGACCAGGGTTCCTCCCTCCATCCTTCAGCCAGTACTTAGGACAGTGCCTGACTTGTAGTGTGGGCCGGGGACGGGGCAGAGTTGTGTGAGTTGGTGTGCTCTTTCTCAACCCTAAAGCTCAAGTTTCTTGCCCTCCCCTCCCAGGCCAGGAACTGCCCGCAGAAGCTCCGGGAGGATATAAGTAGCAAGCTTGACAGGGACCTCGGAGATTCTCTCCATCGACGGGAGATACAGGTAATAGGAAATGGACCACGGTTGGGTTCCCACAGAGGAGGTGGGGTTGTGCCGGGCCATTTACCCCGTGTGTGCCGAACCTAGCACCCCTGCTGGGAATGGAGAATGTAGAGGTGATGCTGGCTCCTCTAACTCACAACCTAGTTAGGACTCTCCAGTCAATGAGCACTTAGATTTACACACGTCAGCTTAAGCATAAGTACACCTCCGGAAATACCGTACAGAAACTGAACTTAAATAAATTAAATATCATCAGTTGCGAGCAAAGCCTCTTATCTATAAGGATTCTGTGATCAAGCTTCTTATAGTAGTAGAGTTTTTTTTGTTTTTTTTTTTTGGTTTTTTTTTTTTTGTTTTTTTTTTGAGACAGAGTTTCGCTCTTGTTACCCAGGCTGGAGTGCAATGGCGCGATCTCAGCTCACCGCAACCTCCGCCTCCTGGGTTCAGGCGATTCTCCTGCCTCAGCCTCCTGAGTAGCTGGGATTACAGGCACGCGCCACCACGCCCAGCTAATTTTTTGTATTTTTAGTAGAGACGGGGTTTTACCATGTTGACCAGGATGGTCTCGATCTCTCGACCTCGTGATCCACCCGCCTCGGCCTCCCAAAGTGCTGGGATTACAGGCGTGAGCCACCGTGCCCGGCCAGTAGTAGAGTTTTATAAAGCAGACAATCACCTGTAAATCCACACTTCCATAAGCTGATCTTGCTTAGTTTGGGTGAAACCTGTAATGTAAATGGAAGTCCTTGCCCTAGCCTGTTATTAATCTTGTATATAGTTATGTCTAGCCTGGGACGGGAAGCTCCTCAAGGTTAGGAGTTCACCCACCCCGACCCTGTGTCTGTATCCTCACCTTTCCACTCCCTCCAGGTCTGGGGCGTAGAAGGCATCAATAAATATTTGTTAGACTGAACAAATTGGATAAGCCTTTTCTGGGATGGATAATCCTGGGATCCTGCTTTTCAGCTTTTCCAAAACTCGGGGACAGAAATGTCCTCAGGAGAGCAGAGCAGAGCTGCCTATCACAAAGAGTTGTGACTTTGCCCTCATTTTTTTTTTTTTTTTTTTTTTGAGATGGAATGTCGCTCTGTTGCCCAGGCTGGAGTGCAGTGGCGCAATCTCGGCTCACTGCAGCCTCACCTCCCAGGTTCCAGTGATTCTTCTGCCTCAGCCTCCTGAGCAGCTGGAACTACAGGCACAAGCCACCACGCCCAGCTAATTTTTTTGTATTTTTAGTAGAGATGGAGTTTGACCATATTGGCCAGGCTGGTCTTGAACTCCTGACCTTGTGATCTGCCCACCTAGGCCTCCCAAAGTGAGCCACCATGCTTGGCCTACTGAGTTGTATCCTTTATTTGCATTTTGGTTCTGGCAGGCTGTCTTGCACCAGCAGCAGCCCCTGCCTTCATTCCCTTGAAGGGAACAGTGGCCCAGCAGTGGTGAAAGGAAAGTTTTTTGTCTTGAGAATGCACTAGGCTTCTGTGGTGGAACATTCCCTCATTTATGCCTTGTCTGAAGGTAGGCCTTTTCGTGCCTGAGCTCACTTCTGCCTAGTGAGAGCGGCTTTTGTCAGGTGGAAGAACTTAATGTGCTCAGGGACTGGCCCAAAGTCTGGCCCCCTTGTTTGCAGGAACCAGCTGTCATATGGTAATTGTCAGGCTTTGGGTCAGAAAGAATTGAAAAAGCTGCTTCCCTTTGTGATTTTTGCTTTGTCAAACTTTGTCAGGATCCCTGGGGGCAGGAAAACCCTTTGTTCGTGGCAGGCAGCTGCTCGTATTCCCTGGCTAGGAGGAATGGGCTCCACCTATTTTTCCACCTGCTGAAAGGTTTTAGCCTGAGGTTTTTTTCATCCTCCCTGCAAGACTAGGGTATTCCCTCTCCAGGCCACAGACATCTCTCCATCCCCTCTTGTTTCTGTCTTCTCGTGGAACACTGTAAATCTCTTATTCTTTCCCTTCCTTCCCTCTTCTTCTCCTTTCCTTTCTTCATTCCTTCTTTTTTCTCCGTCCCTTTCTTTTTCTGTCTCCTTCCCTCCTGTCTCCTTCCTCTCACTCTCCAGGTCTTTCTAAGATTTGAGTGTTAGGAGAATAGTATTTCGAAGTTGGTTGCTTTCAGGTGTTTTAACTACCAATTTTATTTGTCTTTGAGCAGGTGGTGCTAGAAAAGCCCAATGGCTTTAGTCAGAGTCCCCCGGCCCTGTACAGCAGCTCACCTGAGGTAGGTAACAGAGGCCACCTCGGTGCTCTGCTTAGCCAGGGGCGGCATCGCCTCCTCCCCATCCCTTTGTTTATTGCTTTTTCTCTCTCATTAAATACAAGAGTAGTAGTTGACATAAAAATGGAAACAACAGAGAAATAAAAAGAGTGAAAATTCTCCTTCCCCAGTCTCACTCCTTCCAAGTATCCACTGTTAACAGATTGAAGTGGGTGGATCTTTCTAGGGCAGTGCTTCTCAGCCTCAGCTGCTCATTGGAATGGCCTTGCAAGCTTTAAAAGATATGATGCCTGGGTCCTCTCCCTAGAGCTTGTCATTTCATTGTTCTGATCAGTGGCCCAGGCATCAGGACATTTAAGAGCTCCTCAGGTGATACTAATGTTTAGCTGCAGTTGAGTGCCAGTATTCTAGAGTATTTTTATGTACCTAGACAATCATTTAAATACCATGTATATGTTATATATACACCATATGTACAGATAAATATACGTATATAACATACATGTACTTTTCTTAACTATAAGATCATAGTAAATTCATTATTCTTTGCTTTTTTTTTTTTAAACTAAAGAGTATATTGTAACTTTCTTTCCATGTCAGTACACATAGATGTACCTCATTCTTTTGAATAACTGCATAGTATTTCCTTCCATGGCTGTACTTGACTGATGGACTGACTGATTGACAGAGTCTCACTCTGTCACCCAGGCTGGAGTGCAGTGGCGATCATGGCTCACTGCAGCCTCGACCCTGGAGTTCGCGCAGTCCTCCCACCTCAGTAGCTGGGACTAGAGGGCATGCACCACGATGCCTGGCTAATTTTTGTAGAGATGGGGTTGCCCAGGATGGTCTTGAATCTTGGGCTCAAGTGATCTGCTTGCCTTGGCCTCCCACAGTGCTGGAATTATAGGCATGAGCTACTGCACCCGGCCTATTTTAAAATTTTTATTATTATTATTTTTTGAGACAGGGTCTCCTCATGTCATCTTAGCTGGAGTGCAGTGGTGCAAGCATGGCCCATTATAGCCTCGACCTCATGGCAGGCAGTCCTCCTGCCTCAGCCTCCTGAGTAGCTGGGACTATAGACATGTGCCACTACACCTGGCTAATTTTGTATTTTTTGTAAAGACAGGGTCTCACTATGTTTCCCAAGGCTCATCTCAAGCTCCTGAGCTTAAGTGATCCGCCCACCTTGTCCTCCCAAAGTTTTGGGATTACAGGGATGAGCTACTGTCCCTGGCCTCCGTGACTGTACTTTATTTTTTATTGTTTGAGTTGGAGTCTCACTCTGTCGCCCAGGCTAGAGTGCAGTGGTGTGGTCTTGGCTCACTGCAACCCGCCGCCTCCTGGATTCAAGTGATTCTCTTGCCTCAGCCTCCTAAGTAGCTGGGACTACAGGCATGAGCCATCATGCCTGGCTAATGTTTGTATTTTTAGTAGAGATGGGGTTTCACCATGTTGGCCAGGCTGGTCTCGAACTCCTGACCTCAGGTGATCCACCCACATTGGTCTCCCAAAGTGTTGAGATTACAGGCATGAGCCACTGTGCCCGGCCACCATGACTGTACTTAAAAAAAAAAAAGTTTGTCATTATCTTTTTTGTGATCATATACAAAACATGCATCTTGTAGAAAATTTGGAAAATTCAGAAACACAGAAAAGTGAAAGAAGAAACAAATGTCACTTGTAATCTACTCAGATAAAAGCCACAGTGAAATTTTGTCTTTCCCTGAATGCAAATACATGTTTACAATATTGATGTTGTACAGTATGTAGCATTTCTTTATAATTTTTTGTTTCTTTATTTGGGTATGTTTTTGCATTGGGTGTTTTTGGTCCTCAAGCATAGGTTGAATCAGATCCACCCATTAGTTCAGGGGGTCCTGTCAAGGCCTCTCCCTGGTTTTAGTTTTTTGGGGTTTTTTTTTTTTTTTTTTTGCCTCTCCACCTCCTGCAAGAGGCACTCACTCTAATGAATTCAATATATGGCTTTAAATGTGCCTGAAAACGTTTTCAATATACATGATGAATTTGTGCTATATCTTCTTTTCTCTTTGTTCTTTTTTTTCCCTGGCACCACATTTTTAGGATCTATCTATATTGCTCTATCAAAATCTAGTTCATTGCTTCTGCCTCCTACATACA
The DNA here is from genome assembly GCF_048565385.1 of Saimiri boliviensis. Classification (NCBI taxonomy): domain Eukaryota; kingdom Metazoa; phylum Chordata; class Mammalia; order Primates; family Cebidae; genus Saimiri; species Saimiri boliviensis. The sequence goes on along the minus strand of NC_133467.1, from coordinate 38,592,008 downwards.
GTTTTATAACCTAGTTTTTTTGCTTCATATTATATCATACGATGAAATAATGTTTTCATGAAAGTTTTCCGTGTCATTAAACAATCTTAAGAGAACACTCTTTGAAAAAAGTGCATAATAGTTGTGTTTCAGGAGCCTTTTTAAAACATTTTCACCTGGCCATTGGTTCAGGTGAGGATTTAGGGAAATCGGGTAACTTATGACACCTAGATTTGGAATGCTGTGATTCTAACCACTTGCTTTAGATGTGCAGTTTGGACTTTCTCCTTCCTTTGAATCACCATATTTGGCAAATACATTGTTGGCAACAAATTACAATAATACCTGGTAATATCTGTTTGGCCTCTTTCTTCTCACAAGCTCAAAGCTGTACCGGATGTTATCTTACCTAGTTTTGAGGCAGCCTGTAAGGCAGGGTGTGGTAGGGAGTATACTCACTGCTTCACAGATAAAGAAATGAAGACCTGATGATAATGCAGAAACTGGGACCTTGTCTCCCTCCTCCCAACCAAGAGCTCTGAGCTCTGGTTTGAAGGCATTGCTGCTTCCCACTGTGCAAGATGGGGAGAGATTTTTCTGTCAGACTCACAGGGAGCTTGTAATTGAAGTGTCTGGTGCCTGTGCAGCAGAGATGGGGGCGAGACCCTACATGTCTGCTCATCCCTAACCACCGGCCCACGATTGGGTGTGTCTGGGAGAGATTGAGCAGTTACCTCAATGAGACACCTTTTTCTACATTGAATCAGATTCCTGGACTCATTGCATGCTTTTGCCCTAAACCTGGCCATCCCTCAGTAACCATTTGTATGCTGCTTTCAGTGCCAGAAGCTGAGAATGGTAAAGGCTGTGCTTTTAGACCACTCCCTTTGTGATGGGTGTGACACAGTCCCTGTCCTGTGGGAACTGGAGTCCAAAGGGGAGCGTGGTGTCTGCTCTCAGAGAACTCTAGGCAGATAGAGGGAAGCAGGACGCATACCCCATAGATGGCATGCACACACTCGCCAAGAAATCGATTGGTGGATGCATACGTGAAATATTACTGAGCATGTCCTAAAATAATTGGGTGTTTTGAGGTTAACTTGGCTTTTTTGTTTTTGTTTTTGTTTTTTTTTAGACAGAGTTTTTGTTCTTGACGCCCAGGCTGGAGTGCAGTGGCGTGATCTTGGCTCACTGCAACCTCCGCTTCCTGGGTTCAAGTGATTCTCCTGCCTCAGCCTCCTCAGTAGCTGGTATTACAGGCATGTACCACCATACCTGGCTAATTTTTTGTATTTTTAGTGGAAACGGTTTCCCCATGTTGGTCAGGCTGGTCTCGAACTCCTGACCTCAGGAGATCCACCCACCTCAGCCTCCCAAAGTGCTGGGATTACAGGTGTGAGCCACCACGACCAGCCAGTTCTTTAGGGTATGAAGGGGTGTCATTGCGTAACTCAGAATTTTTGGTTGCCTAAGGTAACTCTCCCCTGGTGTGATGATAATTCTTTTGTGAGGGTGATCTGAATGAGATGATCCAAACCAGTGTGTGGCTGGGAGGGGACCTTTTCTTACCAAGTCAGAAACTTGATGGCTTCCCTTTCCCTTCCTTGCTCTGGCCGCAGGTGGACATCTGTATAAATGAGGATGTCGAGAGCTTGAGGAAGACTGTGAAGGACTTGCTGGCCAAGCTTCAGGAGGCTGAGCGGCAACACCAGTCAGACCGTGCGGCTTTTGAGGTGAGATCTGGGATTCGGGGAGAAGGTACCCTAAGGGATGGGCTACTGAATGCAGCTGCCAGTGATGTCTCAGCTTGGACTTCCTGTCTCTCTGGCTGAGTGCCACAAACTGGAAAGGCGAGGCTGTGAAGCCTGGAGCACTGGTCTGCTTTTCCCTCCCCTGGACATTGGTACTATTTACTGTCAAAGGCTGGCCCATAGTTCAAAGGTCAGCTTGGGATTCCCTGCTCTGATGAATTTGAGGGTGGTGCCCATCTGGGGCAGCAGGTAATTCAGAAGTCGTTTCCGTCTGTGCTGTGGTAAGAATCCCTGGCTCTAAGGCTCCATGCAGGCAAGGACTGCTGCTGGCGTGTCACCCCCCAAGTCCCCAGTGTCTGGTGCAATACCTGGTATTAGATGGGTGCTTCATAAATGTGGACTGGATGAGTGACTAAATCTGTGTTGTTGTAGAAAGAACTGCACCCAAAGAGTCAGAGGATTTGGGCTCTAGACTCAGCTTTGCTATGCAGAGTTTTGTGGTCTGAAATGAGTATCTTAAGTTTTCTTTCTCGTTGGAGACAGGGTCCTACTCTGTTGCCAGGTTTGAGTGCAGTGGCACGATCTTGGCCCACTGCAACCTCCACCTCCCAGACTCAAGCCATCTCCCACCTCAGCCTCCTAAGTAGCTGGAACAACAGGTGCCCACCACCACGCCTGGCTGATTTTTGTATTTTTTGTAGAGACAGGGTCTTTCCATGTCGCCCAGGCTGGTCGCAAACTCCTAGGCTCAAGTAGTCTGCATACCTCGGCCTCCCAAAGCTCGGGGATTATAGGCATGAGCCACCACACGAGGCCCATGGGCAGTTTTCTAACTGCTCTGTGTGAAGTTAACCATCTGTTACCTGCTTTTCTTTTTCCACAGTAAAGTATCCTTTGTGTCATAAATATGTTATGCTAGGGTTATATCCTGCCTAGGCATGCTGGGAGCCGGTAGAAAGAAAGGCCAGCCCGAACTCTTCTTTTTCATGGAACCGAGAAGGAGAATTTCTGAGAGGAGGGTTGGGGGTGAAGAAGAAGGGCACAGAGGATGCTAAACTGCTTCTGTGTTAGCTGAAGTCTTATTTAAGCAAGTAGTTTAATCTCTCTGAGCATCTGTTTCAACTTTTGGAAAAAGGGTGAATGAAATACACTTTACAAGTTTGTTGTGGAGATCGAGTGAGGTAATATATGTGAGGATACTTTATTATTCTGAAGGCTTTTAGCAATATAAAATAGTCTATGTTTTTCTTTCTTTTTTTTTGAGACGGAGTCTTACTCTGTCGCCCAGGCTGGAGTGCAGTGGTGTGATCTCGGCTCACTGCAACCTTGGCTGCCCGGATTCAAGCGATTCTCCTGCTTCAGCCTCACGAGTAGCTTGGATTACAGGTGTCTGCTACTGTGCCTGGCTAATTTTTTTGTATTTTTAGTAGAGACGGGGTTTCACCATCTTAGCCAGGCTGGTCTTGAACTTCTGACCTCGTGATCCACCCACCTTGGCCTCCTGAAGTGCTAGGATTACAGGCATGAGCCACCGCACCTCGCCTAAAATAGTCTACATTTTTCTTAGCAATCAGTTTAACAAGCAGATTTTCCTATTGTAAATAGCTTGGACTTAGGGTAATATTAAAATTAGTTTGTCGTCTCAGAACAAAGTAGCTGTGTGGTGAAGGGCTGTGTTGCATCTATTTCAGGTTCTACAATTTGTATAATTTCATTGATGATGTGTCAGTTGGTGACCAGCTGTTTCCTACCTTTTCCAAGCAAAACAGGAGGAAGGAAGGTTGAGGCTGTCGTACTGACCAGGTTGTGAATTTTGGAAAGAAAATTCTGCATTGAGAAGCATTATGAAGTTGTAGAAATTATAGAAATACTTGCTGGTTTTAATCACACATGGAGGAGTCTGCTACTCTGGATTTCAAAAGTGCCATGACAGCTGTAGCCCACTGCCCAGAGGTTAGAAGAGGTTATTTTTCTTAACCGCATAGTATGCAGCACCACCTGCAATAGGAGATGCTTCTTGCTGGACACTGTGGCTCACTCCTGTAATTGCTCAGGAGGCCGAGGCAGGAGGATCCTTGAGCCCAGGAGTTTGAGAACAGCCTAACCAACATAGACCTTGTCTCTACAAAAATGAAAAAATTAGCCCGGTGTGGTGGAGCATGCCTGTGGTTCCAGCTACTTGGAAGACTGACGTGGAAGGATCTTTGGAGCCCAGGAGGTAGAGGCTGCAGTGAGCTATGATTGTGCCACTGCACTCTAGCCTGGGCAACAGAATGAGGCCTTGTCTCAAAAATAATAAATATGATACATAAATAATTTTTTTTTAAAGGTGGTACTCCTCAGGTCATTCCTACTGTTGGGCTAAGTTGGCACATCTGCTTTTTTTTTTTTTTTTTTTTTTTTGAGACAGAATTTCACTCTTGTCGCCCAGGCTGGAGTGCAATGACGTGATCTCGGCTCACTGCAACCTCCACCTCCCAGGTTCAAGCGATTCTCCTGCCTCAGCCTTCTGAGGTAGCTGGGATTACACATGCCTGCCACCATGCCCAGCTAATTTTTTTTTTTTTTTTGTATTTTTAGTTGATATGGGGTTTCACCATGTTGGCCAGGCTAGTCTTGAACTCCTGACCTCGAGTGATCCACCCATCTCGGACTCCCAAAGTGCTGGAATTACAGGCATGAGCCACCATGCCCGGCCACCTTTTTATAATTAAGAGGTTACTTTGAGGGCAGGGTTGGCTGGAGCCACAGAGACAAATACGGAAGGAGAGTCTGTATTTTTTTTTAACCTTTTGCTCTGACAGTGGGGTGCAAGAATTGGCCCATGGCCTTGTTAACACTGTGCTCTGAGCTCACATCAACCTGGGCGTAGTGTTTATGTACAGAAATGAAAGGCCTTACTTTTAAGCTCCTGCCTATGGGGATGGGCTCTTTCAGGTTAATGCAGGTCATTTGAGGGCTTGTCTCAGTTTTTCCTACTGAATTGGACTCCCAATTTTCTGAACCTAGGGGTAGGAAGGGCCAGATGACCAATTACCCTGAAAATAACTTGCCATTAAGCATGGATTTCCTGTTCTACTGGCCGCTTGCTGTCAAGAAGGATTTGCAGTGAGAGTGAGTTTGCTCTGGACGGGGCTGGCGTGTAGCATGGACATGTCCCATCACACATCACCCTGTCCTATGCTTTCTCCGCCCTGGTTCCGACCTTGGGAGGGGCTGGACAAACTGGCTGCTGGTGTTCTGTTTTCCCAGGGCTGGCTGGCTAGGCTTTCCAGAAGTTACCTGGATTCTTTTTTAATAAATGATGAGCATTCAGTGTGAGGTACCTGGGAAGCACTGACATGGATGGTGAAGTATCTGGGTCCTAGCACTGGCTGTCATTCACTAGCTGGGTAACCTTGAATAGGTCAGTTGGCCTTTACTTGTGACGGGAGAGGGTTGGATTAGATGAATGTCAGTTCCGCTCCTGATTTCTTCGAGTCGTTACTGCATACCAAGTGCTGTGGGAGCTCAGGTCTATGCCATCATGATATTGACAGCCTGCTTTGGGTACACACGGTGGCTGGGCAAAGTCTGTTCAGTGCCATGGGAGGGAAGGCCATGTGTCCCTCGTGTGTCCTCTCCCTGGGCACAAAAAGGAAGGGCTTCTCCCCCAGGCTCGGAAGGCTCCCTGGAAGACGGGGTGAGACCTGAAGGATGAGTGGGAGTTGGGAAGATGCAGGTGGGAGGGAAGGAGGCAGGTTCCTTGCTTTCTTGTTCTAATGCTCTGCTTCTGTCCTCTCCCAATTGGTTTCTCACCTCCGATAAAAGTCAAGTTCTGCCTGATGTTGTAGTACCCCTTCCAGTTGTCACGTTGGCTGTTGCGTGTGGGCTCTGCAGTATTGCTGGAAGTGAGAATGGGGAGGCGTGGAGGGGACAGAGGGAAGGACCCGTAGGTATCCTCCCTGGGATTATTTGCTTTTGAATTCGTAGAAAGCCACAACATTGGGTTAAGCTTGGGTAATGGTGGAGGGTTCATAGGGATGATGAAGGAGTCACCTACCTGAAAAGTGGTGCTTATGGGTTCCAGGTGTCACTTTAAAGTAGACCTCAATCCACTGTGAGCCAGTTAACCCTGGAAATAGACTCACTCTGCCGGAGTACTGAGGTGGTCCTGCACAGCAAAGGGAAGGTGGTGCTATGCCCATCTGAGTCACCACCTTTATCCTGTCACAGCTCCAGAGCCACCCAGGTTCCTGGGTTCTTTTCTAAGGCTCCCCCCCCCACCATATTTGCTCTTTTTTCCCACACCATTTAACATATTCCTGCCCCATGTTTTAGGTCACACTCAGCCAATACCAGAGAGAAGCAGAACAGAGTGATGCGGCGCTTCAGAGGGAGGAGAACAGAGCGGAACAGAAAGAGGCAGAAGTCGGAGAGCTGCAGAGGCGCGTGTTAGGGATGGAGACGGTAATTGGGGTCTTGCTTGTCAGTGCCTGGCCTCCTGGGCTGAAGTGGGCTGCGGGTGGATGGAAAACGGGTGCTGAGACGCTTCTCTTCCGAGCGTCTCCGCAACAGCACACTTTGGCAGCTTCCTTTGGCAAATCCCTCGGAGTACCTTTTAGCCTTCAAGGAATTAGCCTCCCCCTAACTAGAGCTGAGCCCATTTCCCCGTTAGGCAGATTCCTGCACAGATGCCCCTTTTGAAGACCTGGTTTCTCAGGGACTGGCAGCCATAGCTGGCGAGTGGGCCTGCGTGACGCAAATCTGGCTTCTGCCTCCGGGCCTCTGGGTGAGGCTGAGTGAGAGTGGGAAGGGTTCTCCCCAGCAAGGGAGGGCGCCCCATCAAACCAGCTCATCTTGCTGCTCTTTGGCAGCCGTCCAGGCCCAGCAGGGGCTAAGTCCCAGCCTGGTGCCCATCTCACCCCAGACGCAGAAACTCTTGCCATCTTCTCATCCCAGATTTTCTTTTGTGGCCCCCACAGGAGCATCAGGCCTTATTGGCGAAAGTCAGGGAAGGGGAGATGGCCCTAGAGGAACTTCGGAGCAGCAATGCTGACGGCCAAGCAGAACGAGAAAAGTAAGGGCTCGGCTCTTGTTCACTGTGAAGTTGGGTTGCAGGGAAGGGAGGGCGGGCGGTGCAGCCTGTAGCTCCTGTGGTGGCTGGGTCTGGGGAGGAAGCTGGTGCTGATGTCAGATCTTCCAGCTCTGACTCACCGCGAGCTTGCTCAGGGTGGAGCCCCACCCAAGAGATACCGTTTGGAAGGCCGCCATCTCCAGGCAGTTCATTTTCCATGGGGTAATAACCTAAAGAAAAGGCTTTCACAGTTTGAGAGCCAAAGGCAAGTGAGAGCTGGCGGAGCCTCTGCTGTTGCTGTGCGTCATTCCACAGATTAAGGCAGGGGATATGTTATGCCTTCGTTTCTTCTCCACCAAAACAAAAACTGACTGTGAACGATTTGAGGGTAAAAATTGAATAATGAGTCATGCTGATGAAAAATGGAATGAGCAGCTTCACGAGGAGATACTGAGCTTCCTGTTACTTGAAGCAATTCGGGTAGAAACTAAGAACCACCTGTGAGCCGGGTCCCATAGGTGATCACTGAGATCCTTTCTACCTCCAAGGTGAGATGGTTTGCGAATTCCCTCTTATCAGAGGAAATCGGAGGCCCCGGGCAACCAACGAAACCCACAGAACAAAGATTGTGCCTTCTAGTTCTTCAGGAAGTTGGAAATTATGCTGTTGGCGGTTAATAAATAATACCTCAAATGGCAAATCACGTTTAACATCAGCATTTGGGTTTGATCTTCATTGGATAATTTCGACCTTTTTTGGTTCAACAAGACATTATCCAAAGGGCCTTTTAAGGAATTCCAAGATGAACAGACACAATCCTTGCCCTTCAGGGCCCCTCAGTCTTCTGGAAGCATTTTCTCTCCTTTAGGATAACTTAGATTTGACCTTCCTGGCATGGAAAAACACATGCGTCATCTTGTAGCCTCCTTTCTGACTGGACTTCATATCAGAATTAATATCAGAATTAGTCAGCACTCCGTCCTCAGTGGGGAGGTGCACATGGGCAGAGCAAGACAGACAAAAAGGATTAGATAATCGAAAGCCAGGACCTGGGAATGGCAGTGACAGGTGTGCTGTGTACGTGCCGCTTTTCTAAATAAAAGGAGACTGAAAGTAGGACATTGGAGAGCTGAGGATGGAAATTCAGAGTGTTTGGAGTGTAGGAAGGTTATGGGGTGGCTCAGGTCGCATCGTACCCCAGGCAACGTGCACTCGTCAGCTTCCTCAGGCAGAACTGGGGAGTGATGGATTCTTCAGGGACCCGAACCCCAGGACACCCTCCCTAGTAGCCTGACTAAAAGAAGACTGCTCCCCTACTCATAACACTTCTTACACCAAATATGTGGGTTTTCCTTACCGAGCACTTCTCCAATTCTCAGTTGATACCAGCTGGGCGCCCTGCACTTTAATTCAATTCTGAGACCAGCCAGAGTTAGTGCAGAACCACAGGTTAAGGGCCAGTCCTGTACGACTGCTCCTACTTCAGATGCAGGTAATGGGGTCTAGGGTACCTACACTTCTGTCCAACTTGGGCTTGGTTATAAATTGGGGGGTTTCCATATCCTTTTTCCAGGTTTAATAAGTTGCTATGATGCGTGTGCTGTCATAGAACTCAGGGAAACATTTTACTTATTCATTTATTTGTGGGTTTATTTATTTATTTATTTTGAGATGAAGTCTCGCTCTGTCACCCAGGCTGGATTGCAGTGGTGTGATCTTGGCTCACTGCAACCTCTGCCTCCCGAGTTCAAGCGATTCTCCTGCCTCAGCCTCCTGAATAGCTAGGACTACAGGCGTGTGCCACCATGCCCGGCTAATTTTTTGTATTTTTAGTAGAAATATGGTTTCACCATGTTGGCCAGGCTGGTCTCAAACTCCTGATCTCAAGCAATCCACCTGCCTTGGCCTCCCAAAGTGCTGAGTTTACAGGTGTGAGCCACTGCGCCTGGCCAGCTTTCTTTTTTATTTAAAATTTTATTCACTGAGACAGGGTTTGTTGTTGTTGTTGTTGTTGTTGTTGTTGTTGTTGTTTTCTTTGAGACGGAGTTTCGCTCTTGTTACCCAGGCTGGAGTGCAATGGCGCGATCTCGGCTCACCGCAACCTCCGCCTCCTGGGCTCAGGCAATTCTCCTGCCTCAGCCTCCTGAGTAGCTGGGATTACAGGCACGCGCCACCATGCCCAGCTAATTTTTTGTATTTTTAGTAGAGACGGAGTTTCACCATGTTGACCAGGATGGTCTTGATCTCTCGACCTCGTGATCCACCCGCCTCGGCCTCCCAAAGTGCTGGGATTACAGGCTTGAGCCACCACGCCCGGCCTGAGACAGGGTTTTGCCATGTTGCCCAGGCTGGTCTTGAATTCTTGGGCTCAAGCAATCCTCCCACCTCTCCTTCTCAAAGTGCTAGGGTTATATTCGTGAGCCACTGTTCCTGGCCAACATTTCACTTATTATTACTGGCTTATGATAAAGGATAACATAAAGGATTCAAATGAACAGATAGGTGAGGTATGTAGGGCAAGGTCAGCATGTGCATGCATTAACCAGGCTGGAAGCTCTGAACCCCTTTGTTTAGGGTTGTTATGGAGGTTCATGACATAGGCATGGTTGATTAAATTATTGGCCATTGGTGATTGGTCTCTAGTTCCTATCCCCTGTTCCTTTCCTAGAGGTTAGGAGGAGTTGTGGGGCTAAAAGTTTCAACCCTTTAATCGTGCTTGTTCTTTTTTTTTTTTTTTTTTGAGACAGAGTTTCACTCCATCACCAGGCACCAGGCTGGAGTGCAGTGGCGCAACCTCGGCTCACTGCAACCTCAGCCTCCCGGGTTCAAGCAATTCTCCTGCCTCAGCCTCCCGAGTAGCTGGGACTACAGGCACATGCCACCACGCCCAGCTAATTTTTTTTTGTATTTTTTTTAGTAGAGACGGGGTTTCACCATGTTGGCCAGAATGGTCTCAATCTCTTGACCCATGATCCGCCTGCCTCGGCCTCCCAAAGTGCTGGGATTAGAGGTGTGAGCCACCGTGCCCGGCCCATGCTTGTTCTTTTGGCTAGCCCCATCCTGAAGCTATCTATATGGACCCAAGCCACCAGTCATCATTAGCATATAAAAAGACACTCATCATTCTTGAAGATTCCAAGGCTCAGGAACCAGGGACTGTGCCCAAATATTATAACAAAACATGCTCCTATCACCCCATCCTCAGGAAATTACAAAGGTTTTAGGAGCTCTCTGTCAGGAACCGGGACAGAGACCCATTATATATTTCTTATTATTTTACACTGCCCTTTGGGGGATCTTGGCTGTTTGCTTAGAAGATGCAAAGGAAGCGACAGTGGTTTGGGAATCAGGAGACCTAGAAACAGAACTGTGTGAAGAGGCTTTAAGGAGCCTCAAATCCTACCTCCCTCCTGATATAAAATCCCTGCCAACAGCTTGATGCTGTTGAGTATAATAATCCCTGCTCCAACTGGGCATGGTGGCTTACACCTGTAATCCAAGCACTTTGGGAGGCTGAGGTGGGAGGATTGCTTGAGTTTAAGAGTTTGAGGTCAGCCTGGCCAACATGGTGAGACCCTGTCTCTACAGAAAAAAAATTTTTTAATTGGCCAGGTGTGATGGTGTGTGCCTGTAGTCCCAGCTGCATGGGAGACTAAGGTAGGAGGATTGCTTGAGCCCAGGAGGTCAAGCTGACAGTGAGCCACATTTGTAGTACTGCACTCCAGCCTGGGCTACAGAGTAAGACCTTGTCTCGGAAAAAAAAAAGAAAAAGTAAATCCTAGCTTTTACTCGAATCTTTCCAGTAATGAAGAGTTCATTACACATGAGACTGTCCACTTTCTGAGAGATTTAATGCTAAGAAAGTCTTTCCTGTGTTAAAAACGGCTTCCCTGGAATCATCTACCTATTGCTTCTAGATTTACCCTCCAGAGTTATCCAGAATGACTGGTATCCCTTCTACCCTTTCCGAGCCTCAGTTTCCTCACTTGGACTAGGTGATCCCTGATGATGCTTCCAATGTGATATTCTTTTTTGTGTGTATGTGAGACAAAGTCTTTGCTCTGTCACCCAGACTAGAGTGCAGTGGTGGGTACCAGCTCAGCTCACCGCAACCTCCGCCTCCCGGGTTCAAGCGATTCTCGTGCCTCAGCCTCCTGAGTAGCTGGGACTACAGGCGTGCACCACCATGCTGGCTAATTTTTGTATTTTTAGTAGAGACGGGGTTTCACCTTGTTGGCCAGGCTGGTCTCGAACTCCTGACCTCAGTGCTTCCAATGTGATGTTCTAAGGTGCCCACCACCTATTCTTGGAATCGGGCAAAGGGGATCCTATCTGATGGGCACCTCCCAAGCTCAGGGCTCTTCTTATGACTGGGTAAATAAGTCTTCTGCCTCAGCCTTCTGGCCTTCATCCCCAGGGCTGCTACCCTGGAAAAGGAAGTGGCCGGGTTGCGGGAGAAGATCCACCACTTGGATGACATGCTCAAGAGCCAGCAGCGGAAAGTCCGGCAGATGATAGAGCAGGTAAGCCGGGCTGGTTTGTGACCTGCCCTGGGAGTCACCCCAAGTCTGTGCTCTTATTAGGTTCCTAGGGAGCTTGACTTACATTCACGTACTTCCTGTCAGACATTTATAGCTACCAGTTACCAGGGTTTGGGTTGTTAGGATCTGCTTTTCTACCATCTTTCCCCTACTGTTTTCTCTGTTTGCCATTTGGCCTCTGCTTTCCAGTAGGAAAGGAAGGAACAGGTTAGTTTCTCTTATACTCTGTGAAGAGTGTGGGTCAGTGAGTGCCTGAATCCTAAGAAACTCTGTTATCTTTCAGATTATCAGTCTTTGAGCCTCAAGACTGATTTCCTGCCTTACTCTACCTGAGCTTGAGGGTAGTATACTTAGGATTTGTCGGTTTGCAGAATTGTTTTGAGAGCCTAAGATGTGCTTCATGTCAGCTCCATTAGCATCTGTTTTATTTACTGCTGTTTTCCATTGTCTAGAACAGAGTCTGTCATATAGTAAGTACCGAATAAATAAATCGCGAATGAAAAATAATTTGTATTTTCCAAAGCCAAATGGAATGGGTTTTGAATCATTCATTATTTTGGATTCTCAGGGTGGTCTTCCCCTCACGCATTCCTCACTGCCACCCCTGGGATAATCAAGTTTAATACTGACTGAAATGAAACCTTTGTAGAAAAGCTAATGAAGTCATATGGAGTTGCAGGGCTCTTCTGGCTTCCCCAGCAGCTGGGGTGAAGGCTGGTGAGTGTGTCATGAGTCATTGCAAAATGAGCTCCAGTGTCTCCTACACCTTTGCAGCTCCAGAATTCAAAAGCTGTGATCCAGTCAAAGGACGCCACCATCCAGGAGCTCAAGGAAAAAATTGCTTACCTGGAGGCAGAGGTGTGTGTGCTGGGCAGCCCAGCAGGGGCACGGGGCTCTTGAAGAGAAGGTGGACGTAAGAGGTTATGGAGGGGTCTTTGTCAGGCCTCGCTGCTGCTCTGAAACGAACACCTGGGGTGGTTGCTTGACCTTCAGTTCAGTTGAGAAGACATTTTCTGAGAACCTTCAGGGAGCTGCTAACAATGATGAGAATGATGAGACCCCCCCTCCCCACCCCCCACCTTCAAGGGACATGTCATTCATCATGGTGCAAGCCACAAGCCATGGCTGCAGGGAGGCTAATTCTGACCCTCCAGGCTTTGCAGAGGAGCTGGCAGTGGGGCTGGGCTTTGAAGGAGGAAGAGGAGGCATCCATATCCGTGGAGTCTTTTCTGGGGCTAGATTAGCTAACGAGTTGCCTCCCTAGTCTAATTTCCACTTTGCCACAGGACCCTGAAGATCCCTTGTAGTGGGGGAGATAAATGGGAGCAAGGGTTATTTTCAGGGAGTTTGCAGTCTAAAGTCAGAGGTAAAATGTATGTTTTTAAGAAGACCAGAGAATGCTTTAAAGCATAGCATATCAACCAAGGCAAGTGAATATCTCAACTGAGAACAAAAAATTATATATAGGGGCCGAGTGCAGTGGCTCATGCCTGTAATCCCCAGCATTTAGGGAGGTTGAAGCAGGAGGATTGCTTGAGGCCACGAGCTCAAGACCAGCCTGGGCAACATAATGAGACTTTGTCTCTGAAAAAGAAATTTTTTAAAAAATTAGCCAGATGTGGTAGCATGCATCTGTAGTCCCCGTTACTTTGGAGACTTAGGGGAGAGGATCAGTTGAACCCAGGAGGTTGAGGCTGCAGTGAGCTATATATAATCACGCCACTGCAACTCCAGCCTGGGCAGCAGAGCAAGACCCTATCTCAAAAACAACAACAACAACAACAAAAAAACTGTATGTCGAGGATATATAGGAAACCATCACTATCAGTGTTATACAGAGTTCTGGAGGAGCAGGTATTGGAGGATAAGCACAATCTGTGGTAACGAAGGCGAGGCAAGAAGGTATCCAGGTGGTGGCCCACATGGTGCGGGTGGGGACGACAGCAGCACAAGCACAGCCGGAGAGACCAGAATGCACTACCTGAATGTGACACCCGGAAAGCCAGGACAAGGCCAGCTCTAACCCCTAAGCTTGTGTTACAGAATTTGGAGATGCACGAACGGATGGAACACCTGATAGAAAAACAAATCAGTCACGGCAACTTCAGCACCCAGGCCCGGGCCAAGACAGAGAACCCGGGCAGGTGAGTGAGCGCGCGTAGAGTGGGCCCAGGGAGGAGGGAGGCAGGAGGGACGAAGCTGTGTGGAACCTTTAGTGCTGAGGCAAGAACAGGCCTCTTAAATCCAGCTTTCCTCCCTCCATCTCTAACCAGAACCATCTTCTTTTGTTGTTGTTGTTTTTTGGTTTTTTGGTTTTTTTGCTAATTTTTTTTTTCTTTTTTTCGTGAGACGGAGTTTTTGCTCTTGTTACCCAGGCTGGAGTGCAATGGCGCGATCTCGGCTCACCGCAACCTCCGCCTCCTGGGTTCAGGCAATTCTCCTGCCTCAGCCTCCTGAGCAGCTGGGATTACAGGCACGCGCCACCATGCCCACCTAATACCAGAACCATTTTCTAACCCAGTTAGAGTAGAACTTGTTACCACAAGCCAAAGGCGGTCCGTGAGTGTATGGACCCCCTGAAATGGCGTACAAAATGTCTTTATAACGTTTGCCTATTTCTAGGGAGAGGGTATTTTGCCTCTAAGAGATTCAGAAAAGGACCCATGAACTTGACAAACTCAAAAATCACAGCCATATCCACTTCTCAGTTGTTTAACTGCCCGTCTCGTTTTCATCACCTTTGCTACAAGACACATGTATCATGTCCCAAAGCTTCTCTTAGATGTCACTGATAATTTCTGTTTCAAAGCACTTGGGACCCAAGTGATCAGCCAGCACCGTAGTGTAAGCTTCCAGAGGCAAATGTGGGGCGGAGGCTCTGCGAAGGGTGAGCCACAACACAGCCGTTCCCAGCACAACTCATTGTTTCCAACCTTCTTTTCAGCATTAGGATATCCAAGCCCCCCAGCCCAAAGCCCATGCCTCTCATCCGAGTGGTGGAAACCTGAGCTGCCTGCCTGGAGATGGATGCTGCCATTGCCGCTGCCTCTGCCTCCAGAGAAGCCCACCGCCCCTGTTGGCTGTTAGCACTGACTTTGACTTCCTGACTGTCTCCTGGCTGCACCCAGGACTTAGGGCTCCTGTGTCTCACCATTCCCGAGCTCCTTGCCACCATATGCTGGGCAGGTGGAGCACGAGCACTTCAAGGCACTGCAGCCCTTTGGAAGACATTGTCCTGTGAGCAGGAGCCAGGGCACTGTCTTATTCCTATAGTGACTATTTTTCCTCTGTAGAGAGCCTCCCTTCTGTTGTAGACTGGACTCTGGCTGCCCCAGAAGCCAGGCCTTGATCTGGTTGGCAAAGGTGACAAGATTTGCCTCAGCTTTTAAGCTGGAGACGCAGATATCCAGTGATTGGAGAATGTCCTGGGGGAATGAAGTTCCTTCCACAAACACAGCTCGGTTCTTAGCAACAAACTGTTTTTCTACTTGCTCCACCTGCAGCCTATGCTGGCCTGGCCTCCTGCAGACAGACAGTGGGGCTACCTGGTAAGGCCTGGACAGAGCCAGTGAAGCTAAGCTTTGGGTGGCCTTGTGTTTCTGGGGAGTAGCTTTTTGCAGAAAGATTCTCCAGGACTACAGACAGTTATGTGTGACTTCTCTCTGCTGTGAAAACTCCCAGCGTCTCTTTAGGGATTTTCCCTAAGGACCCACCACAAGGCACACCCCGGTCTTCTCGGCCCAGAGCCTAAAAACTGTTTTCACTGGATTCCACCAGTCCCAGCAAAACCATCGTTGTATGTATTTTGCTAAGTTATTGGTGGTTTTGCTTACATCTCATGACTGATACAATACCAACGTTCTGTAGCCTTCTCTTGCAGTGTTTGGAGTTGCTTGAAACCAGGAAAACTGTTCCCATTAAGGTTGTTAATGCCAGAGTGACACTGTTCTAAATCTTTCTCTCCTTCCTCTACCTGTTTCTTCTCTCTTTCTCCTACAAACTTGATCTGCAGCTCAGGAAGGTAAGTATACTTTCCCTGAGGCTTTGGGGTCAGAGCGTGTGTTGTTTGGAGAAAGAGGCCCATCAGGACTCTTGTGGGGCCCAGATGAGTTCTTCACTAGCTCTTCTGAACCCCTTGCTCCATAATCGGAATCGGTCTTTTATCCTGGATCTGAATGACCCTACAGGTCATCATGTTTGTTTGGTGGTTTTTCTTTTGAGACGGAGTCTGTCTCTGTCACCCAGGCTGGAGTTCAGTGGTGCGATGATCTCAGCTCACTGCAACCTCCGCCTCCCGGATTGAAGCGATTCTCCTGCCTCAGCCTTCCGAGTAGCTGGGATTACAGGCGCGTGCCACCACACCTGGCTAATTTTTGTATTTTTAGTAGAGATGGGGGTTTCACCATGTTGGCCAGGCTGGTCTCGAACTCCTGACCTCAGGTGATCTGCCCACCTTGGCCTTCCAAAGTGCTGGAATTACAGGCTTGAGCCGCTGCGCCTGGCCCATCATGGTTTTCTTTAGGGCTCTTCCTACAGCCTTGAGAAGTAGATAAGCATCAGGGTATGGTATTATAGGAATCAGAAAAATTCAAAACAAATGTGGATTAAGTGTTTAGGCTCTGTGTGGCTCACAACCAGAAGCCTTAAGTATGTGTGTTTCTGTGTCTCAGGACTGGGCTCACATTCTGGCTTTGTCCCTAACAATGCTCTGGGACTTCAGGCAGTTCCTCATTTATAAAATGAGGAGGTCGGAGCAGGTGATCTCCATGTTTCTTCCCTTTCTGATATGTTTGCCTATGGCATATTCTTTGTATGGTGAGTTTAATAAATTATGTTAATGTGTCTCTTGGACCTCCTGGTGTGGTTTGCTTTCACTTTTCAGGGAGGATGAAAAAAAAAATTTTAGTGCCTCTTGAAGATGGGCGCCCTGTTAGCCACGTGTGGGAGTTGTGGTCCAGACATCTCAAATGCCATCATAGAAGGACTTTGTGGCGTTTATAGAGGTATTAGAAGCAGCTCAGCTCCGTAGTCCGAATCCTGATTGTTGGAGGCAGCCCCTAACTTTAGCTTTGACCCTCTCTGGAGCAGTGGCCTTTGTAGGGTCCCTAAGCTCGGCTACATTGTGTCTCATTTGGAAAAGAAAGAGGCAGAGTCCTGTGGTTACAGAGGTAGACCAGCAGCATTCCTCTGCTGAGGTAGACGAGTTAACTGCATGTCCTTTGCAGAAATGGAAAGCACTCTGGAAATGCTGACCACAGCTGTTCAGGGGGGTTCATTTCTGGCTGTCTCTGGGCATCATTCACTTAGTCCCATGATTTTTTTTTTTTTTTTTTTCCTTTCTGCCAAGAAGGCAGTTGACTGCAGGGCCAAATGGGGACATAGCTGAATTTATGTGAATCTTCTCCGGGCCAAAGAAACCAGAAACGCAACACACCCTCATCCCTGGCCTGTTTCCTTTCTCGCTCCTGTTTCTCTCCTTCAGTTGAAAGAGTACGTTTTTCTCTTTTCTTCCTCCTCCTGCTTCTCAGCCAGTTCACACTGCAGGTTTCAGATGCATTGGAAACCTCTTTCCTTTCCAGACCCGGATTTGTCTTCTGACGCCCGTGGCTCTCTTCTGTCCTGGCAGTCTTGTTTGGCATGGGTAGATCTAGACTGTACTTGCTCTCAGAATATTAACAGGGTGGAAGCAGGGTGGGGTTGACCAAGGAGACTGCCAAGGGGTTGCCAAGAAGACTCACAGGGCTGGAGGAATACCACAGTGAGTGTGCTGCCGTACACGAAAGGGAGGCTCCCCGCCGGCCTCCTGTGCTCAGTGGGAGGAACTGAGATTTGAGTTGCAGCTAATGGAGTGGTCTGGAGGCATTCCAGGGACTTGATCCAGGGGTCTAAGACAGTCCTTGGACAAAAATGTGCCTGTGGTGGATATTTCCTGGAGTTCAGTTACGCTACTGTCAAAGGGAGGAGGCGCATGCCACGGGGACGTGGCGGGGAGGGTCTTTGGGAAGGGAATGTCGTCAGGGAAAGATAGTTTGTATCTTGGCGATCTTGTCAATTAGAGGTGGAAAATGGGAGACCCACAGAGAATGAGATAGCGCTCAGGGCCTGAGGACGGGTGTGGTGAGTCAGGCTCTCCCGGCTTCAGTGGCCTGTTTATTGCCTATGCTTTGTAATTTTTAAGCCAACTCCTCTGTGCCGCCTTAATATTTTGTGGAGGGAGGATAGAGTCTGATTCCCTGGGACCTCTGCCATGAAAGGCCTGTTTCTTTGAGCTGGGTGTTGAGAGCTGCTCAGACATGCAGCCGTCATCAACAGCCTCCTGTAAAGCTGGAGCGTCAGCCCAACGTGGGAGAAGCAGCAGGAGCACCCTGCCCCCTGCACAACTGCCCATGTCTTCCCCGTCTTCGTCTGTTCCTTCCCCTGAACAGAAAAGAGCCTGGCGGTGACACAGCATTTCAAGCAAATGGTGCATTGGAACTTTTTTCAAACTTAAGTTTCTAAGGCCAAGAATTGATTGGCTCATTTTCATCTCTATTTAGAAGTACCTTTTGCTATGAAACGTCCCACTAGGAAGTGTTTCCACCTTGGAAAGGTGCTCTGACATGACATGAGTTAAAGCAACTTAATTTGGCTGGGGGCGCGGTGGCTCACGCCTGTCATCCCAACACTTTGGGAGGGTGAGGCGGGTTGATCACTTGAGGCCAGGAGTTTGAAACCAGTCTGGCCAACATTGCGAAACCCCATCTCCACTAAAAAATACAAAAATCAGCCGGGTGTGGTAGCCGGCCCCTGTAATCCCAGCTACTCAGGAGGCTGAGGCAGGAGAATTGCTTGAACCCCGGAGGCGGAGGTTGCAGTGAGCCGAGATTGCGCCACTGCGCTCCAGCCTGGTGACAGAGTGAGACTCCACCAAAAAAAAAAAAAAAAAAAAGGCAACTTAATTTGACTGAGGAGAGTAATAACCCTTGGGTTGGAAAAGCAAGCAGCTTTCCCTCTTTAACCAGCTCTGCGGTGTGTGTTGCTGTTTTCTGCGGGGCCTCTCATGATCCCCTGGGCTTCCTTACTCCTCAGTGCCAAGCATCACGGAGCTTGCGCCTGATCTCCTTCAGGCTGTGACCCAAGAGACCCGAACCAGGGGTCTAAGAGAGTCCTTGGACAGAAATGCGCCAAAAAATCAGCCTAGGGCCCTTGGCCTCTTTTTTCACACTTCAATTTAGGACTTCAGCTTTGCAAGAAATTGTTTCCTGTCTTCAAATTCTAAGCATGATGGCCTTGAAATCCCAAAGTTGGAGACCTAAATATTCTCTATTACTTCTTTCTCCAAGGAAAATCCATACCCAGGCTGAAGATAAAGTGGTTTTTTTTTTCCCCCCAATAAAGATGTTTCTTAAAGGTAATTTCCAGCACAGCATGCTCTATGGCAGTGAGACTGACTTTAAACACTAAAATGTGTGTATGTGGCCTTTCTGCTGGAATTTCTCTTCTCCTGGAGGCCCCTGGGACATAGAACTGAGGGTGGATAGTGGCAGAATAATTAATTTCCTAAAAGGTATTGGCCACCAAGTCTTAGACCACAGACCTCAGACAGCTGAGGGAAAGGAAGTCATTAGTACTCATGACCAATTCAGTGCTGATTACACACCCAGCGCTTCCTCTCACTAGAATTTCAGGCACGAACTTGTATATATCTGCAGGAGTTTTATGACCTTATGTCTGTTTTGTTTTAATTTATTTTTTTTAGATGAAGTCTCGCTCTGTCGCCCAGGCTGGAGTGCAGTGGCGCAATCTCAGCTCACTGCAACCTCCGCCTCCTGGGTTCAAGCAATTTTTCTACCTCAGCCTCCCGAGTAGCTGGGATTACAGGCACATGCCATCAGGCTCAGCTAATTTTTGTGTGTGTTTTTTTTTTTTTTTTTTTTTTTTTGAGACGGAGTTTCGCTCTTGTTACCCAGGCTGGAGTGCAATGGCGCGATCTTGGCTCACCACAACCTCCGCCTCCTGGGTTCAAGCAATTCTCCTGCCTCAGCCTCCTGAGTAACTGGGATTACAGGCACACACCACCATGCCCAGCTAATATTTTGTATTTTTAGTAGAGGCGGGGTTTCACCATGTTGACCAGGATGGTCTCGATCTCTCGACCTTGTGATCCACCCGCCTCGGCCTCCCAAAGTGCTGGGATTACAGGCTTGAGCCACCGCGCCCGGCCTAATTTTTGTATTTTTAGTAGAGATGGGGGTTTCTCCATGTTGGCCAGACTGGTCTCGAACTCCTGACCTCAGGTTAGCCGCCCTCAGCCTTCCAAAGTGTTGGGATTACAGGCCTGAGCCACCACGCCTGGCCTTGTGTCTGTTTTACATCTGTCCATACGTGCTTGTGTGTGAACTGGCCTGCTATGTACAATATATTTCTTACTATAGGAATAAATCTGAAGAACACTGGCTTAGAGGACAGAACGTTGTCCTTGGCTGTATTGTCCTTTCAGGGTTCAGGTCCAAAATGGACTTACTTCCAAACTGCCCGCTGTCCCTTTATCCCTTACATACAGTTTGTCAACAGGTCCTTGCATTTTCTCTGTTGAAATCTCTCTCTGGCTGGATGTGGTGGCTCATGTCTGTAATCCCAGCACTTTGGGAGGCCACGGTGGGCGGATCACCTGAGGTCAGGAGTTCTAGACCAGCCTGACCAACATAGTAAAACCCCATCTGTACTAAAAATACAAAAATTAGCTGGATGTGGTGGCAGGCACCTGTAATCCCAGCTACTCAGGGGAGGCTGAGGTAGGAGAATCACTTGAACCTGGAAGGTGGAGGTTGCAGTGAGTCGAGATTGTAATATGCACCCCAGCCACCCTGAGCGAGAATCTTTTCAAAAAAAAAAAAAAAAAAAAAAAAAAAAAGGACTATCTCTCAGAAGTACCCCTTCCTATGTTCACAGTCTCAACCCGTCTCTTGAAGCCTAGGTGACCACTGAAGTTAGTCCTTGCTGATCTCCACCTCTAGCCCCTTACCTGCCCCAAATCCACCATCCCTACCACTGTCATTTGAATCTTCCCCAAATGCAGTGTTCTTTCTCAGTCAGGGATATTTAGCCAGGACGAAAGAAGGATGATAGCAGTTTCCAAAGAGGTGAAGGTCTGTCCCTTGGGAGGAGGAGCAGCAGTTTTGCTCCAGAGGGCAGAATCTGGATGGCGTGTGGTAGTTGCAGGGAGACAGCTAAGAAACGAAAGAATGCATTGACGATTAGAGCAGGGTGGACTGTCTTGGCAAGTAGCAAGTTTTCCTGCACACGCCAGCAATATCTCAATTAGAAAACAACATAAAATATAACAACGGATAGAAAATGCCAAGGCATATTCTTTATTTGAAATGTCATTGACCTATGTGAAGAAAATGACCAGATTTCATGGAGAAAGATGGGAAAACAAGAATTTTCCTGGATGGAAAATAAAAATTGTAAAGATGTCAATTATTTTTAGGCGTTGTGTAATTACAGTGAGTTACATTGTAATTCAATCGAGTCTTTTTAGAACTGGATATAATTATTTTAAAATTCCATCTGGAAGAATAAATGGGAAAATGGCAAAGAAAATTTTGAAGGCAGAGCTAATTTGGGAGGATTATTAGCCTTGGCGAATAGCAAAACATTATATAGCTTATACATCAATTTAGGAGACTAGGCAGAAATAGACCCAATTATACAGGATAAGCATTTAAAAAGGATAAAAGAAGCATCGAAACCTAATGAGGAAAAAGGCATTGGAACAGTTGGTTAAAGATTTGGGAGAAAGAGACTGAACAGCATACCTAAATTCTAGACAAAGTAATTAAACTTTACAAATTGTAGAAAAACTGGAAGAAAATGCAATTGAATATCAAATCGGAGAGAAGATACCCTCAGGATGTTAGTATTGAAGGCCATGAAGGAAAATATTTTTAGTTCATAAAAATGCAAAATTTCTGAATTAAACTAAAGGCCCAAAAAATGAGACGCTATAAGTGACAAATGTGAATAGGCAGCATGTTTATCGATCAGCTCAAACAAATTGATGCAAATACTAAGGTTCTACCAGATCAGTGGTGAGGATAAGAATTTTAAAAAATTAAAGATTTGTATTCTGTCCAGGCTCAGTGGCTCACACCTATAATCCCAGCACTTTGGGAGGCTGAGGTGGGCAGATCACCTGAGAGGTCAGATGTTCGAGACCAGCCTGGCCAACATGGTGAAATCCCGTCTCTACTAAAAACACAAGAAAATTATCTGGGCATGATGAGACGTGCCCATAGTCCCAGCTACTTGGAAGGCTGAGGCAGGAGAATCGCTTGAACCTGGGAGGCAGAGGTTGCAGCAAGCCAAGATCATGCCACTGCACTCTAGCCTGGGCAGCCAAGTGAGACTCTGCCTCAAAAATGAATAAATAAATAATAAATTTGTATTCTTTTTTTATGCACATAAGCTCCTGCTCTCTGCAGGCCACCGTGTAGACCAAGGATTCAGGTAGGAACACAGCAGTGAACAGTAGAAGTTTGCCGTTGCCCTCAGAATTTGTGTTCGGGAGGATAATATGGGGTACGAATCTGAGAAAATGTGACTGCAATTGGTTTAAACAACAAAGGACCGGTCTTACTGATGGAGGCGACAGAAAAGTCCAGACATTTCAGACTCAAGTGAGCCTGCCTAGAGAAGCTTGAGGTCTCATCAAAGATCCAGTTTCTTCTCTTCTCTTTGCAGAAGAGGTTTGTTGCAGTGCTTATTATAATCGTGTAAAAGGGGAAGCAACACGGGTCCAACAATAGAGAAACGGGTAAGGAAATGATGCATTCACCCTGGGATATTATGCATTCGCTGCAAATGGCTGTTATGAAGACTGTCGCATCAGGGAGCAGTGCTTAGAATGTTAAGTGAAAAAAGTAGGACACAAAATTGCATGGACATTTATTACAGCTTTACAAAACAAAATGTTTCTGTAAAGGCTAGAAATAAATACACCTAAACGCTAATCATGTTAGCGGGGTGGGGTTTGCCTTTTTTTTTTTTTTTCTATTACCTTTATTTTATCATCTAAAATTTCTAGAGTGTTTTATTCTCTCTCTAGCTAGGCGGAGTTCTCACTGCCTTCTGCACATACTGGGATCATTCCTGTCTTTATACAATTACTGGTGTTCTTTCTTTCTTTCTTTCTTTCTTTCTTTTTTTTTTTTTTGAGACGGAGTTTCACTCTTGTTACCCAGGCTGGAGTGCAATGGCGCGATCTCAGCTCACCGCAACCTCCGCCTCCTGGGTTCAGGCAATTCTCCTGCCTCGGCCTCCTGAGTAGCTGGGATTACAGGCACACGCCACCATGCCCAGCTAATTTTTTGTATTTTTAGTGGAGACGGGGTTTCACCATGTTGACCAGGATGGTCTCGATCTGTTGACCTTGTGATCCACCCACCTCGGCCTCCCAAAGTGCTGGGATTACAGACTTCTACCAGCAGTGCCTTCCTCTTTTGACCTCTTAATCCATTAAATATTTAGTGATAATTGAATCCAGGGTATCGTGTAGCTCATGGTAGATAACGTACTTGAAAACACTTCATAAAGTGCTTTACGGATGTTGTTAGGTGGAAAAAGAGGAGTAGGAGGAACAGAAAGAAGCTATTATTTGCATAATGATTGAGCCGGGTACCGTAGGGGTTGTGAGGATGGAAAATATGGAACAGGGTGTAGCCTTCCAGAAGTCTGCACTCTCATGAGATGGATGGGAGAAAAGCAGCAGCATGGGAGATAGGTGAAATAGTCATGGCACATGTGAAATGCTGACATGAGAGAAGGCTGGGAGGCTGTGGAGCTGGAACTGGGCTCTGGAGGATCCGGGCAGGCAGACTGGCCGGAAGGAAGCTTGCGTTGGAAGTGAATATGGCATGTGTCGGGGATGGTGAGCCCAACTGAAGAGGCCTTGGGGAAAGTGGCAAGAGGAAGGCCAGGAGAGACAAGTGGAGTGGGCCTTCTGGGGAGAGTCTGGACCCTAAATTTTTTTGTTGTTTTTTTGAGACGGAGTCTCACACTGTGGCTGGGGCTAGAGTGCAGTGGGGCGATCTTAGCTCACTGCAACCTTTGCCTCCCAGGTTCAAATGATTCTTCTTGCCTCAGCCTCCCAAGTAGCTGGGATCACAGGCGCCCGCCACCACCCCTGGCTAATTTTTTTTTACGTATTTTTAATAGAAACGGGGTTTTACTATGTTGGCCAGGCTGGTCTCAAACTCCTGACCGCATGATCTGCCCACCTTGGCCTCCCAAAGTGCTGAGATTACAGGGGTGAGCTACTGTGCCTGGCCTCTAGTCTTGATTATTATTATTATTTTTTTAGTAGAGACAGCGTTTCACCATGTTAGCCGGGATGGTCTCCACCTCCTGACCTTGTCATCTGCCCATCCCAGCCTCCCAAAGTGCTGGGATTACAGGCGTGAGCCACCGCACCTGGCCTATTTTATTTGATTTTTTTAGATGGAGTCTTGCTCTGTCGTCCAGGCTGGAGTGCAGTGGTGTGATCTCAGCTCACTGCAACCTCTGCCTCCCAGGTTCAAGCAATTCTTTTGTCTCAGCCTCCCAAGTAGCTGGAATTACAGCGCACCACCATGCCTGGCTAATTTTTGTATTTTTAGTAGAGATGGGGTTTCACCATGTTGGCCAGGCTGATCTTGAACTCCTGACCTTGTGATTTGCCCTCCTCAGCCTTCCAAAGTGCTGGAATTATAGGCGGCATTAGTCACGGCACCCGGTCTGGACTCTAATCTTCAAAGTGAAAGGTCTCCATTAGAGGTTTTTTTGTTTTTGTTTTTTGTTTAACCTAGTATGTAGGTTTTAGCAAGTCAGGGATTTTTCTTGCCTGTCTTGTTCAATGCTGAATCCCCAGTAGCTAGAAGAATGGTGCCTGGCACACAGTAGATGCACAATAACTAGTAGTTGAAGAGGAGTTGGAATGAATGAATTACTGGAGTGACGTAAAACAAGAAAGCTAATCCCAAAGAGGCAGACAGCATGAATTAAAAAGGTAAAGGCTGGCAGCAAGGAAACAAGTAATAGATGTTAGGGCACTTCCAGGCATGAAGCGATGGGGGGCTGAACTGGGATAATGGCCACTGGACTGGAAAGAAAGGGATTGGTGGTGAGAGTCACTGGGAAACGACTGGTAGCCCTTGGTGACTGACCAACTGGTTGTAGGAGACAAAGGAGAGAAAATAATCAAAGATAACATCAAAGAAAATTCCTCATTCTTCAAGACAGCCTGTGTTCTCTTTCATGAAGCTTTCCCAGGATTCTCAAGCCTGTGCTGTGTTCCTTTTCTGCTCAACACAGATCATCTGTATTACCTTGTCGGAGGATGTCATAACGTACTGTCTTGCATTACAACTCAGACTTTGCGTGTGTTTGTTTCTCCTGAGAGACTGCAAGCTTTAAAGGTCAGGGATATCTCTAGTCCCACAGCGCCCAGCCCTAATAGTGCCACAAAGTAGATGGTTAATAAGTACTCACTGATTTAGGACAAGTTTGTCCAATGATGCTGTCCTGGGTCATGTCCAGGGCCCAGGACAGCTTTGAATGTGGCCCAACACAAATTCGTAAATTTTCTTAAAACATTGAGATTCTTTTGCAGCTTTTTTTTTTTTTTTTTTTTAAAGATCATCATCTATCATTAGTGTATTTTATGTGTGGCCCAAGACAATTCTTCTTCCAATGTGTCCCAGGGAAGCCAAAAGGTTGAACACTCCTGATTTAGAAGAAACCTGTATTTTTTTCCATCATAAAGAGGCACTTTGTTTTGTTTTTTTGTTTTTCGTTTGTAATTGTTTCCATTTTCTTTTCTTTTTTTTTTTTTAAGATGGGGTTTCTCCGTGTTGGTCAGGCTAGTCTTGAACTCCTGACCTCCAGTGATCCACCCACCTTGGCCTCCCAAAGTGCTGGGATTATAGGCGTAAGCCACCGTACCCAGCTTCATTTCTTTCTTAGTTGGTCCTAGGGAATGAGGAAGAGACATATTCTGGTACCAATATCCTCCTTATGGAAGAGTCAAATGCCAGCTATTATCATTGCCATCAGTAATAAATAATCTAATTCACTCATTCATTCACTTGTTCTTGTATTCAGTCATTCAACAATAGGGGACTAGTGTAGCATAGAGTTTAAGGAGTCAACATGGGCTTTGGATCTTGCTCATAATCTTAGATGTGTTACTTATTGGCCATGCTGGTTTGGAAAAGTTATTTAAACTCTCTAAGTCTTAATTTTTTCATCTATAAAACCAAAATAATAATGTCTATCTAATAAGAACATTTACCAAGTGCTTACAGGCACTGTCGTTTAATCCCCATCTTATAGTTGAGGGAATTGAGACACAGTATGTTACTTGTCCAAGGAGGCACAGGTAAAAAGTGTTGAACCAGTTCTAGGTCACAGGTGTGTGGCAGTGGCCAGCACAAAGCCATATGAGGGGATCCTATGTGGCACATTTGGCACACAACACACGCTAAATATGTTAATAATTGTCAATAAACCTTTTTTGGCCGGGCGCAGTCGCTCACGCCTGTAATCCCAACACTTTGAGAGGCTGAGGTGGGCATATTACCTGAGGTCAGGAGTTCAAGACCAGTCTGGCCAACATGGTGAAACCCCATCTCTACTAAAAATACAAAAATTAGCTGGGTGTGGTGGCATGCACCTGTAATCCCAGCTACTTAGGAGGCTGAGACAGGAGAATAACTCGAACCTGCCTCAGGGAGGCGGAGGTTGCAGTGAGCCGAGATCGCGCCACCATACTAAAATATTTTTTAGCATTCAGTGTCAGAGAAGATATAGGGCATGGCTTTGAGGAAAAGATACACAGACTCTGCCCTCAAGTTGCCACCAGTTGAGTGCCACCAGACACTTGTATAAACCAAAAATAAAATCCCAAGCACCCCCCACCCAACTATCTGAATGGATCCCTCCTCTCAGCCAAGGGCACTCCAGTTAACCTGAAAAACTGGTTCTGGTCCTGATGGGAAGCAAGAGCCCAACATGCCTCACCATACCCTCATCCTTTTGGAATTACTGATGAAAAGACTTTAAGTCTGATAAGAAACATTTACAATCTATTTTCTCTCAAGCCTATACCTTGAGGCTTCACCTGTGTAATAGAAGCTTGGTCTCCACAATCCCTTATCTTGACTCAGATATTTCTTTCTATTGATTCCAAGCCTTTTTAAAAAATACTTTTTGAGACAGAGTCTTGCTCTGTTGCCCAGGCTGGAGTGCAGTGGCACAATCTCAGCTTACTGCAGCCTGCGCCTTCTGGGTTCAAGCAATTCTCCCACTTCAGCCTCCCAAGTAGCTGGGATTACAGGCACCCGCCACCATGCCTGGCTAATTTTTGCATTTTTAGTAGAGATGGGGTTTCACCATGTTAGCCAGACTGGTCTTGAATTCCTTACCTCAGGTGATCTACCTGCCTCGGCTTCCCAAAGTGCAGGAATTACAGGTGTGAGCCACTGCACCTGGCTGATTACAAGTCTTTAGACAACAACTTAAATCTTTTTTTTTTTTTCTTGAAACAGTAAAATCCCTCAAGAACTTTATTATACAGGTGATCTTTGATCATCAGGATGCGCTTATCGGTAGGATTTCAGGTAGCGAGCACGGGCACCAGGGCCTCCAAACTTTTTGGATTCACAGCGCCGGGGATCAGCTACCAGCAGGGTACGGTCATACTGGATGAGGATGTCTTTGATCTCCTTCTTGGAAGCCTCATCCACATGTTTCTGGTAATAGGCCACCAGGGCTCTGGAGATGGACTGACGGATAGCATAAATCTGGGCCACGTGACCACCACCCTTCACACGGACCCGGATATCCACACCAGCAAATCGCTGCTTGCCAAGAAGCAGAACTGGCTCCAGCAGCTTGTATCGGAGGGTACGCGGCTCGATCATCTCCAGGGGCCGCCCGTTCACCTTGATGAGGCCATTGCCACGTTTGCAGTGCGCAACAGCTGTAGCTGTCTTCTTGCGTCCGAAGACCTGCACGGACTGCAGCGGACCCTTGGACGGCATGGCTGTGAACGTGGACTAAAGCAGCTTACCGCGCGACGCCGCAACCGGAAAAGCCAACTTAGTTCTTTCAACCAATTCCCAATCAGAAAATCTTTGAATCTACCTATGACCTGGAAGGTCCGCTAACCCCCTTCCACGTGTCCCACCTTTCCAGAATAAACCAATGTACATCCTTACATGTACTGACTGATGCCTTATGTCGCCCTAAAATGTATAAAACCAAGTTACGGCCCCGCCGTCTTGGGCACATGTCTCACGGGCCATCGGTCCCTCGTATTTGACTCAGAATAAATCTCTTCAAATATTTTATAATTTGACTGTCTTCGTCAACACTTGTATGCCAAGAGGCAAACAATCATAAACTATCGCTGCTAAAAAAAAAAACCTTAGAAAGCATCTGACCCAACTCCCTCATTTGACAGATGAGGAAACTGAGGCCCAATGGTGGGAGTGGGACAGTGAATTAATTTAGGTTGAAATTTGGACAAAAATCTAGATCTACACTGGAGTGCAGTGTCCTTGACCTAAGGGAAGTGTTCAGAAAACGGCAGAGAGATGGTCCCTATCCGACGCCTGTGTGCACTTAGAAAGTAGCTTCCTGTGGAAGCAGAAACAGGTTGGGGAGGGGCTGGGCCAGGGGAGTGGCTGATGGGGGAAGCTCAGCCTTCAGCTACATCCTCTGAGCTCCCCTGGGCTCACTTAGCTCACTAGAGTACACAACTCTTCTGCGTCTTGTGTATATCTAAGTTTCCAGTGGTGACTTCCTCTCCCTTCCCTGTCTTTTAATAAGGGTGTGGGGAAGTGGGGAAGTTCGATTCCTGTCGACTTCTCTAAGGACTGTTGCAGGTCCTTAGCTGAAAGACCCAATCTCTCTGATCATAGGGCTCTTTCTAAACAAAACAAAACGAGAAACCAGAAGTAGGGGATGGACTAAGGTCCTTTTTTTTTTTTTTTTTTTTTTTTTTTTTTTTTTTTTTTTGAGACGGAGTTTCGCTCTTGTTACCCAGGCTGGAGTGCAATGGCGCGATCTAGGCTCACCGCAACCTCCGCCTCCTGGGTTCAGGCAATTCTCCTGCCTCAGCCTCCTGAGTAGCTGGGATTACAGGCACACGCCACCATGCCCAGCTAATTTTTTGTATTTTTAGTAGAGACGGGGTTTCACCATGTTGACCAGGATGGTCTCGATCTCTCGACCTCGTGATCCACCCGCCTCGGCCTCCCAAAGTGCTGGGATTACAGGCTTGAGCCACCGCGCCCGGCGGACTAAGGTCCTTTTTAAGCTCTAAAATCCCATGGGTCTTCAGAGGGGAAGACAATGCTTTCAGATCATGTTTAGCTGGTGAACGCGAAAACAAGAGGATTTTTTTTTTTTTTTTTTTTTTTTTTCATTTGCGAAGTGGAGGTACTCCTGCACGCAGGATGCAGCCACTAGAGGGCAGCATGTCTTCAAGCACCTGGGCAGGTGGCCGCCGCGGGGCCCCGCAGGAAGACAAGCGAGCATCTATCTCCTCAGACCTGCCTGAGTCTCTGTAGCATTTTCATGTTGTAAATCCCAAACTCAGTTCTTTAGCAAAGGGCAGCCAGCCAAGTTAGGGTAAGATGAGGGAGGAATTTTGCACATTAGTTCTAGCACCAGAAGGATTAAAAAAAGGCCTAAAACAGACACTGGATTCTAGGAAAGCAAATATTTTATGAAAAATTGAAAATGCGTCCCTGTCCTAGTTTAGTCTGTCTTACAGTTCACGTCATCCGGCAGACTTTTGAGAAGAACTGGGAGCATTTTAGGCCAGCCCGGTGGCTCACGCCTGTAATCCCTGCACTTTGGGAGGCCGACGCAGGCAGATCACTTGAGGTCAGGAGTTCAAGACCAGCCTGGGCAACATGGCAAAACCCTGTCTCTACTGTAAATAGAAAAAAATTAGCTGGGCATGGTGGTGCTGTAGTCCCAGCTACTTAGGGGCCTGAGGTGGGAGAATCGGTTGAGCCCAGGAGGTCGAGGCTGCAGTGAGCTGACATCATGCCACAGCACTATAGCCTGAGTGACAAAGTGAGACCCTGTCTCAAAACAAACAAAGAACTGGGAGCATTTTAAGGCTGATAAAATTTTTGGTAGACTGAAAGGTGATTGAAAAAGCCTTATTTATAAAGCTCATGTGTTAGACCAGATTTTCCTAGAGTTCCTCGAGAAGTTTCAGTTCAGTTTGCTCATGTTATTTATTTATTTATTTATTTTTGAGACAGAGTCTCACTCTGTCATCCAGGCTGGAGTGCAGCGGTGCGATCTCGGCTCACTACAACCTCCGCCTCCCAGGTTCAAGAGATTCTTCTGCCTCAGCCTCCTGAGTAGCTGGGATTACAGGTGCGTGCCACCACACCCGGCTAATTTTTGTATTTTTGTAGAGACAAGATTTCACCATGTTGGTCAGGCTGGTCTTGAACTCCTGACCTCACATGATCTGCCTACCTCGGCCTCCCAAAGTGTAGGGATTACAGGCATGAGCCACTGCACCCAGCCTGCTCATGTTTAATAAGCCCTTACTCAGGAAGAATTGGTTCTGGAAGTTTACAGAAAGTCCACCAAACCACACACTAATTTTTTTTTTTTTTTCTGGAGAGGATGAAATAACCAGAATTATTACATATCCACTGAATAAAAGAGCACCATCCTGGGCACCTTAAGGGGATTAAAGGAATGACTGGCTGGGCTTGGCGGCTCACACCTGTAATCCCAGCACTTTTGGAGGCTGAGGCAGGCAGATCACTTGAGGTCAGGAGTTCAAGACCAGCCTGGCCAAAATGATGAAACCTTGTCTCTACTAAAAATACAAAAATTAGCCAGGTGTGGTGGTACATGCCTGTAATTCCAGGTACTCAGGAGGCTGAAGCAGGCGAATCGCTTGAACCTGGGAGCCAGAGTTTGCAGTGAGCTAAGATGGCACCACTGTACTCCAGCCTGAGCGACAGAGGAGACTCTGTCTCAAAAAAAAAAAAAAAAAAAAAAAAAGGAAGCCGGGCGCGGTGGCTCAAGCCTGTAATCCCAGCACTTTGGGAGGCCGAGGCGGGTGGATCACGAGGTCGAAAGATCGAGACCATCCTGGTCAACATGGTGAAACCCCGTCTCTACTAAAAGTGCAAAAAATTAGCTGGGCATGGTGGCGCGTGCCTGTAATCCCAGCTACTCAGGAGGCTGAGGCGGGAGAATTGCCTGAGCCCAGGAGGCGGAGGTTGCGGTGAGCCGAGATTGTGCCATTGCACTCCAGCCTGGGTAACAAGGGCGAAACTCCGTCTCAAAAAAAAAAAAAAAAGGAAAGACAGGAAGTTCAGTGAGAGTGGCAAGGAGGGCTGGGTGCTGGTGTGGCTCATCCTACCATGATGGGGTTTGGTGGCCCCGTCACCTCCCTGAGCCCTGGTTCCCTCCTCTGTCGAATGGCAGTTTCTTCAGAGCTCTAATCAGCAATAATCACATCTCAAATCAACATAGCTTTCCAAAAGATTCCAGATGAGCTGTCCAATGGCCTTTCCAAAGATAAAAGGCCTGGATCCCTTGAGAAGGCAGTTCTCACTAGTAGATTATAATCTCGCAGAAGACCTAGAACACTCATGGAGCAAAGACTTAAGGATGTCATCTTTATCTAGAAAAATACCATTGCTTACTCAGCACCAACAGGGCTAGACCTTGTTTTTGTCTTCTTTCTCCCTGGGCCGTGGACTGGTGATGGTTGGGATCAAGCTGGCCGCGGCTTTATGCGTCCCGCCTCATTTCTGGACCTCTGTTCCCTTGCCAGTTGCTTCTGAGATGCACCATGTCCTTCTTCACCTCTCTGCCTTTGGATGTGTGGTTCCTTCTGCCTGAAATTCTTTTCCCTGCCTTATCCTTCTGAGAAGCTCCTAGTCATCCTTCAAAACCCCACTCGAATGACATCTGTTTGGTGAAGTCTTCTCCGACTCCCAAGAGAATTCCAAGGCAGAGTTAATGATTCCTCACCAGGGCTTCCATGGCAGCTGGCAGGAAACTCATCACAGTGTACAGTACGTGTTTGTTTTCTTTTTTTTTTTTTAAAGATGGGGTTTCACCTCAGGTGATCCACCCACCTTGGCCTCCCAAAGTGCTGGGATTACAGGCGTGAGCCGCGCCTGGCCACGCACGTGTTTGTTTTCTTGTCTGCCCTGCCCCCAGGCCTGAGAATCCCTAAGGGAAGGGGCTGATTATTCATCCTGGGTCTGCAGCCCTGGCTCAGTGCCTGGCAGGTAGTAGGGACTCGGTCAGTGCTGGCAGACCTGAAGCAAGTTCTCCTTTCTGTAACCAGCAGAGTGTTTTTCCAGATGGCTGACCAGGATCACTGAACAAAAGACAGTCACTCCCTGAGGCAGCCCTGGGGCACTTGCCTGGCATAGGGAGCTCAACGCAGAGTACTGAATGCTAACATTTAATGTTTGTGCACTGGAGGGCACACGTCATTCAAAACTGGATGGAGGCTGTTTAGAATCTATTTTAATCCCAGAAGATGACACGTAAGGAGAAATTTTCTAATAGTGTGATGAAGCTCTGAGACGTGAGTTAAACGGGTGGTGGGTGTTGCACATTGAAGGTCTTTTTCTGTTTTGAGGCAGAGTTTCACTCTTGTTGCCCAAGCTGGAGAGCAATGGTGCGATCTGGGCTCACTGCAACCTCAGTCTCTTGGGCTCAAGTGAATCTCCTGCCTCAGCCTCTTGAGTAGGTGGGATTATAGGCATGCGCCACCACACCTGGGCAATTTTGTATTTTTAGTAGAGACAGGGTTTCTCCACGTTGGTCAGGCTGGTCTTGAACTCCCGACCTCAGGTGACCTGCCTGTCTCAGCCTCCCAAAGTACTGAGATTACAGGCATGAGCCACCGCATCCAGCTGAAAGTCTTTATAATCTCTGTTGTTTTTTTTTTCGGAAAAGACTGTCTGAAGTGAGTAGCTGAAATGTGAACAGATTAGCTCTGATTTTAACGTTATATAATGGGATCGGTTAGGTCTCTTGCTCACTCTGGGTGTTGGACAAGGTGTGGGGGCTTTGGTAGCTTCAGGTGGCATGACCTGGCCCTCCATGAATGGGTGTTGAGGTTGGGCACACGGCTGCCACTTTGCACAGCTCCTCACAGCTTTGCCTCATCTGCAAGCATCGGAGGGATCGGTACCTATAAGTATGTATGTGTTGTCAGTAAACAGACTTTTCCAGAGCTGCAGTATCGGCCGGTGCTCTTTGCCTGCGCTTCTCTCTGGCTTTGACTCTCCCCCTCTGTCCCCTGGTCCCAAAGGCTCTTAGCGTGGATATGGGGAGAGCCAGCTGTATTGAAAGCGGACACATGACGAAAGAAGAAAGATGAGGGTCACCTTCAGGGGGAAAGGTAAGCGGGTGTTGTGGTGGATTCCATTCTGTGCTGGAACTCCCTTGCAGGGAGTTTTTTGGAGGTGGAATTTTTTGACTTGTCCTTCAGTCAAAATGACCATGGGTCTGAGGAAAGAGGAGAGGAGGGCACATGAGTAGGACAGAAGTGATTGCTGAGGCTGGGAAATGGCTGTCACTCACATATTAAAATAGCCCAAGCCGGGTGCGGTGGTTCACGCCAGTAATCCTAGCACTTTGGGAGGCCAAGGTGGGTGGATCACCTGAGGTCAGGAGTTCAAGACCAGCCTGGCCAACATGGTGAAACCCCATCTTTTTTTTTTTTTTTTTTTTTAAGTAAAGTGACTTGTCCATTTTTTTTCCTTTTTTTTGGAGACGGAGTTTCGCTCTTGTTACCCAGGCTGGAGTGCAATGGCACGATCTCGGCTCACCGCAACCTCCGCCTCCTGGGTTCAGGCAATTTTCCTGCCTCAGCCTCCTGAGTAGCTGGGATTACAGGCACACGCCACCATGCCCAGCTAATTTTTTGTATTTTTAGTAGAGACGGGGTTTCACCATGTTTGACCAGGATGGTCTCGATCTCTGGACCTCGTGATCCACCCGCCTCGGCCTCCCAAAGTGCTGGGATTACAGGCTTGAGCCACCGCACCTGGCCTGAAACCCCATCTTAATAAAACAAACAAAAAAAATAGCTCAAAAGTTCAACATTAGGGTTATTAGTGAAATTTTTTTTCACATTTAGCACAATTTATTTGTTCTGTATCTTAAACAGCCTCACCATTGTATTAAACATTTTTTATCATAGAAAAACATCCATAACATAAAATTTACTGTTTTAGCCTTTTTTTTTTTTTTTTTTTTTTTTTGAGACAGCGTTTTTGCTCTTGTTGCCCAGGCTAGAGTGCAGTGGCTCAATCTCAGCTCACCACAACCTCCACCTCCCAGGTTCAAGTGATTCTCCTGCCTCAGCCTCCTGAGTAGCTGGGATTACAGGCATGCACCACCATGCCTGGCTAATTTTTGTGTTTTTAGTAGAGATGGGGTTTCTCCATGTTAGTCAGGCTGGCCTCGAACTCCTGAACTCCGGTGATCTGCCCGCCTCGGCCTCCCAAAGTGCTGGGATTACAGGCATGAGCCACCACTCCTGGCCTATTTTAGTCACTTTTAAGCATACAGTTCTGTGGCATTAAGTACATTCACATTGTTGTGTAACCATCACCACCATCCATTTCCAGAACGTTCTCATCTCCCCAACTGAAACTCTTAACCGCTTAAATAATAACTCTCCATTGCCCACTCCTCCTTCCCCCAGAAACAGCCATTCTACTTTCTGTCTGTACAAATTTGGCTATTCTAGGAACTTTGCATAAAAGGAATCATACACTATTTCAATATTTGTTCTTCCGTGACTTATTTCATTGACTATAATGTCTTCAAGGTTCATCCATGTCGTAGCCTGTGTCTCACTCTTTTTGTTTGTTTGTTTTTTTCTCTCTGTCACCCAGGCTGAAGTGCAGTGGTGTGATCTCGCGTCACTGCAACCACCGTCTCCCAGGTTCAAGTGATTCTCCCGCCTCAGCCTCCAGAGTAATTGGGATTACACACACCTGACATTATGCCCAGCTAATTTTTGTATTTCTATAGAGATTGGGTTTCACCATGCTGATCAGGCTGGTCTTGAAATCCTGACCTCAGGTGATCCACCCGCCTTGGCCTCCCAAAGTGCTGGGATTACAAGCGTGAGCCACCGTGCCCAGCCTGTCTCACTGTTTTTTAATTAAACAACTTTGATAAGTGTGTCCTGCGAAATCTTATTTCATGAACTGTCTCCATCCGTAGTTTTTTTTTTTTTTTTTTTTTTTTTTTGAGATGGAGTTTCGCTCTTGTTACCCAGGCTGGAGTGCAATGGCGCGATCTTGGCTCACCGCAACCTCCACCTCCTGGGTTCAGGCAATTCTCCAGCCTCAGCCTCCTGAGTAGCTGGGATTACAGGCATGCGCCACCATGCCCAGCTAATTTTTTGTATTTTTAGTAGAGACGGGGTTTCACCATGTTGACCAGGATGGTCTCGATCTCTCGACCTCATGATCCACCCGCCTCGGCCTCCCAAAGTGCTGGGATTACAGGCTTGAGCCACCGCGCCCGGCCCCATCCGTAGTTTTATAGTCGGAGGAGAAGTGCACTGAACACAAGTGGCTGCTTGTCCCAATCCGTCCTCCCCTGTCCTCCTCGCTCCTGTCCTTCTTGACCCCTGGTTTTGTTCTGGTACTTACTGGCAAGCTCCTCACACTGGAACAGGTCTGCTCTTAGACCCAGGAGTAAGTCTTGATTCGTTTAAGCCAATCATGGTATTTTGGTTTCTTTGCCAGTAGCTGGTTTCGAGGATTATCATGCAATATACTCCTGTCTCATGAGACATGAGAGGATGCTGATGCAAGGCTACTGGAAAGGTTTCCTTGCTTTTCCAATAGGCAAGGTGAAATTTCCTATTTTCTGCTTCTCAAGATTGTGGACACGTGTGTTGGTGGTGCATGGAGTTCGGCAGCCACCATCATGAGAGGAGTTGGCCAAATGGCCCAGATGATACACCAAAGATGTCAGAGGGGAGAAATGAAAAGGAATCTTCTATGTGAATGAGTCACTAAATTACACCACTCTGGGGGTGGGGGTGGTGGCTCACACCTGTAATCCTAGCACTTTGGGAGGCCAAAACAGGTGGATTGCTTGTGTCCAGGTGTTCGAGACCAGCCTTGGCAATACAGCGAAACCCCGGTCTCTACAAAAAATACAAAATTAGTGGGGCATGGTGGTATGTGCCTGTGATTCCAGCTACTGGGGAGGCTGAGGTGGGAGGATCACTTGAGCCCAGGAGGTCGAGGATGCAAGCCAAGATCGCCCCACTCCACTCCAGCCTAGGCGACAGAGAGATACCCTGTCTCTCTG
Source organism: Saimiri boliviensis (assembly GCF_048565385.1). Lineage (NCBI taxonomy): Eukaryota > Metazoa > Chordata > Mammalia > Primates > Cebidae > Saimiri > Saimiri boliviensis. The sequence continues at coordinate 38,556,303 of NC_133467.1, read as the reverse complement.
TCTCAGCAAGACAAAATAAATAAATAAATAACCAACCAACTCTGGAACTCTCCACCTTTAATCTTCACACTTACGTGGGATCATACAGTTCTTTATCATTTAAACTTTTGAATATTCTGCACTTGTAGCCAAAAGCATTCTAATGACTTATTAAAAATGAAAGCTAAACAGGAATCAAAGTAGAGGATCAAGACTCACACAGTTTCCCATTGGATGATGCTAACACTGCAGAAACCTCATTGGTCTATTTGTCATGAGATCTCATGATCTTGTATTATTTCTTTTTTTTTTTTTTTTTTTTTTCTGAGATGGAGTTTCACTCTTGTTACCCAGGCTGGAGTGCAATGGCGTGATCTCGGCTCACCGCAACTTCCGCCTCCTGGGCTCAGGCAATTCTCCTGCCTCAGCCTCCTGAGTAGCTGGGATTACAGGCATGCGCCACTATGCCCAGCTAATTTTTTGTATTTTTAGTAGAGACGGGGTTTCACTATGTTGACCAGGATGGTCTCAATCTCTCGACCTCGTGATCCACCCGCCTCGGCCTCCCAAAGTGCTGGGATTACAGGCTTGAGCCACCGTGCCCGGCATCTTGTATTATTTCTGTAGTGTTGGCCCTGGGAGGTAATTTCTAGGAAAAGGGACCCTTGGGAAATTGAGTTTGATTTTGAGAAAAAAAAAATGGGGAAGCACTGGGAAAGATGGAGAGAGACACAGTTAATCGAGTGACAATTGCCTAGGTCGTTGCTGCTAGAAGGATGGTGACAAATGATAACGATATTTGGGAGTGGCTCTTTTGTTTTTGTTTTTTTTTTTTGAGACGGAGTTTCGCTCTTGTTACCCAGGCTGGAGTGCAATGGCGCGATCTCGGCTCACCGCAACTTCTGGCTCCTGGGTTCAGGCAATTCTCCTGCCTCAGCCTCCTGAGTAGCTGGGATTACAGGCAGGCGCCACCATGCCCAGCTAATTTTTTTGTATTTTAGTAGAGACGGGGTTTCACCATGTTGACCAGGATGGTCTCGATCTCTTGACTTCGTGATCCACCCGCCTCGGCCTCCCAAAGTGCTGGGATTACAGGCTTGAGCCACCGCGCCCAGCCGGGAGCGGCTCTTTGAAGCATGACAGTCAGATGCAGTGAGAGGGACTGACAGGAGAAAAAAAAAAAAAAAAAATTCAGCCTGTGTGGTGTAAGAGCCAGGGAGCTTTTCTTTCCAGTGGGAAATCCAGCCAACCTCAGAGGGGTAATGTCATGGCAAAGTGGAAGGCAGGGACATGATATGAAGATGACCAGTGAAAGGGAACCGACGACTACAGAACGCTGAGAGCCAATGGAATGACAGCCACATGCTAAGCTGACATCGGTTCTCCCTCCAGTTAACCTGTGCTGATTGTACTCGCTGTTTTTTTGTTTTTGTTGTTTCTGTTTTTGTTTTTGTTTTTGTTTTTTGGTGATGGAGTCTCACTCCGTCACCCAGGCTGGAGTGCAATGGTGAGATCTTGGCTTACTGCAAATTCTGCCTCCTGGGTTCAAGTGATTTTCCTGCCTCAGCCTCTCAAGTAGCTAGGATTACAGGTGTGTGCCACCATGCCCAGCTAATTTTTGTATTTTTAGTAGAGATGGGATTTCACCATGTTGGCCATGCTGGTCTTGAACTCCTGACCTCAAGTGATCTGCCTGCATCGGCCTCCCGAAGTGCTGGGGTTACAGGTGTGAGCCACTGTGCCCGGTGACTCTGTTTCTGAAAATAAAAATAAAAATAAAAAAATCAGAGTGGTACTGACCTAAATGCAGTAAGAGTTACATTCAGTTACCCATTGCTGTGTCACACGGTACCGCAGACTTAGCAGCTTAAAGCAACAAGTATAAACTATCTCACAGCTTCTGCTGGTGTTAGGAGTCTGGGCTGGGCTTAACTGGGTCCTGGGCTGATGGCATCACAAGACTGCAGTCAAGGTGCCAGCCGGGCTGCCTTTCTTCGTGGAGCCCGGGATCCTCTTCCAAGTTCATGTGGTTGCTGGCAGAATTTCATGAGGGTGTAGGACTGAGGACCCCATTTTCTTGCTGTGATCCAGGAGCCAACTCAGCACCTAGAGAGGACCCTGCCGTTCCTGGCCATGTGGCCCTCTCCACGGTTCACAAAGTGGCCACTTGCTTCCTCAAGGCTGGCACAAGTCTCCTGCTCTAGTCCGCTAAGAAGTGTTACATAATGTCATATAATCATGGGAATGGCACATCCTCACCTTTGGCATATTCTATTGCCTAGAAGCAAGTTACAGGTTCTACCCACACTCAAGAGGAGGGGATTACACAAGAGCATGATTCACTGAGGGGGTCACCTGAAGGTGTATTTGTCGCAGGAATTTAGAAAAGAGAGATGTCAGAGTGATCTGACGTCCCTGGGGGAGGCTTTATGGAAGGACTCCAGCCAGGTCTTAAAGGATGAGTAGAATTTATTTCAGCAAAGGGAAGTAGAAGAGGCGGAACATCTAGGACCAAAGAACTCCACGAGCACAAGTATGGAGGAGGGATTCTCACCTAAGTAATTCCTACACAAAAAGGTAACAGAAACCTGACGACTTTGCAGATCACAAGGGGTAGGAGGAACTTTTTCTTATTTAACCAAAAGGAAGCTGGGTAGGGGAAGGAGAATGTCCTGGCTTGATGTCAGAAAATGTGGGTTCAAGGTTCAGGTCCGGTATTAACTAGCAGTGTGACTGGAACCTGCGGGTTCTCTGAGCCTAGCTTCTTGTGACTACTTTGACTGACTTTGTTATTGTGAGAATGAATCAAGCTCTTGGATGCGAAGTGCTCTGTCATGGCACAGGTCCTGTTTCTGAAAGCAGCGTAATTGACTCCCACTCTCTCTGGGTCACCCGGGCCCCTGGCTCCTCTTTCACTGGCTCCTCTCCCTCTTTGAGTCTCCTACATGGAGTGGCGGTGGGAGGAGATTCTCCCAGTTCTGGCCTTGGCACTCCTCTCATCTCACCACATAATGTGTTTCTCACCCACCACCACCCAGGGCTGATGGCGCCCAAATCTAACTTCTGGCCCAGATTCCTTTCCCCAGGGCTCCGCTCATGTGTTTAGCCAGTTGCTGGACAATTTCTCTTGGTTTTCCCATAAGCCCCTCAAATCCAACAGGTCCCAGATTAAACTAATCTTCTTGTTTAAATCAAACAAATTTAAACAAATTAAACTAATCTTCCCTGAAGACCTCTTCCTCTTGTTTTATGCCCCGTCTTGGGGAATCACACCACCATGTCAGGAATCACACCACCATGTCAGGAATCACACCACCATGTCATTCCTTCCTCCCTATATTTGCACCGGAGATCCTAGTGCAATCTCCCCTGCAAACCTCTTCCTCTTCCTCTTCCTTCTTGCGCCATGTCTTGGGGAATCTTATGTCATTCCTTCCTCACCTACCTTAGCACGCAAGATCCTAGTGGTCACCAAGTCCTTCTCCTGCGCATCCGCCTCCTTTTATTCCCACCACTGCTGCCCTAGTGGCATCTCATTAATTCACACTGGAATCACTGCAAATGCTTCCTAACTGATCTTTCTGTCTGAATTCATTCTCCACATGTCCCGCAGCATGAACTTTTTGAAGCACAGATTTGTGAATGCCCATGCTCTGCTTAAAGGCATTCAGAAGCCCCTCAAGACTAAGGAATGCAATTCAAACTCCTGGGCATGATATTTGGTATTTTCAGCCCTCCTGGATCTGACTCTTGCCCACCTCCCCTGTCTGCATCCTGTCTCCTCTGCTCCAGTCCTGCTGAACTGCAGGGTCTCACACTGCACTGTGTTCTTTCAAATCTCTGTGGGTTTGAATACGCTGTTTCCTTTGTCAGAAATGCCCTTCCACCACTATCCTTCGCTGCAATTGCTAACTCTTCTCATCTGGAATCACTCAGCTCAGCACTCCCATTTCGTGCGTCATCTTCCCTAACTCCTCCCTCTGGATGTGTGGAAGTCCCTCCTGTGTGCACTCCTAGCAGCTTGTGCAGGACTCTCATCACGCTGTATTGCAACAGCTTTTTCTTTTGTTTTCTCTCTTGCTAGACTGCGAATTCCCACCAGCAGTAATGGTGTCTTATTTTCTTTTCTTATTTTGATGCTCTGATCACCTTTTCTTCCAGTCTGATCCTTTCTAATTTTTTTTTTTTTTTTTTTAAGATGGGGTTTCACCATGATGGCCAGGCTGGTCTTGAACTCCTGACCTCAGGTGATCCACCCACCTCAGCCTCCCGAAGTGCTAGGATTACAGGCTTGAGCCACCATGCCTCTTTCTAAATATTTTTGAATTTATTTTTTGAATAGGCAACACACTCATCTGACTGAAAATTCAGAAACTACATAAAGGTATAAAGTGAAAAGTCTCTCTCCTACCCCGTCTCTGCCTCTGACACTTTAGCCATCCAGTCTCCCTCCCCAGCAGCAATCAATGTTACCAATTTCTTGTGAATTCTTCTAGAGATATAAAAATATATATGGTTCCCCTTTTATTTTGATTCTATTTTCTGAGATGGAGTATCACTCTTTCACCCAGGCTGGAGTGTAGTGGCACGATCTCGGCTCACTGCAACCTCCACCTCCCAGGTTCAAGTGATTCTCCTGCCTCAGCCTCCTGAGTAGCTGGGATTACAGGTGCAAGCCACCACGCCCGGCTAATTTTTGTATTTTTAGTAGAGATGGGGTTTCGCCATGTTGGCCAGGCTGGTCTCGAATGCCTGATCTCAGGCGATCCACCCGCCTAAGCCTCCTAAAGTGCCGGGATTACAGGCATGAGCCACTGTACCTGACCTATGGTTCCCCTTTTATATGCAACTGGTATCATGTTGTATAGATTGCACTGCACCTTGTTTTCACTGAATCATATACAGTATTGAGGATATGATCATTCCATGTAAGTGGATAAAGTGCTTCCTGATTCTGTGTTTACATTGATTTAGTTTTCCATTGTGCATGTATTATGACTTAATGAATAAACATTAGGTTGTTTTGAGTCCTTTGTGAATACAAATAATGCTGCAATGACTTAACTTCATAAAACACATCACTTCACACAGGTGCAAGTGTAACAGTAGAATGGACTCCTGGAAGTGGAACTGCCTCCAGATCGAGGAATATGTGTATTTGTAAGTTTGACTATATCCTATTGCCCTTCAGGAAGTTTGTAGATATTATTGTATTTATCTCTGCATCCCTAGCCACCATTACAGAGTATAGAACACAGTAGGCATTCCGTGTATGTTTATCTAATAAACGGATGAAAAAATAACTTTTAGGGGAGGCTCCCTTCTTCCTCCTTTCTCTGATGCCTTGCTTTAGTAGACAAGGGCCTTCCTATCCAGTGCTGAGTTCAAACCAAATGATTCATGTTCAACCCAAATGCCACTATTATTTTGGAGCAAAACTCTTATTTCAACTTTATTATGTAACTAATCAAGATCCTTCTTCATTAGCTTGGTTGTAAAATGAAGTCACATTAATTTTTTTTTTTTTTTTTTTTTTTTTTTTTTTTTTGAGATGGAGTTACCCAGGCTGGAGTGCAATGGCACGATCTCGGCTCACCGCAACCTCCGCCTCCTGGGTTCAGGCAATTCTCCTGCCTCAGCCTCCTGAGTAACTGGGATTACAGGCACGCGCCACCGTGCCCAGCTAATTTTTTGTATTTTTAGTAGAGACGGGGTTTCACCATGTTGACCAGGATGGTCTCGATCTCTTGACCTCGTGATCCACCTGCCTCGGCCTCCCAAAGTGCTGGGATTACAGGCTTAAGCCACCGCGCCCGGCCAATGCGTTATACTTTCACATGACCGGCAGTGCAGTAGATTTGTTAACACCAGCATCATCCTACACCTGTGAGTAATGAGTTGCGCTATGACCTTATGGTGGCTACTGTGTCACTAGGTGATAGACATTTTCAGCTCCATTATCATCTTATGGGGCCTCCCTCTGTTTGCAGTCCATTGTAGACCAAAATGTTCTTATGTGGCACATGACTGTAGTTGCAATACAGGACAAGACAGTTGTGAAATAACTGGCCTTAGTTCCCGATACTTAGTAGCTGGATGACTTTGAGCACTCTAAGGTTGTTTCCTAATAAGGTAAAATAGGGAAGCTAATCGTGATCCGGTTGTCTCACAGGTTGCTGGGCCCTGGTCAATATATCAGTTGCTGTGTAAATACATGAGTTGATATAATTTAAGATTGTGTTGAATCATAAACGTTATTTTAACATTATTGTTTTTTAGAGGTTATGAAATGAAAGTAGGGGGAAACCTTGGTCTGCATCAGGAGCTGAATCATTTTATCACGCTGGGTGCTGGGTTAGACGTTCCCCACCCAACAGATCAAACTCTTAACCTAGCATAAAAGATAAACTACAACTCCCGGCAGGCGTTGCTTCCCAACTGCGTCATATAACCTCGGCTCGGCCCGGGCCCAGACCGCTCCCTGCCCCCGCTGCCCATAAACTACATTTCCCAGGAGGCCCCAGGGTGCCTGAGCGACCGCTTTACCCCCGCCCCCTGCCTCCCCTTCACCTCGCGCCAACAGCTCGGTGGCCGAGTCGGTCCCGCGGCCGGCGGATCGAGCGCGCGCGTCAGGGGGTCGTGCGGCTGCCGGGCAGGGCGAGCACGCGCCGGGAGGCCTTGGAGGCGTAGGGGGCGGGGGTACGGCTCGCCTGCTCGCAAGATGGCGGACGAGGACGGGGAAGGGATTCACCCCTCAGCCCCTCACAGGAACGGAGGTGGCGGCGGCGGCGGCGGCGGGGGTTCTGGGCTCCACTGCGCCGGGAACGGCGGCGGGGGAGGCGGCGGCCCGCGGGTCGTGCGCATCGTCAAGTCCGAGTCCGGCTACGGCTTCAACGTGCGGGGCCAAGTGAGCGAGGGCGGGCAACTGCGGAGCATCAACGGAGAGCTCTACGCGCCGCTGCAGCATGTGAGCGCCGTGCTGCCCGGGGGGGCGGCCGATCGGGCCGGGGTGCGCAAGGGGGACCGCATCCTGGAGGTGTGAGTATCGGGGCTGCCCGGCGCCCCACCCTCCCCGCGCCCCTCCTCCTGCCCCTGCCTCCCCTCTACCCTTGTCACCCCCAGGCCGCACCTCCCCCGAGCTCCCAGCTGGCCTCGCGACCCCCGCCCCTCGGGCCTCCGCAGCCGGGCCCCTCCTGGTGGGCAGCCCTGCCCCCACCGGCCCCGGGGCTTCCGCGACGGCAGTCTCCCACCCCATCGTCTCCAGCGCATGCCCTTGCGCCCCCAGTGCTCTTCCCCTTGCCCCGATTACTCCGGGCTCTACTCCGCCCCTTTGCTTTCCCGTTTGGCGTGCTGCATTCTGCTCCTCACTCCCCCTCGCCTTGCTCGGAAGGAACCTCATCTGTTTCTTACTGACGGCGTTCTGTTTTCTGACCCAGCCAGTACCCTGCCCTCCCCAGGTTCTCATATTCAGCATCGCAGTTTCTCGTTCTCCACCACTTCCCAGCGCCCGTCCCCCCGGCCCCCGGTAAACTGCCCCTTCTGCCCTCCAGACCAACGAGGCAGGACCTCTGTTCCGCTCCTACTTTTCCTCCGGAAACACCTTCCCTCCCCACTCCACTGCTTTTTCTTTCCTTAGTTATCCTCTCCTTATGGTTAAGCCTCCTCTACATTTTTCCATCCCACCGTGCGCCCCTTTCCACCTCTCCTTTTTGTATTCCTACTCCAAGAGTTTACCTTGTTTTCTGACCCTTGCATGCCTTTGGGGTGGGGGGCGTGGAATTTGACGCTGTAGTTTCTCTTCTCGGTTGGCACTGTATCACACCCTAATTTGGAATCTAGTGTCTCCATCAGCACAGCCCTCTGATAGCATCCCTGCCCTGGCCCCCCCCCCACCCCGCCTTCACTCCTGCTCTATCCTCTCGCCTCCTTCTAGTCAGGTTTCTGGTAGAGCCCTCGAACTCCTCCTCCTCCCAAACTGCAAGCGCTTTTGAGTCTTTGGCAAGGATAGAGTAGAAGAGGCAAGCCTCTCTCTGCTGCCTCTTCTACTCTATCCTCCTGTGATCCCACACTGGACTTTGTCCTAGTCTTTCTCTCCCCTAGGCTACTTCTCCTTCTTTCTACTGTTGTTTTTTTTTTGTTTTTTTTTTTTTTAAGGCGCCTTCTGCTGCTGCAGCCCACCCTCTCTCCCCTGCTGCAGCCCCTCCCCCTTCTTACTCCTTCCCCACCACATTCCCTCCATGCTCTTGCAGGATGCTGCCTTGTCTGTCTTGCAGTCTCTGTGCACACCTCCTCCACTACCCTAATCTAGGTGTTACATTTGCGTTTTTGTGCTTTGCATTGAAATTCAGATAGTGGTTGCAGGTTGGCTTGCAGGTGGTGTGTGCTCGCATCGTCTCAGTTCTCCCCAGCGGTCTTCCCTGCTGCGTTTCTTCTCCTGACGGAATCTACATTTGGCATTCCTTTTTTACACTTTTACTCCCTTCCTCCATGTTTTGATTTGCCCACGTGAAATCTTTCTGTTTCTACAAATTTTATTTTAATTGTAATTTCCACAACCTTCAGTTGCCTCTTGTAAAACAGTAGGTTTGCAAATGGGACAGTATCTTGAAAATCTGCCTTGTGAAGAAGTCCATTTCTTCTTACTCGTCTTGTGCTCCCTGCCGTTACTCTTGACATTCTTACTCTATGGTATCCACTCATTCTGTTTCCTCATCTCTTCCACTTCAAGAAATAGTTGGTTTTAACCTGGGAAAGCTGATTTTAAAAAAAAGAAGAAGAAATAGTTGCTTACTTAGGCAACTATTTGTCTAATGTTTGGAGATAGTATACCTTTCTTCTGTCCTTTCTGTAAATAGATGCTTTCTTATTTCATTAATATCCCACATACTGTTTCCTAGTATTCTCTGACAATATATTCTTTTTTTTTTTTTTTTTTTGAGACAGAGTTTTGCTCTTGTCGCCCAGGCTGGAATGCAATGGCGTAATCTCGGCTCACTGCAACCTCCGCCTCCTGGGTTCAAGCTATTCTCCCGCTTCAGCCTCCTGAGTAGCTGGCATTACAGGCATGTGCCACCATGCCCAGCTAATTTTGTATTTTTAGTAGAGACTGGGTTTCAGCATGTTGGCCAGGCTGGTCTCAAACTCCTGACCTCAGGTGATCTGCCCTTGTGGGCCTCCCAAAGTGCTGGGATTACAACAATGATTTTCAGATTTCTTATACTTGGGCACCTAATTATTTTCTTTCTAGATAACTCAAAATTTGTGGCTGATGTTTCTTCCAATAGGTGGTCTTGGAATTGACATTTTCCTTTCCCTTTGGAAGTTAACTTTGGATTCAGCTTCTTGTTTTTAAATTTAAAACTAAAGCATTTACGATTATAAATTTATGATAAAGTTCTAAATTGTTTACTCTTCACAGGATCTAAAGGAACTAAACCGAAATGAATAATTCTGTAGGAGACTATAGTTAATGTGATCTATCTTTGCAGCTGTGCACACACATCCCAACATACATAGTTAGTGGCTTCTTGCCTTTAATGTGGCTTCTGTAAACTGTAAAGGAGACCTCAGATGATCCCCTAGGGAAGGTAAAAGGACTTGCCCTAGGCTTAAGTTCCACAGTAGGAAGCTGGGCAATCTTTGCCTTCTAGAGAAAAAAACATGACTTTTGGCACATCCTTGGTGGAAGTAGAGAAGTTCGTCTCTTTTAGTGGGCAGGGGAAAAGATCACTCTGCCCAGAAGACATCTTTGGAAGGTTGTGATGATCAGAAATCTTCCTGGCATTGGTTTCTCACCCTTCCAACTATATGTATTTTGATTTCCAAATTCTTTGAACCTTCTTTGGTACTATAGGGGAATGATAATTGCAACCCAAAGCTAAGCTAGTGGTAAATTCTGTGAGACCTCAACTATTCAGTTGTCTTTGTATTTTGTTTCTTTCATAGTCTGTACCTTCTCTTTAGGGTTTCAAGTGAGAGGGGAAATGTGCAGTCAAATAGATGTGGTTCTCCAGGGATAATCTGTACTTGCCCCTTGTCTCCATCTTGGTTAGGTTGATGCTGATTTTCCTGAAGCATTTTTTAGGCAATACTCCTTAGAGCTTTTGTCTGTCATCCAAGTTCTTAAAGTTAACGTGTGTTGTCCCAGGAAAGCTTTGCATGTTGATTAAGAGCCAGGTGGGATCAGAATTAGGGATAGGTGGATTATCATTGTATGGATGTAGTTTGTATCAAGACGTAGGTGAGGCCGGGCGCGGTGGCTCAAGCTTGTTATCCCAGCACTTTGGGAGGCCAAGGCGGGCGGATCACGAGGTCGAGAGATTGAGACCATCCTGGTCAACACGGTGAAACCACGTCTCTACTAAAAATACAAAAAATTAGCTGGGCATGGTGGCGCGTGCCTGTAATCCCAGCTACTCAGGAGGCTGAGGCAGGAGAATTGCCTGAACCCAGGAGGCGGAGGTTGCGGTGAGCCGAGATCATGCCATTGCACTCCAGCCTGGGTAATAAGAGCGAAACTCCGTCTCAAAAAAAAAACAAAACAAAAAAAACCCAAAAACAAACAAAAAAAAGACGTAGGTGAATGTTTGGACCTTGATAATTACTATTTAAGAGTTTTCCCTATTTTAGGTTCTTCTATTGAAATTGTTTTTACAATTTTCGTATTTTTCAGTTGTTTGGACAACTGATAGAGATGCGAAAGAACAGAGTAACTTTGAGATTTAAGGGCATACAAACTTGTACACAAGGAAGAGCATCAGCTTCTTTGTGTTCCTTTTAAAGTCGGCTTACTAAGACTCTGTTCTAATCTTTAGTCCTGAAACTAAATTGGAGTACTTATGGTTCAGTTTGCCCTTTCTCCTTTCAAAACTGTCTAGATTCTAACTGGTTTGGGAGTCATGTTGCAGGGCTTGGTACTGCAGTATGAACAAACCCTCTGGGCTCTAAATTTTACTGCAGATGGAAAGTTTTTTTGACTAGCAATGTTAGTTTCCACCTTGTAATTTTTCCCAGTGTAACATATACTAAGTGTCTTCCCTTTGATGTGTATGTACCTGGAGGCTAATGAGTAAAGAATGCTTTCAACAAACAGAACCAAAATAAATATGTCTTTGCACTAATTATATAGTATATGAAGTAACATTTGACTTCAGGTTAATTTTCTTTAGGTTAAAGTAGTTCCAAGGACTCTTGATTGATTTCTTGAGAGATGCTGCTGAAAGGTTTCAGTGTGCGGTGGATATGGATATAAAACTGTCTGTATTTTTGAGGGATTAGTTTGAGCACGGACCACTAAGATTGGCTTGCAAGCATTCAAAATCATGATATATTTATGCCAGTCAGTGTATATGTTTTCCTCTTTGATAGCCACTAGATAATAGACCTGTCAGCTTTCCCTTATTAAAGTCATAAGATAAATTAAAACTGTATATATCAATTTGTTTTTTGAGAGTCAGTTTTTTTTACTTCATTTTGTGTGAGAGTTTGAAAATGAATAAAGAGGCTGGTGCCATAAGTATTTTTATGAGTTAAGTGTGAGTCATGTGTCATAGACAAGGTACCGTCTCAAGAGCTGCTTTCGAAATTGTAACTGAATTCTATTTCGCTGATATTTTCTAGGTAGATTTTGGTAATGTTTGAAGTAATGAAATCATGGTTATTGATCAAAGGAAAATTTTTTTTTTTTTGAGACGGTGTTTCACTCTTGTTACCCAGGCTGGAGTGCAATGGCGCGATCTCCGCTCACCGCAACCTCCGCCTCCTGGGTTCAGGCAATTCTCCTGCCTCAGCCTCCTAAGTAGCTGGGATTACAGGCACGTGCCACCACGCCCAGCTAATGTTTGTATTTTTAGTAGAGACGGGGTTTCACCATGTTGACCAGGATGGTCTCGATCTCTCGACCTCGTGATCCGCCCGCCTCTGCCTCCCAAAGTGCTGGGATTACAGGCTTGAGCTACCGCGCCCGGCCGATCAAAGGAAATTTTTATGTCAGTGGTTCTCAGGCTTTAAGGTACATAAGAAGCACTTGGGTATGCTTATCAAAAGTACAGATTCTTAGGCTCACCTTCTAAGGGTTATGATTCAGTAGATCTTTCATAGGGCCTAGAAATCTTTTTTACTTCTTTGTCCCATGTAGGTAATGCAACCCACATGCCCAGTTACGTGCCCAGGGTGATGTAGTAGGTTGTAGGCTTTGGATTCTCAGTTGGTTTTATTTTCATTTTTATATTGAGAGTAATGAGCTAAGACTACACCAGCAAATAATGAATTGTTAGGCCCTCAAATTCCAGCCGAAATTCTTGCTAAGGTTTTGAAATAAAGGTGGATGTTAAGAGGTAGAGCAAGTTAATATTAATAGTGATAATCATTATACCACTTTGCAGTGTGTATTGTTTGTTATAGTTTGTACTGTTTTTATGTCTGATCTTCACATAGCCCTGTGAAATAGGAAGATAATAAGTTCATCAAGGGCAGGGACTACATCAAATACTATGTGTGTGTTGTATCACTAGCCAAATGTCTGGTGGCACATGGAAAGTATCCTTCAATAAATACTTAGTGAATATATGAGTATTATATCTATTATTATTATTATTATTTTTTTTTTTTTTTTTTGAGACAGAGTTTCGCTCTTGTTACCCAGGCTGGAGTGCAATGGCGCGATCTCGGCTCACCGCAACCTCCGCCTGGGTTCAGGCAATTCTCTTGCCTCAGCCTCCTGAGTAGCTGGGATTACAGGCACGCGCCACCATGCCCAGCTAATTTTTTGTATTTTTAGTAGAGACGGGGTTTCACCATGTTGACCAGGATGGTCTCGATCTCTCGACCTCGTGATCCACCCACCTCGGCCTCCCAAAGTGCTGGGATTACAGGCTTGAGCCACCGCGCCCGGCCATCTATTATTTTTTTTTTAAAAGAAGAAAGAAACAGAATAAAAAAAAAATGAAGGAGAGGAAGAAAGAGGAAGAGGAAGAGGGAGAGAGAGAGAGAACGGGGCTGTTGCATTATTGCCCGGGCTAGAATGCAGTCTAAAAATGGCTATACCTATAATTGTGCTTAATAATAGAGACATGGAAAAAAAATGAGGGAAGAAAATAACTAACAAGCAGCCAACCAATATTTCATTTAAACCTGTAAATAGGTGTGATATGGTACTGATAAGAGTGTATATTTTGTGTATTAAAAGTGGAGAATTCTATAAATATTAATTAAGTCTACTTGTTCCGAATCTGACTTCAAGTCCTGGATATCATTGTTAACTTTCTGTCTCATTGATCTGTCTAATATTGATGTTGAAGTCTCCCACTATTATTGTGTGGGAGTCTAAGTCTCTTACATATCTGGGTATTCGTGTATTGGGTGCGTATATATTTAGGATCTTTAGCTCTTCTTGTTGCATTGATCCTTTTATTGTTATGTAATATCCTTCTTTGCTTCTTTTGATCTTTGTTGCTTTAAAGTCTATTTTATCAGCAAAAATTGCAACTCCTGCTTTCTATTTATTTATTTTTGCTCTCCATTTGGTTGGTAAATCTTTCTCCATCCCTTTGTTTTGAGTCTTTGTGCATCCTTGCATGTGAGATGGGTCTGGATGCAGCATACCGACTGGTCTTGGCTTTGCCTGTCTGTGTCTTTGGATTGGGGGATTTAGTCTATTTAAATTTAGAATTAATAATAATATATGTGAGTTTAATACTGCCATTTAATGTTAGCTGGCTGTTTTGCCCATTAGTTGATGTAAATTTTTGATTATGTTGATGCTCTTTATTTTTTGGTATTTTTTAGAAAGGCTGATACTGGTTGTTCCTTTCTATGTGTAGTGGTTCTTTCAGAAGCTCTTGTAAAGCAGGCCTGGTGGTGATGAAATCTCTGAGTGCTTGCTTGTTCACAAAAGATTTTATTTTTCCTTCGCTTATGAAGCTTAGTTTGGCTGGATGTAAAATTCTGTGTTGAAAGTTCTTTTCTTTAAGGATGTTGAATATTGACCCCCACTCTCTTCTGGCTTGTAGGGTTTCTGCTGAGAGATCTGCTGTGAGTCTGATAGGCTTCCCTTTATGAGTAACCTGACCTTTCTCTCTGGCTGCCCTTAGTATTTTCTCCTTCATTTCAACCCTGGTGAATCTGGCGATTATATGCCTTGAGATTGGTCTTCTTGAGGAATATCTTTGTGGTGTTCTCTGTATTACCTGGAGTTGAATTTATCCTGCCTTGCTATGTTGGGAAAATTTTCCTGAATAATATCCTGAAGCGTATTTTCCAGCTTGGATTGATTCTCTTCATCACATTCAGGTACACCTATCAAATGTAGGTTAGGTCTTTTCACATAGTCCCATATTTCTTGGAGACTTTGCTCGTTCCTTTTTATCCTTTTTTCTCTAATCTTGTCTTCTCATTTTATTTCATTAAGTTGGTCTTCAACCTCTGATATCTTTTCTTCTGCCTGATCAATTCGGCTATTAAAACTTGTGCATACTTCGCGAAGTTCTCATGTTGTGTTTTTCAGCTCCATTAATTCACTTATATTTCTCTATAAATTGTGTATTCTTGTTAATATTTCATCAAACCTTTTTTCAAAGTTCTTAGTTTCTTTGCATTGGGTTAGAACAAGTTCTTTTAATTCACGGAAGTTTCTTATCATCCACCTTTTAAAGCCTGCTGCTGTTAATTGAATACACCTATTCTTCATCAGGCCTTGTTCCGTTGCTGATGAGGAACTGTGATCCCCTGTAGAGGGAGAGGCGTTCTGATTTTGGGTATTCTCAACCTTTTTAGGCTGTTTTCTTTTTTTTTTTTGAAATGGAGTTTTGCTCTTGTTACCCAGGCTGGAGTGCAATGGTGCAATCTCGGCTCACTGCAACCTCCACCTCCTGGGTTCAGGCAATTCTCCTGCCTCAGCCTCCCGAGTAGCTGGGATTACAGGCATGAGCCACCATGCCCAGCTGATTTTTATATTTTTAGTAGAGACGGGGTTTCACCATGCTGACCAGGATGGTCTCGATCTCTTGACCTCGTGATCCACCCGCCTCGGCCTCCCAAAGTGCTGGGATTACAGGCTTGAGCCACCGCGCCCGGCTGCTTTTGTTTTTTTTTGAGATGAAGTCTCACTCTTTGCCCAGGCTGGAGTGCAGTGGCATGATCTCAGCTCACTGCAACCTCCACCTCCCAGGTTCAAGCTCTCTTGCCTCAGCCTCCCTAGTAGCTGGGATTACAGGCATGTGCCACCTGGCCCAGCTAATTTTTGTATCTTTTAGTGGAAATAGGGTTTCACTGTATTGGACAGGCTAGTCTCAAACTCCTGACCTCGTGATCAGCTTGCCTTGGCCTCCCAAATTGCTGGAATTACAAACATTAGCCACCGTGTCCGGCCTTTTTTTTTTTTTTTTTTGAGATGGCATCTCAATCTGTAGTACAGGTTGGAGTGTAGTGGTGTGATCTCCACTCACTGCAACCTTCACCTCCTGGCTTCAAGCGATTCTCCTGCCTCAGCCTCCTGAGTAGCTGGGATTACAGGCATGTGCTACCATGCCTGGCTAATTTTTGTATTATTAGTAGAGATGAGGTTTCACCATGTTGGTCAGGCTGGTCTCGAACTCCTGACCTCATGATCTGCCCGCCTCCACCTCCCAAAGTGCTGGGATTACAGGTATGAGCCACCATGCCTGGCCTATTATCCCTATTTTATAAGAGCAAATGGAAACTGAGTGTTGTATCAATGAATGGCAACCAGAATTAAATCCAGATTTTTGGATTCTAGATCTTTAATATTTTCTCTTTTTACAGGTTTTTTTTTCTTTTAAAGAGATGGAAGTCTCACTATGTTGCCCAGGCTGTACTTGAATTCTGGGCTCAAGTGATCCTCCCACCTCTGCCTTCTGAGTAGCCAGGACTACAGGTATGCACTAATACATCTGGCCTAATTTTTTTGTACTTTGTTTTGTAGAGATAGGGTCGCCATGTTGCCCAGTCTGGTCTTGAACCGCTGGCCTCAAGTGATCTGCCCACTTTGGCCTCCTAAACTGCTGGCATTACATGCATCAGCCACTGCACCTGGCCATTAACTTAAAATTCTGTTACATTCCTGTAAACTTCAATAGCAGTTGAACTTTGGTTTTACTATTGTGAAATGTAACTATTTTGTATCTTTATTTGCTGGCTATTTATTACCCATCGTTAAATTGGATAAGACACAAGGGACTAATGCAGGTATTCTTTGCCTTTATTGTTGCTATCTTTACTCTGTTGGTTATCAGTGAAGATAGCAGAACAGTCCTTTTAAAATTCCTTTTAATTTCACAGGTAGTTGAGGTTGCAAACAAATAAAACTAAATTTGAAAATAACGTTACTTTCCCCTCAGAAATCACTTCCACAGATTGCTGCACCAGGAAAATGTATTTTATTAGTAGCATTAATGATTTGTCTGGGTCTTTTAAGTTATTGTGAAGAACAGTTCTCTTTCCAGCCACCACTAACTAGTTTATTTCAGATGAGGTCTGTTACCATGCTCTCAAGGATAATGATTTTTTAAGATAAGTCCCATTGGGTATAATTCTCATGACCTTGTAGATAAGCAGAGAGACTTAATTGGCAAGGCAACACTTAATTTATGATCACTGCAAAGTGCTTTTTGAGCATGATCTGTGGCGAGTTCATTCATTAGATGATGGCATTGCTGACAAAGGATATTGTGGCGGTTTAGGTTAGAGCCAGTTAGGTTCATTCTTGTCTTCCACTCGAAGCTATATAGATGTTTTCTGTACTTCTCGGGCAGTCCAGTAAGAAAGAGCTCTGGATGGGTTGGTACAGTTCAGCCCACATTTGGAAAAAAAAATTTAGAAGGTTTTAAGATACTTTTTAAAAAATTGCAACTCATAGTAAGAGATAACATTTTATATTACAAGCTAATATATATGCAAAAGAAAAAAAAAACACCTGAAAAATAAGCTTCACAAAAATTATAGTCACTGGCTAGTCACGGTGGCTCACACCTGTAATCCCAGCACTTTGAGAAGCCGATGTGGGTGATCACTTGAGCTCAGGAGTTTGAAACCAGCCTGGGCAACATGGTGAAACCTCATCTCTGCAAAAACAGTAGAAAAATTAGCCACATGTGGTGGTGCGTGCCTATAGTCCCAGCTACTCAGGAGGCTGAGGTGGGAGGATTGCTTGAGCCTGGGAGGCTGCAGTGAGCCACGATCACATCACAGAGTGAGACCCTGTCTCAAAAATAAAACAAAACACCAGAGTGCTTGATACCAGTAGGTTTTTTGGGGGGTTTCTTTTTTCCTCCCACCTTAGTCTCCCAGAAAGCTGAGGCCATAGGCGCATGCCAGCATGCCCAGCGAAAATGCTGGGATTATAGGTGTGAGGCACCATACCAGGCCCACTGTGGTATTTTTTAGTCTGTTCCTATTTTGAGTTTCTTTGTTCAGTTTTTTTAATGCTAGTGTTGGCCTGGTACATTAATTTCACAACTCATCAGGTTGTGATCCACTGTCTGAAAAACAGTAATTTAGGGCATCACTTTTCCTGTTACTGGTCCACTAAATATTATTTCATACTCAGTCTGGTTCCACAAGTAAGCACACACGGTGTATAAGGTACTGCTCAGCTTGCATGAGTCACAGGGTCTCAGCATCCCTGCCCTTGAGAAGCTTACACTGCAGTAGGGAAGGTACAGGTAAACAGTTTTCTGTGTGTAAAGCTAAACGAAGTAATGGGGAGAAATGAAAAGCACGATCAGGGTACAGAGGAAGGAGTGAATATGCCTAAGATGACTGGTAAGGGGACAGCTCATAGAAGGCTTTTAAACATTGAAGAACAGATACAACTTCAGAGAAGGGGCAAGGATTTTATAGGTTGAGGAAAACTGTGACCAAAGAGGGGAAAATGTGAAAAGTTCTTAGGCTAGCGAGGGGTTTAAAGTTGCTGTTTGTCTGCAGACATTTGTGGTGATAGAGACTGGAAAGGAAGGTTGCAGTAAGATTTTAAAAAGATGGCTTTGAATATAGTGCCAAAAAGTTTGGTTTTTTTTTTCTCTTGACGAGCTCAGAATATAGCTGGGTGTGCATGAATACCCAGGACTTGCTGTGAATTAAGTTTTATATAATTATTTACCAGAAGAGGTTGAATAACTTTTCCAAGGCAAAAGAGGAAAATCACTATTAGAATTAGAAGAATTTCAGAGCATCCAGTCTCTTGGACTGTCTTGTACTATATAAAGACGGGAGCTAAGAACAAAGAAGCTCTGACACTCAGAACTGGGAACAGCTGGTGAGGAGCTGGTTGCTTTTAACTTGTGTGTGTGTTTTATTTCACAATCGAATCCAGCTTCTCAGTTATCCTTTCTCTTTCTCTTATGTTTTAAATGACTAAACTTACTGTTAGGTTTACAGTTGACAGCTTTCATCCCTGTGTGCTACAGGCCTGTTCTGTTGTAGCTGTACTTTCCTCCAAGTGTGTTCCTTTGATTTGAAGATGCTTCTTTTAATTTAAATCTTTCATTTTGGCATACTGCATGTTGGGGGCGGAGGGGGCCGAAGACAGAGTGGGGAACGTGATGTGGTACTAAAGTTTACACTTAATACCTACCTTCAAAATGAAAATTCATGTGAAGCTCCTTCAAATAAGTTTAAGACTTGGTGGTGACCACAGAGTGAATTTTTGCTTTTGCTCATAATACTAGGAGTATTCCAGGGTTACATTTTGTGATACGGTTTTAGTCAGATGCTTGGTAGTATGTGTCTAGTCTCTTGTTTATTATTTATTGCTCCCAGCCAACTAAATAAGGTTCTCATAATAGTTGAGGAAATGTGCCTCTCTGCAAGGTATTGAGTTGCTGAATAAGGAGTTGTATTTGAGTACTCGTACGTGTACTTCCTCCAGTGAACTTCCATTGATATGAAAACATCTTTTAAGAAATGGTTTGGGCCGGGCGCGGTGGCTCAAGCCTGTAATCCCAGCACTTTGGGAGGCCGAGGCGGGTGGATCACGAGGTCGAGAGATCGAGACCATCCTGGTCATCATGGTGAAACCCCGTCTCTACTAAAAAAAAATACAAAAGCTGAGGCAGGAGAATTGCTTGAACCCAGGAGGCGGAGGTTGCGGTGAGCCGAGATTGTGCCATTGCACTCCAGCCTGGGTAACAAGAGCGAAACTCTGTCTCAAAAAAAAAAAAAAAAAAAAAAAAAAAAAGAAATGGTTTGTTTTTGGTTAAGCTGTCTGAAACTTTTTAGATTCTTGTGTCAAACCTCAGAGCAAGACCAGAATGATAGGCCTATGTGTTCTACCGGCTCGATACACAATGAATTAGCTTACTTCTCTCTGGAAAAGTACAGGCAGTCTGCAGAGAGTCAGCTGCTCTGGTGCATGCTCTCCCAGCTGCTTTCAAGAGGCTGATCACTCTTACTAAACTTTCTGTAAGATTATTAACTAGGAGGTCATCTCTCTCCCCCCACCCATACCACAGTACTTTTATATCGTTGTGTCTATTTAGTCTTGTTTATATTTATTTAGTATGTTTTAAAAATTGGGAGATTGATTAAATGAGTATTTGGAGGTCTTGGAAAACATGATGGCCTCTGAAAATTTTGGAAACTTTTTCTCCTTTTGCTGATCAGTTTAATCATCTAGAATGTTTGTTCCTGCGTCTGTCTTTACTTGGAAATAGCAATGAGTTTTGTTCTACCTGACGTTGTGTATCAAGGAAATGTGAGACTGAAGCTTCCTTTGTGTTATGTGCTAGTAGATTATTTTAGATCTCCCTGTTCTGCCCAGTTATCTTTTACATTCCTGATTCGGAAAAGGTCCAACTGTACCTTTCTTCTTCCTCAGTTTGTTGGAATAGACTACAGACTTACAGAAACTGGAGTCTATGTTTCTTCTTCTTTTTTTTTTTTTTTTTTTTTTTATGTTTCTTATTTCCAAAAGAAATTTCTGAAATTTAATTTGTATTAAAAGACGGTATTTGATCCTCAAAGGGTCATATCTCTTCAAAGGTATATCTCTTTACTAATTTGTAAAGACTGTCTTTCATAAATGAAGGTATTTCAGCTGTTTTTTCAGTTGTAGTGATAGATAACACTATCTATTCACATTCATGTACGGTACCACTTGGGATGAATTGAATATATAGGAAATGGGTGGTTGAGATTCAGGGTGCAGGCTGTGGCCTCAGAACAAATTTACCAGGTCACGCGAGGAATCATGCTTTTAATTACATTATGTAGTAATTCAGAAATAGTAGTGAAATAGAACTTGGAAGAATCAAGATTTTTTTTTTCCATTTGATGATTTACCTGACTTGCAAACCAAGTTGTTGATAAAGCAAGTAGATTTTATTTTATTTTATTTATTTATTTTTATTTCATTCTGATCCGAATGCAGATTTTATTTAGTTAACTTTCACTGTGGTCAGTATACCAAGTTAAAATCATTTAGGGATAGCCTTTCAATTGGCCATGTTGGCAGTGATTCAAGATGTAGCAGCTCTCAAACACTGAGTTGGTGCTGGGAAATGATTTAGGACTAGTTGTGTTTTGCTGGTGAACAACTGAGTGGGGGTCCTCAGAAACTTATAGGAGGAAAATGAATCACTTTAGGAAAATCATCATGGCTATTAGCAACTTTCTTTGCCATTAAAAAAAATTTTTTAAATTTAATTTATTTTTCTTGGCCAGGCTAGAGTGTAGTGGTATAATCACAGCTTGCTGAAGCCACAACCTTCTGGGCTCAAGTGATTCTCCCATTTCAGCCTCCCAAGTAGCTGGGACCACACATATGCGCTACCAAACCTGGCTAATATATATATATTTTTTTAATTTACCTATTTTTTCTGAAACATTGTTTCCCTCTGTCACCCAGGCTGGAGTGCCGTGGCATGATCTTGGTTCACTGCAATCTCTGCCTCCCAGGTTCAAGCTGTTCTCCTGCCTCAGCGTCCCAAGTAGCTGGGATTATAGACACATGCCACCATACTAGCTAATTTTTTTTTTTTTTTTTTTTTTTTTTTGGTATTTTAAAAATAGAGACTTAGGTTCACCATGTTGGCCTTAGTGGTCCTGAACTCCTGACCTCAATGATCTGCCTGCCTCAGCCTCCCAAAATGCTGGGATTACAGGCATGAGCCACCACACCCAACCTGATTTGTGTATTTTTTTGCAGAGACAAGATCTCACTTTGTTGCCCAGACTGGTCTTTAACTTGTGGATTCAAATGATCCTCCTGCCTTGGCCTCCCAATGTGCTGGGATTATAGGCATGAGCCACCAGGCCTTACTCTCCCATTTCTTTCTTTCTTTTTTTTTTGTTTTCCTCACTCTGTCGCCAGGCTGGAGTACAGTGGTGTCATCTCGGCCCGCTGCAACCTTTGACTCCCTGGTTCAAGTTATTCTCCTGCCTCAGCTTCCCAAGTAGCTGGGATTACAGGTATGCGCCACCATGTCCAGCTAGTTTTTTTATTTTTATTTTTGTTTTTAGTAGAGACAGGGTTTCACCATGTTGGCCAGGATGGTCTCTATCTCCTGACCTCGTGATCTGCCTGCCTCAGCCTTCCAAACTGCTGGGATTACAGGTGTGAGCCACTGCACCTGGCCACCCTTTCCCATTTCTAACATTCATTGTCCTGTAGTACAAAGAAGTAATCCACTGTTATGTCTACTCTATGTTAGGATAGAACTATAGGGTTGCTCTGTGCTAATCAAGGTTTTTTTTGTTTTGTTTTTTGTTTTTGAGATGGAGTTTCGCTCTTGTTACACAGGCTGGAGTGCAATGGCGTGATCTCGGCTCACCGCAACCTCCGCCTCCTGGGTTCAGGCAATTCTCCTGCCTCAGCCTCCTGAGTAGCTGGGATTACAGGCACGTGCCACCATGCCCAGCTAATTTTTTGTATTTTTTAGTAGAGACGGGGTGTCACTATGTTGACCGGGATGGTCTCGATCTCTTGACCTCGTGATCCACCCGCCTCAGCCTCCCAAAGTGCTGGGATTACAGGCTTGAGCCACTGCGCCCAGCCTCTAATCAAGGTTTTTAAAGATAAAAATGAAAAAAAAATATATCCAGGCAAAATAAATCAGTGTTGTATTTTTTGGACTATCAGAACTTGCCTTAAGACCTGAATGGTAATTTTTTAGCCTCTCACATGTGAGAAAGACATCATACTTACATTTAAAAAAAAATATATTTATTTATTTTAGAGACAAGATGTCACTCTGTCATCTGTGTTGGAGTGCAGTGGTGCAGTCATAGCTCACTGCAGTTACTGATCTCTTGGGCTCGAGTGATCCTCCTGCCTCAGCCTCCTGAGTAGCTGGGACTGTGGGAGTGTGCCACCATGCATAGATAATTTTTAAAAGCATTTTCTGTAGAGACAGGGTCTTGCTGTGTTCCTCAGGCTGATCTCAAACTCCTGGTCTCAAGCTACCCTCCCACTTTGGCCTCCCAAAGTGTTGTGATTACAGGAGTGAGCCACCTCACCTGGCCTAAAATTCTAAGACTGGAATTTTGTATTCTAAGAGGGAAATGGATGAGTTTGTTTTTATTGTTAGTGACAAGTGGTTACATTGGCTTTACAGGTAATTATCAGATAATAAATGAGGGGTTTTTTTCTGAATAGCTTGATTATATTTTTATATTTATTTTTTAAATATCTTAAAGCCTTAAGCCTTATTATGCTTTTTTTCTCTGAGTAACAAATATGATTCATTTATTCAGAAATAAATCTACCTGATTATATTTGTATACTGATTGCCTTGGAGTTAGAAGGTTTGAGGAATCTATAACTCTTTCTTCCCAAGTAGTAAACCCTTGTTACTTCTGGCTAGAGGTATTAAGATTGAAGAACAGATGAGTCTTACTTGTACTTTTTCTGCCTCGGGCAGGATTCTTTGTAAATAGAACACCCTGTCAAAGGTAAAAAGTCCCAGTGATGGTAAGCAGGTTATTTGAGAAGTTATTCTTTTTTTCCCTTTTTGGGAAGACCAGATGCCTATTAACATACTTCTCAGTTTCTCAGCTTTGCCAGAACCAACTTTTATTGTTATGAATACTCCCTTTTTCCCAGTGTTAAACTTCTGGATGTAGGTGCTTTAAAAATATTGATATTGGCCAGGCATGGTGGCTTATGCCTGTAATCCCAGTACTTTGGGAGGCCAAAGCGGGCAGATCACTTGAGGTAAAAGTTTGAAACTACCCTGGCCAACATAGCAAAACCCTATCTTCACTAAAAATACAAAAGTTATCCAGGCATGGTGGCATGCATCTGTAATTCTAACTACTTGGGAAGCTGAGGCAGGAGAATCACTTGAACCCAGGAGGTGGAGATTGCAGTGAGCTGAGATTGTGCCACTGCACTCCAGCCTGGGTGACAGAGTGAGACTCCATCTCAAAAATTAAAAATAAAATAAAATAAAATAACAATATTGGTATAAAGATTCAATCTGGCTGGGCACAGTGGCTCATGCCTGTAATCCAAGCACTTTGGGAAGCTGTGGTGGGCATATCACTTGAGGAAATGAGTTCAAGACCAGACTGGCCAATATGGTGAAACCTCGTCTCTACTAAAAATACAAAAATTAGCCAAAGAATCACTTGAACCCAGGCGCCAGTGGTTGCAGTAAGCCAAGACTGAGCTAGTCCACTCCAACCTGGAAAACAGAGGGAGACTCAGTGTCAAAAAAAAAAAAAAAAAAAAAAAAAAAATTAGCTGGGTGTGGTGGCATACACCTGTAATCCCAGCTACTAGGGAGGCTAAGGCAGGAGAATCACTTGAATCTGGGAGGCAGAGGTTGCAGTGAGTTGAGATCAGGCCACTGCACTCCAGCTTGGGCAACAGAGTGAGACTCTGTCTCAAAAAGAAAAACAAAATTGAATCTTTTCACACTTAAAAAAAGGCACCAAAGGATTTGGGAAGTAAGGCTCTCTCCATAGAATCCTGGAAATTTGTTCAATTTGGTCTGTATGTGGTTAACATTTTTTTGTTTTCCCCCTCATTTACCAAAGATGAGACCTAATTAGAATTAGATGAGGGTGTTTTTGGTTTGTTTTTATTTTTGGTCTTATTTTAGCCCAGACACTTTTACATTGTCTTTTAGTAACAATAATGTGTCAGAATTATGGCATTAAAAGAAAGTTTTGGGCCGGGCGCGGTGGCTCAAGCTTGTAATCCCAGCACTTTGGGAGGCTGAGGCGGGTGGATCACGAGGTCGAGAGATCGAGACCATCCTGGTCAACATGGTGAAACCCCGTCTCTACTAAAAATACAAAAAATTAGCTGGGCATGGTGGCACGTGCCTGTAATCCCAGTTACTCAGGAGGCTGAGGCAGGAGAATTGCTTGAACCCAGGAGGCGGAGGTTGTGGTGAGCCGAGATCGCACCATTGCACTCCAGCCTGGGTAACAAGAGTGAAACTCCGCCTCAGAAAAAAAAAAAAAAAAAAAAAAGGAAAGTTTTATGACAATGGTTTTAAAAATCAAGAAGTGAATACTGTTGTAGCATGAGATTCAAAAAATAAAAGATAAAGTCAGGAAGAGAAAGCTGAAATTGATTGTAATTTTGAGACTCTAACTTTGAGGTAGTTGTTTTCTGCTCATTTGTGTTTAGGCAGTTGCTAAGGCGGGACAATGGTTACACTAAATCATGACTGAAGAGAGACAAGATAGTTTTTGTTTTGTTTTCTACTACTGCAAAGTGCTCCAGGCTCATCTTATATATTTCCTGCTGTAGTCCTAGAAACAACCATTTTTTAAAGGGCCCTGGTTCGTTTATTAGAATTACAAACTAAGATCTGGGCATTAGGGTGTGGTTTCTTTTTAGGTCATTTTGGCTGACAGAGCAGAGAAATATATGTGGGTGTATTAACCCTTGTGTATATACATATCTATAAATGCTTCTCTATGTAACCCTCTGTCTTAAATTAAACATGAGTTCTGATTCTCCATCTCTACTGCATTACCGCGTGGATCATTCTAGCCTCCTCCCCTTGATGATCTATGAATTTCCATTCCCACAGTGAGAAATTTGGCTTCTTCCATCTGCCATCCATTTATTTAATTGTTCAATTCCAGTACGCTTGCTTAGCAGTATCATAATTGTTAACCAGTACCCTTGTGGAGAACAGCTTTATTGGCTCTAGTACAGTACTTATTAGTAGTCCCTTTTGCGTTTAGTCTTACAGACTCTTTTCATTTTCAGTCACTTAGATCCATACCTTTTTCTCCACTCACTTTAGTGAGGTTTTTAAAAATATCTTTGAAGTACAGTTACGTTCTCTTGCCACAGTCAGGGATTCTTCCAACCTCCTGATTTTAAAAATATTTGCATATATTAAGGTTTACTTTATTTTATTTTATTTTAAATACAGATGGGGTTTTGCCATGTTACCCAGGCTGGTCTTGAACTCTTGGGCTCAAGCAATCCACCTACTTTGACTTCCCAAAGTGCTAGGATTACAGGTGTGAGCAGCTGCTCCTGGCCAAGGTTCATTCTTTGTTCTATAAAGTGCTATAGGTTTTGACAAATGCATTATGTCATATATGTGCCATTATAGTCTCATACAGAATAATTTCACTACCCTAAAAATTCCCTGTGCTTCACTTATTCATCCTATTCTTACCCACAGGACCCTGGTAACCACTGATCTTTGCTTTTTCTGGAATGTCATGTAATTGGAATCGTAAATATATAGTAGCCTTTCAGACTAGTTTCTTTCCCTTAGCAACATGGACTTAAGGTTCCTGCATGTCTTTTCATGACTGTTTTTCTGTTTGTTTGTTTGGTTGGTTTTTTTGTAGAGATGCAGTTTTGCTCTGTTGCCCAGGTTAGAGTGCAGTAGCATGATCTTGGCTCACTGCAACCTCTGCCTCCTGGGTTCAAGCAGTTCTCCTACGTCAGCCTCCCAAGTAGCTGGGATTACAGGCTCCTGCCCCTATGCCCGGCTAATTTCTTTTGTATTTTAGTAGAGACGAGATTTCACTATTTTGCCCAGGGTGGTCTCGAACTCCTGAGCTTAGACAATCCGCCTGTCTGGGCCTCCCAAAGTACTAGGATTATAGGTGTGAGGCACCGCCCCTGGCCTTTTTTTTTTTTTTTTTTTTTTTTTTTTTTTTTTCAGATGGAGTCTCACTCTGTCACTCAGGCTGGAGTGCAGTGGTGCAATCTTGGCTCACTGCAACCAACACCTCCTGGGTTCAAGCAATTTTCCTGCTTCAGTCTCTGAGTAGCGGGGATTACAGGCACCTGCCACCATGCCTCGCTAAGTTTTGTATTTTTAGTAGTTACGGTGTTTCACCATGTTGGCCAGGCTGGTCTCAAACTCCTGACCTCAGGTGATATGCCCATCTTGACCTCCCAAAGCGCTGGGATTATAGGTGTGAGCCACTGCCCCGGCCTTTTATGGCTTAATGGCTCATTTCTTCTTTCAGATGCATAATACTTAGTTGTATGGCTGTTCCACAGATTGCTTGTCTATTCATCTATTGAAGGACATCTTGGTTACTTACAGTTTTTTGGCACTTATGAATAAGGCAGCTATAGCAATTTATGTGCAGGATTTTGTGTAGATGTAAGTTTTCAACTCAGTTGGGTAAATATCTGGGAATGTGATTGCTGGATTTTATGTTAAGATTGTGTAAAAAGCTGCCAAACTGTCTTCCAAGTGACTGTATCATTTTGTATTTCCAGCAGCAGTGGATGAGGATTGCTGTTGCTCCACATCCTCACTAGCATTTGGCATTTGGTATTATCCGTTTTTTGGATTTTAGCCATTCTAATAGGTGTGTAGTGGTATCTTGTTTTGATTTGCAATTCCCTGTTGATGAATGATATTGAGCATCTTATATGCTTATTTGCCATCTGTATCTTCTTTGGTGAGGTATCTGTCCAGTTGAGTTTTTCTCGCCCTTTGTGTGTTTTGGATACAACTCTTTTATCAGATATGTGTTTTGCACATATTTTCTTCTAGTCTTCTTTTTTTTTTCATTCTCTTTAACAGTGCCTTTTGCATAGCAGAAGTTTTTAATTTTAATAAAGTTCAACTTAGCAATTTTTTTCTTTCATAGATCATGCTTTTTGGTGTTGTATCTGAGATCTCATTGCCAACCCCCTAGATTTTCTCCTGTGTTTCCT
Organism: Saimiri boliviensis; assembly: GCF_048565385.1. Taxonomy (NCBI): domain Eukaryota; kingdom Metazoa; phylum Chordata; class Mammalia; order Primates; family Cebidae; genus Saimiri; species Saimiri boliviensis. Next base: position 38,529,206 of record NC_133467.1, on the reverse strand, counting down.
TTTAGAAGTTTTATAGATTTGTATTTTTGTAATCCACTTTTGTCATAGCACTGGCTTAAACATATTTCTAGATTATTTTGTTCTTCATGTTTACAATTTTAAATGATTGCTTTCTAGTTTATTCAATTATTGTACTGTAATTGTCTTGGCTTTCTGTCCCTCTATTGACTTTTTATAAAGACAAATGGAAACAACCTAAATAATAATGGATGTGTTTGTGCTTAGCTTTTTTTTTTTGCTTAGCTTTTTTTTTTTTTATTTAGGTGCTTGCTTTAGCAGCACATATGCTAAAATTAGAAAGATACAGAGAGGATTAGCATGGCCCCTGTGCAAGGATCACAAGCAGATTCATGAAATGTTCCATATATATATGTGTATACATATATGTCTGTATATATATTTTCCCTTTGGAAAGCAGTTTCACTGGCAATATGCATCTAAAGATATAAAAATGCTCAATCTTTTAACTAATAATTGTATTACTGAGAATTTATCCTAAGGCAATGACCAAAATATGAGCTTCTTAGGGCAAGAATTTTACAATGGCATGCAGAGCACTCTTAAGTATTTCTTGTGAATAAACTGAAATAATCCTAAACACAAAAAAAGTTTTTTGAGAAAAAGTCTCACACTGTTGCCAAGGCTGAAGTGCAGTGGCACAATCTCAGCTTACTGTAGCCTCTGCCTCCCAGGTTCAAGCGATTCTCCTGCTTCAGCCTTGCAAGTAGCTGGGTCTGCATGTGTGAGACACCACGCCTGGCTATTTTTGTGTATATTTAGTAGAGACAGGGTTTCACAATGTTGGCCAGGCTGGTATCGAACTCTTGACCTCAGGTGATCTGCCTGCCTCCCAAAGTGCTGGGATTACAGGCGTGAGCCACCGTGCCCGGCTGACGTTCCATATTTTTTAATACAAAAAATGTAAAATAAAAAGTGGTTTAGGCTGGGCGCGGTGGCTCAAGCCTGTAATCCCAGCACTTTGGGAGGCCGAGGCGGGTGGATCACGAGGTCAAGAGATCGAGACCATCCTGGTCAACATGGTGAAACCCCGTCTCTACCAAAAATACAAAAAATTAGCTGGGCATGGTAGCGCGTGCCTGTAATCCCAGCTACTCAGGAGGCTGAGGCAGGAGAATTGCCTGAACCCAGGAGGCAGAGGTTGCGGTGAGCCGAGATCGCGCCATTGCACTCCAGCCTGGGTAACAAGAGCGAAACTCCCTCTCATAAAAAAAAAAAAAAAAAAAAAAAAGTGGTTTAAAAAACAACAGGCCGGGCATGGTGGTGGTGGCATGGGCCTGTAATCCCAGTTACTCAGGAGGCTGAGGCAGGAGAATCACATGTTCCCGGGAGGCGGAGGTTGCAGTGAGCCGAGATCATGCCACTGCACCCTAGCCTGGGTGACCAAGCGAGTATTCTGTCTCAAAAAACTTTTTTGTGTTTAGGATTATTTAATTTATTCTTATAAGAGATACTTGAGAGTGTTCTGCATGCCATTGTAAAATTCTTGCCCTTTCGAAGCTCATATTTTGGTCATTGCCTTAGGATAAATTCTCAGTAATACAATTATTAGTTAAAAGATTATGAGCATTTTCATATATTTAGATGCATATTGCCAGTGAAATTGCTTTCTAAAGGGATTTTACCTATTTAGAAAACCATTGTCTCATATTCTAGATGATAGAATTTGATCCTAAAAGTAATTAAGGTAGTAATTTTTTATTTTAAAAGTTGTTGACCAGATTTTACTATTTATTAGAAAATGCAAGCATTTTGGAACATTTTGGCCATTTACTTTCTCTTGTTGTGCTTTTATCATTTATCAATGAATTAGATGCTCTACGATGTGAGGTACAACATGTTATTATTTCTAAAACAGCATTCCAAATGTCTTTGATATTTGGTGGTCCAGAATGGGAATTTTGCTTAGATCTGTTCAAGCTTCACCTATTTTGGCTGCATTCATTGCTTACACATGTCTAAATCTCATATCTCAAGAGTTTAAAGGCAAAGTATGGTATGATTGCTTAGATAATTAGTAAGAATATTCTTCAATTTGTTTATCTAAGTAAGATAGCAAGGAGGCAGAGTTAAATGAAAAGGAGACAAACTGGACGAATCATCTGATTTAAATGCAAAAATTAGAAAGGACAGACTTTACATTTTGATAGAGTAGTTTCTTATCTTTACAGTGTAGTTTCTAGTACAGCTGTAATGAACACCTGAGCAGTGAACCAGTGAAAAGTCAAAGGAAATGTCTCTCTTCTCATATGCCAGGAGTCTGTTTTCCTTCAATTTCAGAGATCTCTAGATTTTCAAGATGTGTTGTGGAGAAGGTAGGGAGTTCATTTAAAAAGCTCTGTGTAATTGAGAAGATGATATAATAGTGTGTTAAAGTTTTAAACATAGTTCCAGTCACCCTAACTCAACAATTTTTGTGTTTTACATAATGTACCTTATGGGCAAAAATATAAACGATTTGTAATCTTCATTTTTGCATTTAACATAAGAACTTTCCCATGTTTGCATATAGTTTTCATAAATATTTTAAGAGGTTTATAGACCATATGTTTGATTTACTTCAGTGTCTTTAAAGGTTTTGCTAATGTTGGATATTATTTGGCTGAATAAATTATTTTTCAAATACTTGGTCAGAAAAAAATGCTTTGCAATCTTTTTTTTTTTTTTTTTTGAGACAGAGTGTCGCTCTTGTTACCCAGGCTGGAGTGCAATGGCACGATCTCGGCTCACCGCAACCTCCGCCTCCTGGGTTCAGGCAATTCTCCTGCCTCAGCTTCCTGAGTAGCTGGGACTACAGGCACGTGCCACTATGCCCAGCTAATTTTTTGTATTTTTAGTAGAGACGGGGTTTCACCACGTTGACCAGGATGGTCTCGATCTCTCGACCTCGTGATCCACCCGCCTCGGCCTCCCAAAGTGCTGGGATTACAGGCTTGAGCCACCGTGCCCGGCTTTGCAATCTTGAATGCTTAATTTTCATTTTTCATTGAGATGGGGTCTCTCTCTGTCATCCAGGCTAGAGTGTAATGGTGCAGTCTTGGCCCTCTGCCACCTCTGCCTCCAGGGTTCAAGCGATCCTCTGAGGTAGCTGGGACAACAGGCATGCACCACCAGGCTTGGCTAATTTTTAAAATATTTTTTGTAGAGACAGAGTCCCACTATATTGCCTAGGCTGTCTCGAACTCCTGGCGTCAAGTTATCCTCCCACTGCAGCCTCCCAGAGTGTTAGGATTAGAGGCAGGCCGTGGTGGCTCATGCCTATAATCTCAGCACTTTGGGAGGCCGAGGCGGGTGGATCATGAGGTCAGGAGTTCGAGACCAGCCTGGCCAAAATGTTGAAACCCCATCTATACTAAAAATACAAAAATTAGCTGGCTGCAGTGGCACGCGCCTGTAATCCCAGCTACTCAGGAGGCTGAGGCAGAAGAATCGCTTGAACCTGGGAGGTGGAGGTTGCAGTGAGCAGAGATCGGGCTATTGCGCTCCAGCCTGGGTGACAGAGTGAGACTCTGTCTCAAAAAAAAAAAAAAAAAAAAACCGAAAAAACAAAAAAAACCCCACAGTGTTAGGATTATAGGTGTGAGCCCCACTGTGCCTGGCCCTTAAAAATCTAACAGGTGAAATCTGTGCCTCCTAAGAAATAGAATCTGAATTTTATTTGTAATGGACTATAATGGTATTTTTGCAGTGTTTGGTGAATTTAACTCTTGTTCCTTACATTATGGCTTTGATAAACTTGAGATGCTGCTGCTATCTGACTTAATGTTATAATTTGTTGCTGAGGTTTCTTTTGTTTATTTGAGATGGAGTTGTGCTCTCGTTGCCCAGGCTGGAGTGCGGTGGTGCCATCTCAGCTCCCTGCGATCTCTGCCTTCTGGTTTCAAGTGATTCTCCTGCCTCAGCCTCCAGAGTAGCTGGGATTACAGGCATCTACCACCACGCCTGGCTAATGTTTGTATTTTTAGTAGAGAGAGGATTTCACCATGTTGTCCAGGGTGGTCTCGAATTCCTGACCTCATGATCCGCCCGCCTTGTCCTCCCAAAGTGCTGGAATTACAGCCGTGAGCCACTGCACCTGGCTACGTTGCTGAGGTTTTTAACTATACTAGGCTTGAAATATGTGTTCTGTTATTTATTGGAGATTAGGACAAAGAAGCCAAAGCAGAAGTAGGGGCAAACTAGCTGTGGCTTAATTTTCTTTTCATTACTTTCATGAAATAACCTTGTAAGACGTGGAAATATCCAAAGTTTAGCTTATTTTCCACAAAGATATGGGAGTCGAAGGAAAAAGCATGTATTTTATTTAAGCAGTTTTATGCTGCAGATATGTACAGATTTCATCTACTAGATCTTTAATAATAAAATTATTCATAATAGCAAAACAATTCAAAGCAATCTAAAAGTAGAATAGGGGTTATGCTGTTCACTCAGATGGTAGATTCCTATTTCACACTTACAGATGTGGATATTATATAATAATTTTTATTTTTATATCAACTTTACTGAGGTTTAATTTACATGCAGTCAAATGCACACATATGAAGTGTAGAGTTTGAGTTTTGGCAAAAGTATACATCTATTTAACCACTATCCCAGTCAATATATAGACAGTTCCATCACTTTTTTTTTTTTTCCCTCAGACAGTCTCTTTGTCAACCAGGCTGGAGTGCAGTGGTGAGATCTTGGTTCCCTGCAGCCTTGACTTCCAGGTACAAGCAGTCTTCCTGCCTCAGCCTCCAAGTAGCCAGGACCACAGGCTTGCACCAGGACACCCAGCTAATTTTTTGTATTTTTTGTAGAGACAGGGTTTTACCATGTTGTTCAGGCTGGTCTTGAACTCCTGAGCTCGAGCGATCCCGCCCTCCCCCCGCCCCCGCCTCTGCCTCCCAAAGTGTTGGGATTACAGGCGTGAGACTTAACAGTCTTTATGCCACTATCCTTTCTCCTCCAGACAACCACTGATTTGATTTCCACCACTAAAGAATGGTTTTGCCTATTCTAGAACTTCCAATAAATGGAATCAAATCAGATTCTTTTCTGTCTCACTTCCCCAGCCCCCAGTGTATTTTTGAGATTTACCTATGTTGTTGTGGATATGAGTCGTTTTTCCTTTTATTGCTTCTTCCTTTTATTGGTGTGACACTCCAATAAAAGTGGAATATGCCGCAACTTGTTTATCCATTTACTTTTTGATAGACATTGGGTTTTTTCAGTTTCTTACTATTTTGAATAAAGCTACAGAGAACATTCAACTACAGTTGTGTGTGTGGATGTGTTTTTACCTCTCTTGGATTATACCTAGGAGTGGAATTGCTGGGTCTTGTGGTAAATGTATGTTTAGCATTATGAGGAACTACTAGATTGTTTTTGTTTTATGCACTTATTAGCTATATATAAGAATTGAACTTGTTCCACATAGTTGACAAAACTTGATATTGCCACTCTATTTTAGCCATTCTTGTAGATGTGTAGCCATTGTGTAGACATGTAGCCAGCTACAAAATCGAAATGTACGGCTTAGCACTTGCAGTTATAGGAGTTTATTATCTATTTTTAATGGGCTGCCTCTGAGAGACTAATTACCTTTTTATTAGTTTCTTGCATGGCACAGAGGGTCAAAATAGTATTTTGCTTACTATATAGAATGGCTTTTTGCTGTAGTACATATAGTGATTGGCTTTGTCATATTTCCATCCATACCTAGTTTTCATTGTATACAGCTTCCTTCACAAGTGGTATACAAATCCTGACGAGAGCTTTTTCTCCTGCTTCTGGGAATGTTTATATTAGCTTTTCAATTTCCTTAGCTGGCTAACTTTGGTTGAATAGAAGTCTTATTTGAAGCCACTTCCATTAGCTAGCTTAAGGCCTCTCTCTATTGGGGCTAAATGTTGGTCTTATGTAAAAGTAAGGATTTTATTTAAATTATGAAGTGTGTCTTTATAATGCCAAAGACATAAAATAAAGTAGATACCATCTGCCTAAGAAAACAAAATTTTGATCTTATTTGTGGGTTGTTGGAATTTTTGACCCCCTTTATTTTTTCCTTCATTTTATTATGAAAAGTTTCAAACATACAGAAAAATTGAAAGAATCATACAATGAATACCTGTATATCTATCACCTAGATTCTGTAATTAACGTTTTGCTGTATTTGCTTAATCACATATGTGTTAGTTATTTTGGATGATGTATTTAGGCTACTGCCTTTTTTTTATAAAAGTGGTGTAAATTGGTAGATCCTACCAGGCAGTCAGTATCACTTTTGTGTGTTAAGAGAATTAAGTGCTTCACTGACCCAGTGGTCTTGTGAAGGTGGCTATTTGTGAACCCCATTATCATTGGTTGAGAGCTTAATCATTTATTTTCAAATGAATTCTAACTAAATTACGTTACAAAGATAGAAGAAAGGCAAAGGAAATTGGTGGCAGAAAAGGTTTATATCATCAGGGAGGTGTGAAAATGCTACCAACCTGTTTACCCAGTTGATACAAATACTATAACACAATAGCTACCGTTTGAGTGGTTACCATGTTCTAGAGCTTCATTTCATTCTAACTTTGACAACAACTCCATTGGCAAACCGTATTATTAGCCCCATTTTATGGATTAGGAAATTGAGATTTAGTGAGATTGAGTAATTTACCTAAGGGCTTATTCATTAAACAGAAAAGTGGTACTCAAACCCAAGTCTGTTTGACTCCCAAACTCATACTTTGAGCCTGAAGTCTGTACTGCTGAAAGTTTCTCCTTGTTGGAGAATTTATAATTTGCGTTAAATTATGTCTTCAAAATTGTACAAAGTATGGGGCTACACCGAATTTGAGTCTGGTATAGTAGCCTTCTTGTAAAAAGAGTATATCATATAAACATTTTAATGCCTGTGAAGACCTCTTAATTCTTTTTTTTTTTTTTTTTTTTTTTGTGATGGAGTTTCGCTCTTGTTACCCAGGCTGCAGTGCAATGGCGCTATCTTGGCTCACCGCAACCTCTGCCTCCTGGGTTCAGGCAATTCTCCTGCCTCAGCCTCCTGAGTAGCTGGGATTACAGGCACGTGCCACCATGCCCAGCTAATGTTTTGTATTTTTAGTAGAGACGGGGTTTCACCATGTTGACCAGGATGGTCTTGATCTCTTGACCTCGTGATCCACCCGCCTCGGCCTCCCGAAGTGCTGGGATTGCAGGCTTGAGCCACTGCGCCCGGCCAGGACCTCTTAATTCTTGAGGAGGGAGGGCCCTTTTTCAAATCACACATCCTGGGATTTTTACTGACCTTATTTCATTCTCTGAAGAATGAAGGAATTTTCCACTTTGTAGTAAGTCTTGGAATGTATAGCATTCCTTCTATAGCTGAACCAGATAAAATATTAGTAAATCTGTTTAGAATATGTCAGTGGAAGTTTTTGCCTCTCTTTTTTTAGAAGAGGTTTTTGGAATTATAGTCAGTTTGAAACTTGGTCTTACTAATAAAGAAGAGAAACGTAGGTGAGCTCCCTTGCACCCTAGTTGCTCTTGGTATAAGTCTCACTTAAGTTTCTCTGATGATTTTCAGGGTTTATTTTTGTGAGTGACCCAAGGAACAATGTATTTTGATTTGAAAACTGAATGAGTGGAGGTGTGTATTGAAAGCAATAGTTCTCAATCTTTTTGGAGTTTATATACTCCTTTTTGAAGCTGATGAAAGCTAGGGAAACTCCCCAGAAAAAAAATGCATAATATGCACACAAATACAATTTTACATACAAATTTTGTAGATCCAGTGGCTCCCAAGTCTACCAACAGAGTACCCTAGATAAAAAAAAAAAAAAAAATTCTTTAAAGGGAAAAAAAGTTAGGGAACTGAAAAGTAAGATTTGAGCATCAGTTTTTATTTTTCACAAATGTGCCTTTCACAAAATTGATAGTATTAACAGAAATTTTGTTTTAGTATTTAAGATTTTATTTTATTTTAAGACAGGATCTCACTCTGTCACCCAGGCTGGAGTGCGGTGGCACAGTCATAGCGCACTGCGGCCTTAAACTCCCATGCTCAGGTGATCTTCCCACCTCAGCCTCATGAGTAGCAGGGACTACAGTCACGTGCCACCAGGCCTGACTAATATTTTGGTATATTTTGTATAGAGATGGGGTTTCACCGTGTTGCCCAGGCTGGTGTCTAACTCCTGAACTAAAGCAACTACACCTGGGATTACAGGTGTGAGCCACACTGTACCGTACCCAGCCTGTGTTCAAGATGTTAATATTTTGTCGAGTCTTTAAGGTGTCAGCTTTTGTCAATGTGTTAAAAAAAGCTCAGTGGCTTAAGCCTGTAATCCCAGCACTTTGGGAGGCCGAGGCAGGTGGATCATGAAGTCAAGAGATCGAGACCATCCTGGTCAACATGGTAAAACCCCGTCTCTACTAAAAATACAAAACATTAGCTGGGCATGGTGGCGCGTGCCTGTAATCCCAGCTACTCAGGAGGCTGAGGCAGGAGAATTGCCTGAACCCAGGAGGTGGAGGTTGCAGTGAGCCGAGATCGCGCCATTGCACTCCAGCCTAGGTAACAAGAGCGAAACTCCGTCTCAAAAAAAAAAAAAGGATATTCATGAGTTAGCTAAGGTTCCTAGGGATAGATGAAATTATTTGATGATTTCTAAACTTGGTTTTTCATTTTTTTCTTCTACCATCAAATCATTTTCTCAAAACTAGTGAGGCCAAATAATTAGATAAAATCTTTTGCCAATTCCTAACTTAAGACTTCCATTTCTTCTTTAACCAATATCTATATACATAGTACCTCTTTACTTCTTTTTTTTTTTTTTTTTGAGACGGAGTTTCGCTCTTGTTGCCCAGGCTGGAGTGCAATGGCACGATCTCGGCTCACCGCAACCTCTGCCTCCTGGGTTCAAGCAATTCTCCTGCCTCAGCCTCCTGAGTAGCTGGGATTACAGGCACGCGCCACCATGCCCAGCTAATGTTTTGTATTTTTAGTAGAGACGGGGTTTCACCATGTTGACCAGGATGGTCTCGATCTCTTGACCTTGTGATCCACCCGCCTTGGCCTCCCAAAGTGCTGGGATTATAGGCGTGAGCCACCACGCCCGGCCTACCTCTTTACTTCTTAAACCTTCTGATATAAATGTTTAGAAATTGTCCTACATGTTTTATTACATTAATCTCCACAGCATCTCTGTTAGGAACTTAGTATTGTCTGCATTTACAGATGTGGAAAGCAAGGCTAAGAAAGGTTAAAACTCAGTCAAGACCAATTCTGATACTAATAGGCAGGATCAGGATTTGAACTCATGTTACTAGCTCCAAAACCTATTTTCTTTCCATTTTACCATCCTGCTATATGATCAGTGTTGATCATGTTTTTTGATCACAAGTCTGACTGATCTGAATAAAAAGCCCAAGTTTCCATCAGTGATAAGGGCCTACTGAATTTTTTGTGTATAAGTTAGACTTTCAGGATGTGAAATGTCAGAAGTGCTGAATTTACTGGCTAGATTGTTAAACTCTAAATTAAATCCCAGGAGGCTAGCTGGGGGGGATCTCCTGCCTGTTCTGTTTATATAAATGGATGTTTCAGATACCAGACTCTGACAGAGACAATTTCAGTGACTGCAAAGTTTATGGAAGGCTTGTTATTAAACTTAGCATCATTTTCAGGAAGGAAAACCCCTAATGGTTTAGAACAGGACTGAAAAAGAATTTAACTCTAAAGGGTAGATAAGCTTTAAATGTTAGATTGATTAGAGGTCAGGTGTGTATTTCCTACCTCTCTTGGGGTAGCCGTAGGAGGGAGCCTCCAGGCCAGCTGCCCCGTGGTTTTTGCTGAGATAGCAGCCTGGATTGGCATTCTCGGAAGGTAGTTTGGTTTGCTGAGTGAGTTTTGTGAGACTCAGCATCTTTCTTGACAAAATACTTCTTCTAAACTTTGTACTTTGTTTGCCTTGTTTCAGCCTTGTGTACACAGTAAAACAGGAAGGAAAATTAGTAGGTTGACCGACTCTAACCTGAGGTGTATATTTTTTAGTTTGGACCGATTACACAGGGCTTTAAATGAGGTAGCATAGAGCAGGAAAAAAGTTGATAGAATCCTGAGAGGTTAATTGAAGGGGAAACTAGTGTGTGAAGAGTAATACCATTTAGCTCCCAAGGTAATGAAACTTGGCATAGAGGAAAATTAAGTTGACTGATTTGAGATACGGAGAGAGAAATTGGATGTAAATGTAAAGGAATTATTTTCAGTCTTAACTTCTGTTGAGTCTCTATTTACAAATTAAGGGAGTGTCTTTTGTGAAGGTTCTTTTAACAGAATTCCTGTGAGGTTTAAAAAGGACAAAGTACAATTCAAGTGGCAGGGCTGTCAAACGCCATTTGAATGAATTGTGTCCATGCTTAGTTAGGGTGAGGAAATTGGACTGTTTAACTTAAAAAGCTTTGTTTCTTCCTCAGCTTCACCCCCTTTCCATGTGCTTCCTGAAGCTATGTGTGGGATATTAGTAGAGAGGAGGGGGAGGTCTTTTCACCTCTTTCCATTTTTTCCCCGTCATAAGTTCACAAAGTTTTTCATGTTAGAAACTGTAAAAACATAAACAGCTTTTCCGGAACCAAATTAATCCTTTGATTTCATGGTTCATACTGTGTGACACTGGAGTGGGGGCAGGAGGGTGGAGATACAAGGTGTTTGGACCCTTCTGGTTTATGGGATTGTCTTTTTCCCTTTTTCCCCTTAGGAACCACGTGAATGTTGAGGGGGCGACACACAAGCAGGTGGTGGACCTGATCCGAGCAGGCGAGAAGGAATTGATCTTGACAGTGTTATCTGTACCTCCTCATGAGGCAGATAACCTAGATCCCAGTGACGACTCGTTGGGACAATCATTTTATGATTACACAGAAAAGCAAGCAGTGCCCATATCGGTCCCCAGATACAAACATGTGGAGCAGAATGGTGAGAAGTTTGTGGTGAGTGTCAGCCCAACTCCATCCTCAAACAGCTAGCTTTTGTTTCCTCTAGTCTTATAATGATGCAAATATTATAGTGGTAGATAAAAGACTGCGACCTGGGTCCGTTTGTCCGCCAGGAGGATGAGTTCACACGTAAATAAAAGACACTGACCCTGACTTACGGCAGGGGGTGAACTACAGTAATGGAGAAGAGGCTTATTCAGCTTAAGTAGAATTCCATTTTATTTTCAGTTAGTTTCAAGTTTGCATTCTGGTTTGTTGTCAGTGTGCGAGTTTTTGTTTGTTTAGTTTCTTTTTTTTTCTTTCTTTTGTTGGTTGCTGTTTCTCTTTGCTAATAGTAGTCTCTTATTTACTATCGATTCTATGGAGCTACAGGGCAAGATTAATTTAAAAAGATAGCTCCTCAGAGATATTTGGGTAATAGAGAGGTTTGCCCATTTCAGAACTTGGATGTCTCTACTCTTCTTTCCACATCATGTTCTTTTCATTTTCTTTGGAGGTATCTGTGTGAATGATTAACTGTGGTTTTTCCCATGAGTTTCCTGAATGCAATTCCCATGAGCTGTTTCACACATTTCCAGTCTGTTGCTGTTGTGGTTATGCAGGAAAGCCCATCCTGAATTTTTAGTGATGTGTGCTAGACTCTTTCCTGAATGCCTTTGTTCTTCAAAGCCTAATTGCCGTGGATAGCTCAGTCTACTTAATTTTTCTCTTGGTTGCAATACGCTTTATTTGCCTTTAATTATTTGTGGAGTATTGCTGTAATGAGAAATGTTCATTATTCTTAGCAGAAAATGCAGCGGGTTCTGTTAGATGCTGGCAAACAGACTACAGGTGTTTAAAGCTGAACAGTTGACTAAAGTACGTCTCTAAAACTGAGATTTATCCTCTGCATAGGAACAAGCTGTGGTAGTCATTTACATTTACGGTAAATTCTTTTTTAGTGAAGAGATAAGAAAGGCAAGGAAGCTAGAAAGTTGCAGAGGATCAAATAATGCTTGCTTGCATCTGTAATTTAGCTGTAGATGATAGCATATAGGTTTTATTTCAGCATGGACTTCTGTAACAGAATTTAGAGTTTATGTTTCAAAAGTGCTAACTTTGAGTCATAAGCATGTAAGAAGTTGAAATCAAGGTCATGTCCTCAAAGTAGAGCAGATCGGATGTTGAGGCCTTTTGGGAATTACCTAAAAACTTGGGAACTTGAGAAAAGGAATGATACTATTTACTAATTGTACCTTTATTTATTTTTATTTTTATTTTTTTGAGATGAAGTCTTGCTCTGTCCCCCACATTGGAGTGCAGTGGTATGATCTTGGCTCACCGCAACCTCCACCTCCTGGGTTCAAACAGTTCTCCTGCCTCAGCCTCCCAAGTAGCTGGGATTACAGGCACGTGCCACCACACACGGCTAAGTTGTGTATTTTTAGTAGAGATGGGATTTCACCAAGTTGGCCAGGCTAGTCTCGAACTCCTGACCTCAGGTGATCTGCCCACCTCAGTCTCCCAAAGTTCTGGGATTACAGACGTGAGCCACCGCACTCAGCCCGCTAATTGTACTTTTAAAATCAACTTTATTGAACATAGTTTACTTGTATTAACATTCACCCATGTTAAGTGTCCACTTTTACAAGTTTGACAAGTGTACATAGTCTTGTAACCACCACCACCACAATGAAGATTTAAAACATTTTCATACCCCCAAAAGTTCCCTCATTCCCTTTGCAGTCAGTCCTCACCCCTTACCACTGCCGTTGTCAACCACGGATCAGCTTACTGTCACCATGTTTTACCTTTTCCAGAATGTCAAATAAATGGAATCATATTGTATGTACTCTCTTGTATCTGGCTTTGTTCAGTTAGTGTAGTCCTTAAGATGGGTATACATTGTTATTTATAGCAAATATTTGATTTGTCCCCCTTTTTTTTTTGTTGAGACAGAGTCTCATTCTATTGTTTAGGCTCGAGCGCAGTGGCATGATCTTGGCTCACTGCAACCTCCGCCTCCCGGGTTCAGGTGATGCTCCTGGCTCAGCCTCCTGAGTAGCCAGGACAATAGGTGTGCACTGCCATGCCCAGCTAATTTTTTTTATATTTGGTAGAGCCGGGGTTTCACCATGTTTGCCAGGATGATCTCAATCTCCTGACCTCGTGATCCGCCAGCCTTGGCCTTCCAAAGTGCTGAGATTACAGGTGTGACCCACCGCACCCAGCCCTAGTTGTCTCTTTTTAGTAGCTGAGTGGTAGTCCATTATATAGATTTACTACAGTTTGTTCATCCCTTCATTGTTGATGCACATGTGGGTTGCTTCCAGTTTTGGACTAGTATGACTAAAGCTGCTGTGAAATAATATTAATATACAGGTCTTTATATAGATACATGTTTTAACTGCTCTTGAGCACATACCAAGAAATGGAATTGCAGGGTTTTATAGTAAGTGTAAGTTTAACTGGCTGGGCGAGGTGACTCACGCCGATAATCCCAGCGCTTTGGGAGGCCAAGGCGGGCGGATCACGAGGTCAAGAGATCGAGACCATCCTGGCCAACATAGTGAAACCCTGTCTCTACTAAAAATACAAAAATTAGCTGGGTGTGGTGATGCGTGCCTGTAGTCCCAGCTACTTGGGAGGCTGAGGCAGGAGAATTGCTTGAACCCGGGAGGTGGAGGTTGCAGTGAGCCGAGGTCATGCCACTGCACTCCAGCCTGGTGATGGAGTGAGACTCTGCCTCAAAAAAAAAAGGTGTAAGTTTAACCTTAAAAAACTGCCAAACTGTTTTCCAAAGTGTCTATACCAGTTTTACACTCTCACATGCAGGAGAGAGTTCCAGTGGCTCCATAACCTCTTGATATTTTCAGTCTTTTTAATTCTAGCCATTCTCATGGACATAATGGTATCTTACCATGGTTTTAATTTGCATTTACCTAATGACTCATGATGATGAGCGGATTTTTGTGTGTTTAATGGTGTCTTCATTGATTAAGTAGTAGCTGTTTAATTCTTTTGCCCATTTAAAAAATTGGGTTGTTTGTCTTATTATTTTGTTGTAGGGATGGATTCTTTATATATTTGGGCTCTATAAGTCCTTTACCATACGCGTGCGCGCGCGTGTGTGTGTGTGTGTGTGTGTGTGTGTGTGTGTGTGTGTATGTGTGCATGTGTATGAATGAATGATATGTTTTCCAGTAGCTTGAAAAAGGACTTAGATAAACGGGGCACAGTGGCTCTTGCCTGTAATCCCAGCACTTTGGGAGGTCAAGGTGGACAGATCACCTGAGGTCAGGAGTTCAAGACCAGCCTGGCCAACATGGTGAAACCCCATCTCTACTAAAATACAAAAATTAGTCAGGTGTGGTGGCAGGAGCCTGTGGTCCCAGCTACTTGGGAGGCTGAGGCAGGAGAATCACTTGAACTTCAGGAGGTGGAGGTTGCAGTCAACTGAGATGATACCATGGACTCCAGCGTGGGCAACAAGGGTGAAACTCTGTCTCAAAAACAAACAAAAAAAGGACTTAGACAGATGTTTTGTAAATGTTTCTTTCAGTTTGTGACTTGCCTTTTCATTTTTTAAAAAAGTACCTTTCAAACAACAGAAGTTTTAAATTTTGATAAAGTCTAGTTTATCAGTTTGTAAATTTATGGATAATGCCTTTTTGTGTCTAAGAAATCTACCTAACCCAAAGACACCAGTCTTTTATGTTTTCTTACAGAAGTTTTATAGTTTTAACTATCTTTTTTTTGTAAGAACTTGATTTTTTTTTTTTTTTTTTTTTTTTTTTTTTTTGAGACGGAGTTTCGCTCTTGTTACCCAGGCTGGAGTGCAATGGCGCGATCTCGACTCACCGCAACTTCCGCCTCCTGGGTTCAGGCAATTCTCCTGTCTCAGCCTCCTGAGTAGCTGGGATTACAGGCATGTGCCACCGTGCCCAGCTAATTTTTTGTATTTTTAGTAGAGACGGGGTTTCACCATGTTGACCAGGATGGTCTCGATCTCTTGACCTCGTGATCCACCCGCCTCGGCCTCCCAAAGTGCTGGGATTACAGGCTTGAGCCACCGCGCCCGGCCCAAGAACTTGATTTTTAATTTTAATTTTATTTTATTTTTGAGATGGAATCTTGCCCTTTCGCCCAGGCTGGAGTGCAGTGGCGCTATCTTGGCTCACTGTAGGGTTTAAGTGATTCTCCTGCTTCACCCTCCTGAGTGGGACTACAGGCGCATGCCACTGTGCCCAGCTAGTTTTTGTATTTTTAGTAGAGATGGAGTTTCACCACATTGGCCAGGCTGGTCTCAAACTCCTGACCTCATGATCCACCTGCCTCAGTCTCCGCAAGTGCCGGGATTACAGGGGGTGAGCCACTATGCCTGGCCAATTTATAGTATGTTCATAGAATGGAACCTGGGAGGCAGAGGTTGCAGTGAGTTGAGATCACACCACTGCACTCCAGCCTGGGCAACAGAGTGAGACTTCGTCTCAAAAAAAAAAAAAAAAAAAAAAAAAAGAATAAATAAGTTAATAAAAGTACAATTAGAAGTTTCATTCCTTTTCTCAAGTTCCTGAAGTTTTAGGTAATTCCCAAAAGTGTTCAACATCCAGTCTGTTCTGCTTTTAGGATGTGACCTTGATTTCAACTTCTTACATGCCTTATGACTCAAAGTTAGCACTTTGGAAATATAAAACAAATTTATGACATTTTCATCACCTCAAAAAGAACCTCATTCCCTGTAGCCATCATTCCCCAAACCTCCCATCCCCTCCAATTCTAGGCAAGCGCTAATCTATCCTCTGTCTTATAGATTTGCGTATTCTGGACATTTCATAGAAATGAAATCATGGGGTTTTTTTTTTTTTTGTGACGGGCTTCTTGGCATAATGTTTTTGAGGCTTATCTAAGTGTGGCATGCATCAGTACTTCATTTTCACATTCCATTATATAGATATAACACTTTTATTTATCCATTCTTCAGTCGATGGACATTTGAGTTCTTTCCACTTTTGACTATTATGAATAATGCTATTATGGGTATTTGCGTTACACGTTTCTGTCTAGATGTATGTTTTCATTTATCCTGGATACATACCTAGGAATACAACTGTTGGATTATATGGTCACTCTTTAGGTTTAACCTTTTGAGGAACTGCCAAACTGTTTTCCATAGTGACTGTACCATAGTTTTTACTCCTATGTTTAGGTCTGTGATCCACTTTCAGGGATTTTGTTGTTGTGTTTTTTTTTTTTTTATATTGTGATATATAAAGGTCAAGTTTTTTTCCCCCCAGTGTCAGCCAGGCTGGAGTGCAGTGGCGAGATCTTGGCTCACTGTAGCCTCCGCCTCCTGGGTTCAAGTGATTCCCAGCCCCCTGAGTAGCTGGGATTACAGGCATGCACCACCACACCCGGCTAATTTTTGTATTTTTAATAGAGACGAGGTTTTGCCATCTTGGCCAGGCTGGTCTCGAACTCCTGACCTCAAGTGATCCACCCGCCTCAGCCTCCCAAAGTGCTGGGATTACAGGAGTGAGCCACTGTGCCTGACCAGGTCAAGGTTTTGTTTTTGATTTTGTTTTTATATGGATATCCAGTGTCAGCAACCTGTGTTGAAAAGAAAATTATTTCCCCATTGAAATATCTTGACATCATTGTGGATAATCAATTGACTGTGTGGTTCTGTTTCTGAACTCTTTATTCCGTTTTATTGATCTGTTCATTATGTTCATCATTTCTGAACGTTTGTGTCATTTTGAGATTGGCTTCTATTAAATGTTTTTTCCCTTGAGAATGAGTTACATCCTCCTGGTTCTTTGTCTGTTGAGTCATTTTGGATTATATCTTGGGATATTATGAATGTTACATTGTGTGGACTCTGGGTTCTGTAATATTCTCTGAGAAGTATTGATGTTTTTGTTTTAGCTGGCAGTAAGCTGTAAGCTGTGTCTCCTTCTGTGGGTAATACTTCAAATCTGTTTAATTCTTTCAGTCTTTGCTGTGCTACTTTGAATCTGTATACATTCAGGAAGGGATTAGTCTGAGATACATGTGGTGTTCATTCGTAGAATTAAGGAATCACCTTCTCTGGATTGCTCTAGTCTTGAATTCTCCATTCACTCTGGTAGCAACCATGCCTACCTAGAGTCTTTTCCCTATATGTCTGAGCCAGAAAGATGTCAGGTTCTGAGTTTTAGTTACTTAAATTGTGCTATTTTTTAACTAATGCTCATAAGCAGACCAAAACCCTCTAAATGCAGGAATGTCCCTGGTCCTGTACCGATCATTGCTCTACGTTTTGAGATCCCCCCACAGTCGGCCTGCTTTTAATATGTAATTCAGACTCCTCAGATAATTGTTTTTGCATTTTTTGTAGTGTTTTAGTGGAAGGGCTGGTCTACAGGAAGTGTATGTACTACTTGAAATGGAGTTCCATCTGGTTTTTCTTTATGTATAATATTATGTCTTGATGAACTGATTCCTTTAAGATTATTTATCTCTTTATATATTATAAATCTCTATCTATATCTCTTTTTATCCCTGGTAATATTCTCTTTTCTGAAGACTTTCTCTCATATTAACATATAGCCACTAATAGCCATATCACCTTTCTTTTGGTTATTGTTTTTGTTGCTATCTTTTCCATTTAGCCTATTTATAACTTATGATTAAACTGGGTTTCTTTTCTTTTTTTCTTCTGAGAAGGAGTTTCACTCTTGTTGCCCAAGCTAGAGTGCAATGGCTCGATCTCAGCTTACCACAACCTCCACCTCCTGGGTTCAAGCGATTCTCCTGCCTCAGCCTCCCAAGTAGCTGGAATTACAGGCATGCGCCACCATGCCCGGCTAATTTTTTTTTTTTTTTTTTTTTGAGACGGAGTTTCGCTCTTGTTACCCAGGCTGGAGTGCAATGGCGTGATCTCGGCTCACCGCAACCTCCGTCTCCTGGGTTCAAGCAATTCTCCTGCCTCAGCCTCCTGAGTAGCTGGGACTACAGGCACGCGCCACCATACCCAGCTAATTTTTTGTATTTTTAGTAGAGACGGGGTTTCACCATGTTGACTGGGATGGTCTCGATCTCTTGACCTTGTGAGCCACCGCGCCCGGCCCGGCTAATTTTTTAGTAGAGACGGGATTTCTCCACGTTTGTCAGGATGGTCTTGAACTCCTGACCTCAGGTGATCTGCCCGCCTTGGCCTCCCAAAGTGCTGAGATTACAGGTGTGAGCCACCATACCTGGCCCATATTTACCTTTTCTTATGCACTTTATTCCTTTGTGTAAATCCAGTTTCTGTCTGGCATTAGATTCCCTCTGCTTGAAGAACTTGCATTAATATTTCTTGCATTAATAGTGCAGGTCTGTTGGCAGTGAATTCTCTTAGCTTTTGTTGATGTGATAAAGGCTTAATTTCACCTTTATGTTCGGAAGATTTTTTCAGGGCATAGAATGCTGAGTTGATAGTTTTTTTCTTTTAGTACTTAAAAAAAATCACTCTATTGTAATTCCAGCACTTTGGGAGGCTGAGGGAGCAAGATTGTTTGAGGCCAGGAGCTTGAGACAACCCTGGATGACATAGTGAGACTGTCTCTACAGAAAATAAAAAATTAGCTGGGTGTTGTGGCACAATGCCTGTAGTCCCAGCTACTTGGGAGGCTGAGGCAGGAGGATCACTTGAACCTAGAAGGTTGAGGCCGCAGTGAGCTGTGGTCACACCATTGTACTCCAGCCTGGGAGACAGAGTGAGACTGACTCAATTAAAAAAAAAAAAATCGTCCGGGCGCGGTGGCTCAAGCCTGTAATCCCAGCACTTTGGGAGGCCGAGGCGGGTGGATCACGAGGTCAAGAGATCAAGACCATCCCGGTCAACATAGTGAAACCCCTTCTCTACTAAAAATACAAAAAATTAGCTGGGCATGGTGGCACGTGCCTGTAATCCCAGCTACTCAGGAGGCTGAGACAGGAGAATTGCCTGAACCGAGGAGGTGGAGGTTGCGGTGAGCCGAGATCGCGCCATTGCACTCCAGCCTGGGTAACAAGAGTGAAACTCTGTCTCAAAAAAAAAAAGAAAAAAAAAAAATCTCTCCAGTCTTCTGGTTTTCATAGTTTCTGTGAGATGCCTGCTTGTTTTAGTTTTTGGTCTTTTCTGTGGAAAGTTTTAACCTCTCTGGCTACCTTCAAAGTTTTCTCTCTCTCTCTCTCTTTTTTTTTTTTTTTTGAGACAGAGTTTTGCTCTTTTTGTGCAGGCTGGAGTGAGTGCAATGGTGTGAGCCCAGCTCACTGCAACCTCCACCTCCCGGGTTCAAGTGATTCTCCTGCCTCAGCCTCCCTAGTAGCTAGGATTACAGGCACCTGCTACCATGCCCAGCTAATTTTTTGTATTTTTAGTAGAGGGGTTTCACAGTATTGGCCAGGCTGCTCTCGAATTCCTGACTTCAGGTGATCTACCTGCCTCAGCCTCCCAAAGTATTGGGATTACAGGTGTGAACCACTGTACCCAGCTCTTTTTTCTCTCTCTTAAAAAAACAGAGACAGGGTCTCACTCAGTCATCCAGGCTGGAGTGCAGTGTCTGTGATCATAGCCCACTGCAGCCTTGACGTCCTGGGCTCAAGTGATTCTCCTGGCTCAGCCTTCCAAGTAGCTGGGACTACAGGCATGTGCTACTATTCCTGTCTAATTTTTATATTTAATTTAATTAATTAATATTTTTTGAGATGGGGTTTCACTCTGTCGTCCAGGCTGGAGTTCAGTGGCACCATCTTGGCTCACTGCAACCTCTGCCTCTTGGGTTCAAGCAATTCTTCTGCCTCAGCCTTCCAAGTAGCTGGAACTACAGGTGTGCACCATCACTCAGCTAATTTTTGTATTTTTAGTAGAGACGAAGTTTCACCATGTTGATCAGGCTGGTCTCAAACTTCTGGCCTCAAGTGATCTGGCCGTCTCAGCTTCCCAAAATGCTGGGATTACAGGTGTCAGCTACCATGCCTGGCCACCTAATTTAAAAAATTTTTAGTAGAGGAGGGGTCTTGCTGTGTTCCCCAGGCAGTTGTCACACTCCCAGCCTCAAGCAGTCTTCCTTCCTCAGACTTCCAAAGTTCTGGGATTACAGGCATGAACCACTGCTCCTCACCCCCAGTGTTTTCTCCTTACCTTTGGTTTTCAAAGTTTCATTTTTATGTGTCTAGGTGGTTGTTTCTTATTTATCCTGCTTGAGGAATTTGTGGTTTAATATCTTTTATTATTTTTTTGAAAACTATTAGCCAGTATGTTTTCAGATACTTTTTCAGCCCATTCTTTTCTCTCGTCTTTTTGGAGGTTCTAGTTACCTCTGTTTTACACTGTTTGATATTGTCCTAGTGCTTTTGGGTGTTTTATTCTATTTTAGTTCTTTCTTTTCTCATTTCCATTTAGACCATTTTTATTGACCTGTCATTAAGTTTGCTGATTTTTTTTTTCCCTCAGCTGTGTCCAGTCTGCTGATGAGACTGTTAGGGGAACTCTTCATCTCTGATGCCATTCCTTGTATTTCTGTCACTTCCGTTTGATACTTGCTTGTAATTTTCAACCTGCTGAAATTCCCCAATTCGCATCTGTTTGTATATTTTCGCCTTTTCCTTTTGCATGAGATCTTTAATTTAGCATATTAATCACTGTTAGTCTAGTAATATACTGCCTGATAATTTCAACGTCTGGGTCATCTCTGAGACTGTTTTATCTCTTCACATAATGTTGGGTTTTATTTTTTTTCTTGCATTTTTGTCCTGTAATATTTAACTGAATGCCAAGCGTCATGTGTAGAATAATAGTAGAGATGACCGAAGTAAAATAGTGTTTGAACTTGGAAATGGACAATACTCTTCTGTTACGGAATTTAGTCAGTTAAGCTGGGTTTGGATTTTGTTATGGCTATCATTACCTTTACTGTGCTATAGACCTCAAGTTTCTCTAGCAATGGGTTGCTATTTCCTTGTGCTGGGGTCCTGAAGGTTTTTAAATATTTATTTTTTGTTTTGTTTTTGGGGGTTATTTTTAGACAAGGTCTCACTTTGTTACTCAGACTGGAGTGCAGTTGTACAATAATGGCTCTCTGCAGTCTTGAATTCTGGGCTTAAGCATTCCTCCTGCCTCAGGCTACCAAATAGCTGGGACCACAAGCACACACCACCACACCTAGCTTATTTATTTTTTATTTATTTTTATTTTTCTACTTTTTGTAGAGACAGGGTTCCACTATTTTGCCCAAGCTATTCTCAAACTCCTGGGCTCAAGTGATCCTCCTGCCTTGGCCTCCCAAAGTGCTGGGATTCTAGACATGAGCCACTGTGCCCAGCCTGGAAGGTTTTTTCAGTGTTTTGTCCTCAAGCTTTCAACCACCTGTGCATACCAGTACCACAGACAAATTCTCTCTTTACTTTCTTACCCCTCTGCTACCAGGAGCCTGCTCTTGCTTTTTACTTGGGCTAGACTCATGTGGAGGTAGATGCGTGGTTCAACCTTAGGCTTAAGCAGAGTCTGCGTCTCTGTGTCTTAGTTCTTTTGCCCTTCCTTCTTATTGCAGCCAAACTCTGCCTTGTATCTGTGGTTAGTCTTGGGAAAGAGTTTCCTGTCCCTCCCTCAACTATAGCAGATCTCTGCTTGGTGACAGTATAGGAACCTGGGCCTAATATGGTTTCCTGCCTCTCCCCAGGAGTAGAGAGTATTTTACTTTTACTCCTTTCCCAGAAGAAGTGGATCTTTACCTGTGCCCTATAGATGAGAGGATTTACTGCCTGTCTTAGCCTGATTTTGCTGCTTTAGCAGAATAACACAGATTGTAGGTAATTTATAAAGAAAAGAGATTTATTTGGCTCACAGTTCTAGAGCCTGGGAAGTCTAATATCAAGGGGCCACATCTGGTGAAGGCCTTTTTGTTGTGTTATAACGTGGAGGAAGGAATTCCATGGTGAGGAGGTGCATGTGAGACAGAAAAGGGGGACCAAACTCCTCAGGTAAATAACACACTGCCTCAATAATGACATTAATCATGAGAGTTTTGCCATTATAGTCTAGTTACCTCTTACAGATCCCACTTTTTAATATACTTCTTTTTTTTTTTTTTGAGACGGAGTTTCGCTCTTGTTACCCAGGCTGAAGTGCAATGGCGCAATCTCGGCTCACTGCAACCTCCGCCTCCTGGGTTCAGGCAATTCTCCTGCCTTAGCCTCCTGAGTAGCTGGGATTACAGGCACGCACCACCATGCCCAGCTAATTTTTTGTATTTTTAGTAGAGACGAGGTTTCACCATGTTGACCAGGTTGGTCTCGATCTCTCGACCTTGTGATCCACCTGCCTCGGCCTCCCAAAGTGCTGGAATTACAGGCTTGAGCCACCGCGCCCGGCCTTTAATACACTTCTTAATACATGATAGCTGCTTAATGTCCTTGTCTTTTGTCTTGGTAACTTCTGAGCCTGTTTCTACTGACTTGATTTTTATCCTGGTTATAGGTCAAATTTTCATGCTTCTTTATATGTCTAGTAATTTTTGATTGGATGTTGGATATTGTGAATGCAGAGTTACTGGGTGCTAGATTTTGTTATATTTCTTTAAAGAGTAGAGTGTTGGATTTCTTTTTTTTTTTCTGGCATACGGTTAAGTTACTTACAAATTACTTTGATCCTTTTTAGCTTTGCTTTTAAGCTCTTTTTGAGTAGTTTAGAGTACCTTTTACTCTAGAACTAATTTAGCTTAACTTCTAAAGCATGGTCTTTTTGAGTTCCTTCTGAATTCCATGCAGATTTAGGGAGGTCTCTTTATTCTGGCTCAAGGGAAGTTGAATGATTCCATAACCCGTGTGAACTCTGGGAATTGTTTATTTACCACTCCCCACTGATAATAGTTCTTTCCTTAGATTGTTATTAAGTCAAAATTCAAGGGGACTTAATACAGATTTCTGGAGCTGTGTCTTGGCTTTAGCTCCCTCTTGCATGCTAAGCCCTGCAAATTCTAGCTGCTTTGGGCTCCTTGAACTTCAGTCTTTGTTTATTCAACTCAGTGAAGTTGCCAAACTATTCAGCTGCAGTTTGGGAGTTACCTCCAGGCAGAAAGCTGAGATGATACCAGCGCTCATCTTGTTTGCTTCCCTTTTCTCAGGGATCACAGTTCTTAGCTGTCTGTTGTCCAGGACTAAAAATAGTTGTTTCCTATGTTGTGTCTAGTTTTCTAGTTGTATTTAATGGGAGGTTAATTACAGACCACCTGGAAGTCCACAGATTGTTCTGTAAAAGGATATTTTTATTTAGGGATAATTTGATTAAAAGTTGATTTTAAATATTCTTGGCTTTAAAAGAAATACCAATGAAACTCTACTTCTTATTATGTAGAGGAATAAATTCCAGATGGATTAAGGACTTAAATGACAAAACAAAAAATTAAAAGCTCTTAATAGAAAATATTGTGGCCGGGCACGGTGGCTCAAGCCTGTAATCCCAGCACTTTGGGAGGCTGAGGCGGGTGGATCACGAGGTCAAGAGATCGAGACCATCCTGGTCAACATGGTGAAACCCCGTCTCTACTAAAAATACAAAAAAAAGTAGCTGGGCATGGTGGCATATGCCTGTAATCCAAGCTACTCAGGAGGCTGAGACAGGAGAATTGCCTGAACCCAGGAGGCGGAGGTTGCAGTGAGCCGAGGTCGCGCCATTGCACTCCAGCCTGGGTAACAAGAGCGAAACTCCGTCTCAAAAAAAAAAAAAAAAAGAAAAGAAAAGAAAATATTGGTGAATAGCTTATAGATCTTGGAATCAGTTTCTTGAGATACAAAAAGTGTTGGTTATTAAAAAAAATTGATAAATTGGACTCTTTCTAGAATTCAAAAAACCTTAAATAAAATGGTTATAAAAAGATTGATAAATTGGATTCTTTGTAGAATTCAAAAAAATCTCAAATAAAGTGACAAAGTGGAAGAAGATATTCACAATACACCCAATGAAACAGATAGTGTCAAGAATATATAAAGAACTCCATAAATCAATAAGAAAAGCACAAAAACTTAGCATGAAGGTAGGCAAAACGCCTAAGTAGGTACTTAACAAGAAATGATACTCACATGGTCAATAAGTATATGAAGAGACATTCAACATTATTAGTAATTAGGGAAAGTAAATTAGGATCATAGTAAGAAATCTTTTCACACCAATTCCATTAGCACAATTAAGAGGATCTTTTTATATATTGCTGAAAGAGAACAAATTGGTGCAACCACTTTAGCTTACATTTTGCATTATCCCATGAGGTTGAATATGCATATAACTGCAGTTCACTTAGGGTTATGCTCAGAAGATATACTCAGAGGAATATCTTTTGCATCTACAACAGGAGGCATGTATACAAATGTTAATAGCAGCATTATTCACAGTAGCTAAAATCCAGAAACAACCCAAATACTCATGAGTGGGAGAACAGATTTAAAACAAACAAACAAATGAGCAACTATGGTATGTTCACACAACAACAAAATGCTGTATGCAGCAGAGTAAACCCCAAAGACATAATGTTGTGATGAGACCATAGTATAATATTAAGTGAAAAAAGTAAGTGCTTTAAAGTCTCATTCATTTTGATACTCTATTTTTATTAAACCAAAATATCCTTTAAAATTAAAAGGCTGGGTGCGTTGGCTCACGCCTGTAATCCCAGCACTTTGGGAGGCCAAGGTGGGCAGATCAACCGAGGTCAGGAGTTTGAGACCAGCCTGGCCAACATGGTGAAACCCTGTCGCTACTAAAAATACAAAAATTAGCTGGGCGTGGTGTTGCGTACCTGTAGTCCCAGCTACTTGGGAGACTGAGGCTGGAGAATCACTTGAACCCAGGAGGCAGAGGTTGCATTGAGCCACAATTGCGCCACTGCCCTCCAGCCTGGGCAACAAGAGCGAGACTCTGTCTCAAAAATACAATAAAATAAAACAAAATTAAATTAAATTAAAATAAAAATAAAAATTTAAGGATTATATATAAACGCAAAAAAAACATAAAAAGTAAGGGAATCATGAACATGGTTGGATATGATAACTTTTTGGGGTCAGGGAAGCAAGGATATAGGGATGTGGGATAGAGGCAGAGACTATATGGTTTGAATTAAATTATTATCAAGGTCTTAGCTTATCTTTTATTTTGCTTTTCACATTATCTGTTTCCTAACAAAAATTCCACTGTTGCTTAAATCATTTTATTTTGTTTTTTTGAAATGGGGTCTCTTTCTGTTGTCCACAGTCTGTAGCACGATTGTGGCTCACTGCAACCTCAGCCTTCTGGCTCAAGCAGTCCTCCCACCTCAGCCTCCTGGACTACAGGTGTATGCCACCATGCCCAGCTAAATTTTTGTTGTTGTTGTTGTTGTTTTTGTAGTGACAGGTTTTGCCATTTTGCCCAGGCTGGTCTTGAACTCCTGGACTCAAGTGATCTGCCTGCCTCAGCCTCCCATAGTACGCTGGAATGACAGATGTGAGCCACCGTGCCCAGCCTGATTAAATCATTTTTAGGCCTTTTCTTTGGAATCAACTTAAGAGCCAGGTTAGGCCACACACAAATATCAGTTACATTGCTTTATAATCAACCCTGGGTTTTCATCTCCCTTCAAATTTGCTTGCTTGTTCATTCACGGTATTTACCACATGGGCTTCAAATGACTTTTAACTTTCTGAAAATGAAATCCACTCTTAACATTGATAATTGCCTTTGAAGATATTTAAAAGTATGCTAGAGGTCATTTTAATAGCAAAAATAAGATCATGCTCCTCCTGCTGGGTGTGATTATTCAAGGTGGGCAGATCACCTGAGGTCAAGAGTTCCAGACCAGCCTGACCAACAAGTGAAACATCTTCTCTACTGAAAATACAATAATTAGCCAAGTGTGATGGTGTATGCCTGTAATTCCAGCTATTTGGGAGGCTGAGGCAGGAGAATCGCTTGAACCTGGGAGGCAGAGGTTGCAGTGAGCCAAGATTGGTCACTGCATTCCAGCCTAGGCAACAGAGTGAGACTCCATCTCAAAACAAAAAACAAAAACAAGATCATGCTCCTTTTGAAAAGGGGATAGTTCTTTTTTATACATATAACTTTATACATGTCTGTCAAAAGTAAGTCTTACTTTTAAGTGGTTTTGTTTTTTTTTTTTTTTTGAGACGGAGTTTCGCTCTTGTTACCCAGGCTGGAGTGCAATGGCGCGATCTCGGCTCACCGCAACCTCCGCCTCCTGGGTTCAGGCAATTCTCCTGCCTCAGCTGGGATTACAGGCACGAGCCACCATGCCCAGCTAATTTTTTGTATTTTTAGTAGAGACGGGGTTTCACCATGTTGACCAGGATGGTCTCGATCTCCTGACCTCGTGATCCACCCGCCTCGGCCTCCCAAAGTGCTGGGACTACAGGCTTGAGCCACCGCGCCCAGCCTTAAGTGGTTTTTTCTGCTTAAGTACATAGCAGAATGCACTAACCAATATCAGTCTAAGCCTGACTAGATGATTCTGTGATTTAATTTGTAGTGAGTCTGCATTTCTTTTGTTCTTCTCCTTCACCAGGTATACAATGTTTACATGGCAGGGAGGCAGCTGTGTTCCAAGAGGTACCGGGAGTTTGCTATCCTACACCAGAACCTGAAGAGAGAGTTTGCCAACTTTACATTTCCCCGACTCCCAGGGAAGTGGCCATTTTCATTATCAGAACAACAATTAGATGCCCGACGTCGGGGATTGGAAGAATATCTAGAAAAAGGTAAGCCAAACTATCAAACCCTAGTATACTGAGTAGACGTAGGTTCTAGATACGTAACTTTTAAACTGCATGGCCGAATTTGCTGAAACTGAATAGTGAATATAAGTCAGGTTTCTGACGGTAAGTATTGAATGATCTGGAGCTTTGAAGGAAGACTGAAATGTCCAGTACAGTGATCAGTAGCCTGTTTCATTGGTTTGTTGAATGCTTAACTTAACAGAAAAATGAAAATTTAGTTTTTGATGCATTTGGTGATCCCTAATGGACTTTTGTTTTTAGGTTTATATTATCTGCCAGCAAACACATAGTAGACTCAGCAATATGCTGAATTGATTTGAGAACTAAGTGGGCGATATTAAGGCATTTTTAATATTTAAGACATTTTTATTAAAATGATTCTTGGCTCACTGGTGTATCCTACATGAAAACTTTATTTATTTTACAGGTATTTATAGATAGGTTTGCTGAGTTGTAGGTAATCTAGAGTACCCTTGTTCTAAGCAGGCTAAAGGTAGATACTAATACTTCTGTCTTGAATTTTTTTTTTTTTCTTTTTGGAGACAGAATCTTGCTCTGTTGCCCAGGCTGGAGTGCAGTGGCATGATCTTGGCCTACTGTAACCTCTGCCTCCCATATTCAAGCAATTCTCCTGCCTCAGCCTCCCGAGTAGCTGGGACTACAGGCGAGCACCGCCATGTCTGGCTAATGTTTGGTATTTTTAGCACACACGGGGTTTCTCCATGTTGGCCAGACTGGTCTTGAATGACTTTGATGACCTCAGGTGATCTGCCCGCCTCGGCCTCCCAAAGTGCTGGGATTACAGGCATGAGCCACTGTGCCTGGCCCTATATTAAAATTTACTTGTTATCTCACTGTCTCCAAATGATGCATCAGGAGTCTGTGGATATGGATGCTGAAACATTTGTTTGTCTAGAAAGGGAGGAAGATGACACAGATCTCCTCAATAAGATAGCTCATCTTGTGGCTCAGGGAAGAGGCCTTTCCTTGCTACATTATAAAGTTACATAATTTGGTAGCTTTTTAATAGGTTTTTTTCTAAAATACTAGTTTAGCAGAATAATGGGCTTACGTGATATTTAGTCATTCTGTTTCCCGTAACTAACTGACCTAGTTGAATCTTTTAAAAACTTTTGTAGGTAGGTTCATTCATATAGGGAGCCTTATTCTATGGGGAAACCCATTTTCCCCCTAGAAGATAGTGGAACTTCCTTGTCTGTTTTTAGCTTTTTCTAACATGTGCTGGCCTCTCTGAACAAAGCCCTTGGGAAATGAGAAAAGGTACAGCTTTAAAAAAATCAAATGAAGTAAAATCATCAGTTTAATTTACTATTCTCATGAGAGTGTCAGGAAATTAAGTTGTTTAAATTTAGAGGATTAGCTACCTACCTTACCAACCCGCTTCCTTTCCTTCCCCCACTGTTTTTTTTTTTTGGTTGTTTGGAAGCTAAAGTCAGTGGGGTGAAATGATGTGAATTCTTAATTACCTACCCCAGTTTTCCCAAAATGGCTTTAAATTTCTGTGGTTCTCTGACTGGCCTGTTTTTAGGCCAAATAAATATTTTTCCTTAAGTATTTCAATTTTATGTTTGGTTTATTACTGATGAATCTTTCCCTACCACGGCCTCTTTACTCCATGTTCTGTTGTTCTAGCTTGTTCATAAGTCACACAAGACTGTGAACTTACATTTACTGAACTTTGTTTTTTTCTTTGAGACAGAGTCTTGTCGTCTCGCCCAGGCTGGAGTGCAGTGGCGTGATCTCGGCTCACTGCAGCCTCTGCCTCCTGGGTTCAAGCGATTCTCCTGTCTCAGCCTCCTGAGTAGCTGGGACTACAGGCGTCTGCCACCATATTCAGCTCATTTTTTGTATTTTTAGTAGAGACAGGGCTTCTCCGTGTTAGCCAGGATGGTCTCGATCTCCTGACCTGTGATCCACCCACCTCGGCCTCGCAAAGTACTGGGATTACAGGCATAAGCCACCACGCCCAGCCTATTTACTGAAGTTTTATTTCTCTTTTCTGGTTATGTTTAATATTTTTAGCAAGCTACATCTTTGTATTTTCTTTTATTTCCTTGTTCTGATCATATTTAGATGAATGCCATGCCTTAAAATCTTACATGCCAGGTATGGTATGCTGCCTCATTATGATTTAAACTTAAACTTTGATATGTCTTTGACTTTATAGTCTTGATTTTAAGGCCTTATGCCAGATTTTATCTTTGTTTTCTACAGTGTGTTCAATACGAGTAATTGGTGAGAGTGACATCATGCAGGAATTCCTATCAGAATCAGATGAGGTAGGTGAATACCTCCTTTAGTGACTATTTTCCACTGGGCTTCTTGTGGGGGAAATAAATTAAAGGTATTGATTATGGGTTAAATTTCCATAAGCTTTCCAAAAGACTACATTTTTTCTACTCCCTTTTTATATGTATCCTACTTACCTGTCCTTTAAGACCTGCGTTCACTTTCTCTTTGAAGCCATCCCTGACGACTTGTTACCAATTTTTCATTCCACCGAAAATTTTTGCAATTAATTCCTTTCAATGATGACCTGTTGCTATCTCATTCTCTAATTTTTATACATGTAATCAGATTGTCGCTTTATGTTTTAGCTTACAAGAGTGTGTGCTACCTGTAGGTAAGAGCTAAATCTTGATCATCTTTATATTCCCAGTGCCTTACCACAGTATCAAGCATGTTGTAGGTGCTTAATAAATATTAATTGAATAGAAGAATGAATATTTAATGTTAATACAGTAGTGTGTTATCCACGACTTACTTTGTATATATATGCCTTATTTTCCCAACTAGATTATAAATTTCTTACAGGCAAGGACTTACAATAAATCAATGGTTATGATCATTTTAGGCATGAATAGTACCTTTTTAAAAGTGGTAAATGAAAATGGACTTGTTCTGAAATAACTTTCTAGTAAAAATTACAAGGTCAAAAATTACAAGGTTAGAGGAATGTGTTAATCATCAAAAGCAGTAAGAGGATTTCTTTTGAATTGAGAATAAGAATTGTTTACTTTTTGCTAGAAGAAAATTGAACATCAGGCTAACTTTGAAAGGAAAAATGGATGAGACTCAGGTATCCATTTTTTTCTTTCAACAATATTCTGATTATTTCAGGGTTCAGAAAGGAACTTAGGATATCTCTGGATCCAGTCCACATGCCTAGCCATTAATACCAGAGAATATACATAGAAACTACTGCTTTCAGTTATTTTCTCTTCTCACTTGTGAATTCTGAATGGGCAGAGGGAAGTGAATCAAAAATCTCATCTGTGTTTGACCTAAACTGTTTCACGCAAGTTTTCTGTTTTGAAATGTGAACACATTGGCTTCAACATATTTCTTTTCTCCCTGCTTCTCTTAAAGGTTAACTTCTGCTGTAGCCCTGCAGTCAGCTTTATGACTTGTAAATGTATTGACTTTTTTCCTTTTTCATTGGAACTCACTTCCTATCATGTTTTAGGTTATTGTCTAGCTAGCTTGTTACAGGGAGAGTGAAGATATACTGAGTCATAAATTCCTTCTCTGTGTCTTTTCCCCCAGAACTACAATGGTGTGTCTGACGTAGAGCTGAGAGTAGCATTACCAGATGGAACAACGGTTACAGTCAGGGTTAAAAAGAACAGTACTACAGACCAAGTATATCAGGTAAATTAAATGAACAAGTAGACTTGATGTTGGATGGTATGAAACTAAGGAAGATAGATTAAATGAGTCAATACATGTAAAGTGCTTAGAGTGTCTGGCACATAATCAGTTTATTAAATGTTAGCTACTATTGTTATTATTAATGTGAAAGTACTTTACCCTCCTTAAAAGAAAGGTACGGTAAATATCCCAGGTTGTAGTGATTAACCCCTCATTTTTTTTTGAGACTGAGTCTGACTCTGTCACCCAGGCTGGAGTGCAGTGGTGTGATCTTGGCTCACTGCAACCTCTGCCTCCCGGGTTCAAGCTATTCTCCTGCCTCAGCCTCCTGAGTAGGTGGGACTACAGGCACACGCCACCATGCGCTGATAAATCTGTATTTTTAATAGAGATGAGATTTCACCATGTTGGCCAGGATGGTCTTGATCTTTTGACCTTGTGATCCACCCGCCTCAGCCTCTCAAAGTGCTAGGATTACAGGCATGAGCCACCGTGCCCAGCCAACCCCCCCTTTTCTAATGGTTAAAAAACTTTATAACACACATGAAAACAGAATAGTATAATGAATCTCCATATAGTAATCATTCATATTTAATAATTATCAAGATTTTGCCACATTTGCATTATGCATCCCTTTTTTCTTTTCCTTTAAGTATTTAAAAGTAAATCCCATGTGTACTTCAGTGTGCATCTAAAAATATGGACTTTGTTCTTACAAAACCACAGTGCCATTATCAAATCTTAAAAATTAGCTCTATTGCCTTGGTATTACCTAAAAACTACTCCATAGTCACATTTTTTCAATTGTCTAAAAATGATTTTTTTGCATTTGGTTTGTTAAAATCTGAATCTAAACAAAGTCCTTAGATCACGTTTGATTTTTGTTTGTTTTAATATAGAACAGTCCCCTGCTTCCCCAGCTTTTTGTTTTCATGCCATTGTTCTGTTACAGAAATGGGTCGGTGTCCTGTGGAATGCCCCACGTTCTGAATGTATCTGTTTGTTTTCTGGTGGTGTCATTTAATATGTCTGCTGTGTCTCTATATTTTCTGTAAATGGAAGTTTGCTCTAGAGGCTCCATTAGATTCAGGTTCTGCTTTTTTGATAATACTTCGTAGTTGGTGCTATATACTTTATATTGCTTCTCAACAGCAAGTATACAATACTGGGTTATCCCATTTCAGTATTACTAACTAAGGTTAACCAGTAGGTTTAGGTGGTGAAATCTGATCTCTGTTGTAAAATTCACCACTGATCTTTTATCAAATGAATGTATCCATTGATGATTATTGCCTTAACCAGTGATTTCATTAAAGATTACAAAGTGCTGATTTTCTGATACTCTCATTTCTTCACACTGATTAGCTAGAATTCTTCTTAAAATAACTTTTCCTTATCAACTAAGGCTATTTAATTATCTTGAAATACAGTTTGTGGGAAAGACAGGATACATATTTATTTATGTATGTATTTATGCATGTATGTATTTATTTATTTATTTTGAAATGGAGTCTTGCTCTATTGCCCAGGCTGGAGTGCAATGGCACGCTCTCGGCTCACTGCAACCTCTGCCTCCCGGGTTCAAGCGATTCTCCTGCTTCAGCTGCCTGAGTAGCTGGGATTACAAGGGCCTGCTACCACACCCAGCCAATTTTTATATTTTTAGTAGAGACAGGGTTTCACCATGCTAGCCAGGCTGGTCTCGAACTCCCGACTTTAGGCGATCTGCCTGTCTCAGCGTCCCAGCGTGCTGGGATTATAGGCGTGAGCCACCTCGCCTGGCCAGGATATGTGTTTAATCCTTTCTTTTCATTGCCAATTTTCAGAGTAAATAAATCATTATGTATTAATATAATTTATATAATTAATATATAAGATAATGGGTTACATATTAAATAATATATAATAAATTATGTATTATAATTATATATTAATACATAATCATACAAGTAATATATTTAATATATAAATAGAATGCATTATGAAATAAAATTATTATATATCATAATTTAGTATCATGGGTTTTTAGATTCAATGTGATTTAATCAGTAGCATATATTATCTTTTTGATGCTGAGACTGTTCTGTCTTTGGCCAGTGAAAGCTCCTTCATGTCTGCTCCTGTATGCTTTTGATGCAACCTAATATTTTATGATAGCATCCTTACTTTTTGGCACAATAAGATGTCCTGGCCTCATCTTTGTATATTCCCTACCCTTGATATCTAGAATAGGCCATTTCCCCAAGGAGTCCCATTCTTCTAGTGAGAAACTGTATTTATGATCTGATCTGCGTGCTGGGTATGCCTGTATGCCTTTTCATTGGCCTTTAATCCTGACTTGATCAGAATTTTCAGGGAGACAAGCAGGTTTCTGGGTACTAATGCTTATATTTCTCCTTTGTAGCAAACGTTAAAAAACTATCCTCCATACATTTATTCATCCACTGTATATTATGGTAAAGGATATATGCAAGATCTCAGGCATTTCTGAAATTACCCAATGGTAGAGAATTTTAAGGAAAGTACTAGTTTTACAGCTTGTTGATGTTTTGTTTTGTTTTGATTGCTTTTTTCCAGTGTTCCTCTAG
This sequence comes from Saimiri boliviensis, assembly GCF_048565385.1. Taxonomy (NCBI): domain Eukaryota; kingdom Metazoa; phylum Chordata; class Mammalia; order Primates; family Cebidae; genus Saimiri; species Saimiri boliviensis. The sequence continues at coordinate 38,496,219 of NC_133467.1, read as the reverse complement.
GTTTTTTACACTTTCATCTTAATCCCATTACTGAGACTTCTGTCTATAAACTATTTTCTTTTTTTTTTTTTTTTTTTTTTTTTTTTGAGACGGAGTTTCGCTCTTGTTACCCAGGCTGGAGTGCAATGGCGTGATCTCGGCTCACCGCAACCTCCGCCTCCTGGGCTCAGGCAATTCTCCTGCCTCAGCCTCCTAAGTAACTGGGATTACAGGCATGCGCCACCACGCCCAGCTAGTTTTTTTGTATTTTTAGTAGAGACGAGGTTTCACCACGTTGACCAGGATGGTCTCGATCTTTCGACCTCGTGATCCACCTGCCTCGGCCTCCCAAAGTGCTGGGATTACAGGCTTGAGCCACCGCGCCCGGCTATAAATTATTTTCTAAACCTTGAAAGCATTTTAGCTTCTATCCAGTACAGTGTAGAATGATAATTTGGAATACTTACAGTGTCCAGTTCCTCTGTCACATCATGGATGAACCTGGGCCTCATATGTGAACAGATGTGAGAAGGGATATAGTCATATTTGGTTGACTGAGATACTAATATTCAACAGTTTTATCTTTGCTTTATTAGCAAAACAATGGCATGAAAAATAAATACCTTACTTATATTGAGATCGATCTTGCAAAGAAATTTTGTTACTACTGGTTTGTGTTTTATTGTTGTTTGTATGTAATTGTCATTTATTCGCACACAGAATCTTCCAATTTCTTTTTAATTTGTCTTGTTAGGACCTGAGTTTCTAGAGAGAATGAGTGATTCTTGTTCAATATGCCTCTGTTGTCCCAGCATTTTGCTATTTTATGTTGATATTATGATGGTAATTCTTGTGAAATGGAGGTGCCTAATGATCCCAACATGAGACATGGATCATCTAAAAAGTAAACAAAAATAATTTGTGAAGCCAGAATATAATTGACAATATTTTAAGCTCTAGAATCAAATATATGGTTTTTTGTGTTAATGTATTAAATGTAGGCTGAATGTTTGAAACTGGATATTTAAGAATTTGTTTTCTTTTTAAGATCTGTGCCTTTGCCAGGCGCGGTGGCTCACGCCTGTAATCCAAGCACTTTGGAGGCCAAGGGGGAGGATCACCTGAGGTCGGGAGTTCAAGACTAGCCTGACCAACATGGTGAAACCCCCTCTTAAAAAAAAAAAGAAGAAGAAGAAAAAAGATTTGTGCTATTAAGTACATTTCTTGTAAGTGATGTTAAAAAAGAATGAAGTCATATTCAGAGAGGGAAGCTGAATTTTTTTTTTTTTTTTTTGAGACAGAGTTTCGCTCTTGTTACCCAGGCTGGAGTGCAATGGCGCGATCTCGGCTCACCGCAACCTCCGCCTCCTGGGTTCAGGCAATTCTCCTGCCTCAGCCTCCTGAGTAGCTGGGATTACAGGCACGTGCCACCATGCCCAGCTAATTTTTTGTATTTTTAGTAGAGATGGGGTTTCACCATGTTGACCAGGATGGTCTCGATCTCTCGACCTCGTGATCCACCCGCCTTGGACTCCCAAAGTGCTGGGATTACAAGATTGAGCCACCGCGCCCGGCCGGAAGCTGATGTTTAAGGAGAGACTATTATCAGCTTGCATTGGAAGGGAGAATCTCATATTTAGAGATCATAGGTGTTTGAGTCAGATACAGCTGTTTTTTTCCCTTTTCTTTCATATGTATGTATGCATGAATGTGTGTACACATACATACAAAGAAGCCTAGCTATGCACATGAATATAATTTTTGTCAGACCAAGATGGCAGAACCTCTACCTTTTCCTTCCTCCATAGGCAGACACCTGCCTTTTCCTATAGCATTGTCTGACTTAATGTATCTTGTTTAACCTTAGGCTATTGCAGCAAAGGTTGGCATGGACAGTACGACAGTGAATTACTTTGCCTTATTTGAAGTGATCAATCATTCCTTTGGTAAGTGCCAGTGGCTGATAATTAAGTTTTGTTTTCTAATACTGTCAGAAGGAAACTATTTACCTAGAGAAGAACTTCAAGACAAGGGGAGATCCCGCTCATTAGAACCATCTGTAACAATCAGACCAAGCATACCGCATTAAACTCAGGTCATAAGGATGTCTGATCACTGTTGATTCCTTTTCCTCTTTTGTACGTATAGGTTACAACCAGCACTGAATCGGCAGATACTTTCATGAGGTTCTTTTAAATCTGAGGTTCAAAATTCATATATTCCAATAAAACAGGCTTAAAAAGATGGGATGTTCTACTTAGCCACACGTTGTTTTAGTGTACTTTAGGATTTTTGTAAAGATTCTTAAGAGTAGCTTTCTGTTTTAAGTTGGAAAGATATACATTGCTTCAAAGCCTTGTTTTAATGCATACATTTAAGTTTCTGTATAAATAAATTTCCTCTTCCAAGGAAATTTTATTGCGTGGTGACAGGAAGTTTCTCTTACCTTTTATTTTATAAAAGCTAGGGATCACCATCATATTAGTTGCATTGAGACTACAAAGAGGAGAGAGTGAGAGCTTTCTCTGAATAGCATAGATTTCCAACCGTTTATGGGTCTCTTCCATGTCACATATATTTATACAGGGTTAAGGCCATAATTGATATAGATAATATTGGTTGATCAGACCTTCCTTATCCCAGAAAGGGGGTGAGTTTGGTGGATTTAGGTTGCCTTGCCATCTCAGATCCAGGTAGAATAACTTCGATTCCCTGAAAGTAACCATTTTATTAGCATCCCTAATATTTTTTTTTCTTCCCAACTCACCGCAATGTAACTAGGCAGATGTTAATTACATTACAGAGGATTGCTAAGGTACCAGGACATTTGGATTCTAACCTTATTTTTTTCCTAAGTTTTATTTTCATTTTCTATAAAATGGAAAATACTAAATCTGTCTTTTGTAGTGTTATAAAGCCAGGTAAACATTGAAAGAGGAAGTAATCTCAGCAATTTGGGAGGCTGAGGCAGGAGGATAGCTTGAGCCTAGGAGTTTGAGACCAGCCTGGGCAACACAGTGAGACTGCTATCTCTACAAAAAATTTAAAAATTAGCCAAGCATGGTGACACATGCAGGTGGTCCAAGCTTGGAGGCTGAGGTAAGAGGACCATTTGAGCCTAGGAAGTGATTGTACCACTACATCCTAGCCCAGGCAGCAGAGTAAGACCCTGCCTCAAAAAAAAATAACACATAAAAATAAAAAGGAAAGGAAAGAAAAGAAAACTCAGCCTTTCCAAAGAAAGGCAATTTAGAAATTAAAAGTGATAGTTTTTTTTTATCCTGCTTGGGTGGCTGTTAGGAAGTAACATTACTCACAAGACACTTTTCACTTTGAGGAATGCTGTAGGATTTTTGGAGGTAGTCTGGAAAGAACCTTTTGGCCTTAACAGTAAAAGCAGCTCATTGAGAATTGCCACATGAGAGACTGTGAATGCACATAGCTGGGTAAGAGGAGAGGCTTGCTTTAACGATATTTAGTGGACATTAGCTGTAATGTACTAGTTAACGGATCAGATATTTTAAATTTGGAGTTTGTGCTGTTTGCAAAGTTACGTTAACTGATTTGTGTTTCAGTCTATTTTGTGTGGCTATAAAGGAATACCTGAGGCTGGGTAGTTAATAAAGAAAAAAGATCTATTTGGCTCATAATTCTGCTGGTTTTCAGCTGTTGTTCACCAAGCATCTTTAAGATTGGGTTCAAGATTGGGCATCTAGTAAGGTCCTCAGGCTGCTTTCTTCCATTCATGGTGTGTGCAGAGATCACATTAGGCCCCACCTCCAACACTGGGGATCAAATGTCAACATGAGCTTTGTCGGGGAACAAATATCCAGACCACAGCAACCTGTCATTCAAGTGATAGGTTTCAATCAGCTTGAGACTTAACTGGTCATGGTCGTAGCTAGAAGGGCTATTTAGCTGGACAGATATGGCTGTTTTGTGCTCCCAAGGCAGAACTCCTTGATGAATTTGAGCTCATGTTCTGGTTAATGATAACACACCATTCTTTTTTTTTTTTTTTTTGTGAGACGGACTTTCGCTCTTGTTACCCGGGCTGGAGTGCAATGGCGTGATCTCGGCTCACCGCAACCTCCGCCTCCTGGGTTCAAGCAATTCTCCTGCCTCAGCCTCCTGAGTAGCTGGGATTACAGACACGCACCACCATGCCCAGCTAATTTTTTGTATTTTTAATAGAGACGGGGTTTCACCATGTTGACCAGGATGGTCTTGATCTCTAGACCTCGTGATCCACCCGCCTCGGCCTCCCAAAGTGCTGGGATTACAGGCTTGAGCCACCACACCCGGCTGATAACATACCATTCTTGATTTGCCTTACATAGTTTATATTAGGGAAATTTCTTATATATTTTTACTCCAGCTTTCTGTGTTTTGTCTTTCCTTTAGTACGTAAGTTGGCACCTAATGAGTTCCCTCACAAACTCTACATTCAGAATTATACATCAGCTGTGCCAGGTACCTGCTTGACCATTCGAAAGTGGCTTTTTACAACAGAAGAAGAAATCCTCTTAAATGACAATGACCTTGCTGTTACCTATTTCTTTCATCAGGTAGGTGAACTGATCTTCTTGAAAGGCACAACGGCTTTTTATGTTTGAATATAGTTGGTACTTTGCCAATTCTCTGTGAATTCCTAGGTAAGCTGCCTTGCTCCTGGGTCTTGAGTTACATTTGTAAAATGTTCTATCCCATTTCACAAAAGATAAATAAATCAGTTTTAGAAGCAAAGCTATCCTGGAGTTTTTAAAATATGTATTCTAATATTTTTAAACAATAGTAAATGAACATGTGGCTGTGTACCTGTTCAAAAATTTTCTACCAGTATTATACACACACAGAGTTTAAAGCATCTAAATAGTTCTGCACAGTTTATTATGAAAAACAGTTGCCCCTGCTTATTTCCATCTCCCCCCACCCATAGGCAACCACCTTCACCTCTTTTAGCTTTGTTTTTGTTTGTTTTCTTCTATGTCTCCATTATAACTTGGTTATATTGCTCCTACGTAATTTTTCAGATTCCAGCAGCATCTCTTAATTTCCCACTATTGAAGATGAGACACAAGCCGTCTTTCCTCCCCCATTCTTACCATATGCCCATACCTTTCTCATCTCTCCCTACCCCTTAACACAGTCAAATTATAATATTTGTTAGGTCAGTATTCAGTGTTTACAATATTATGAATCTGTAAATAGTGAAATTTACAAGATTTTTATTTTCCCCCAGCTAATTATTCCCCTCATTTTTCATTTGCTTAATTTTCTGTGTACTTATAATTAATTTAGCTCCATACTCTTCACCAGTTGTCTAAATCTCCTCTAAAGACATTCAATTCAGACCCATCTGGTAGTCCCATGAATTTCCTCTTTCTGTAGAAATCTTTTGTGGAGCCTCTTCCTCTATCCCTGTGTGAAGTGGCAGCTCTCCACTCTGGAGCACAGCTGGCCTTTGTATTTTTAGTAGAGACGGGGTTTCACCATGTTGACCAGGATGGTCTTGATCTCTCGACCTCGTGATCCACCCGCCTCGGCCTCCCAAAGTGCTGGGATTACAGGCTTGAGCCACCGCGCCCGGCTGATAACATACCATTCTTGATTTGCCTTACATAGTTTATATTAGGGAAATTTCTTATGTATTTTTACTCCAGCTTTCTGTGTTTTGTCTTTCCTTTAGTACGTAAGTTGGCACCTAATGAGTTCCCTCACAAACTCTACATTCACTTCCCCACTACCACCTCCTGTTTCCCATGTTAGAGTACATTGTTTTGTTTTGCTTTACTCCCTTATTTTTGTAGAATACATTTTCAGAGCTGTTTCTCTTTTTAAATATGTAATTTTTTATTTTGAATTTTTGTGGATACATAGTAGGTATATATATTTTTGGAGTACATGGAATGTTTTGATACAGGCATGTGGTATGTATCACATCACAGAAAATGGGGTATCCATCCCTTCAAACGTTTATTTTTTATTTATTTATTTTTTTTTTTGAGATGTCACCCTGGCTGGAGTGCAGTGGTGTGATCTCAGCTCACTGCAACCTCCGCCTCCTGGGTTCAAGTGATTCTCCTGCCTCAGCCTCCCGAGTAGCTGGGACTACAAGTGCGTGCCACGACGCCTGGTTAATTTTTTATATTTTTAGTAGAGATGGGGTTTCACCGTGTTAGCCAGAATGGTCTTCGTCTCCTGACCTCATGATCCACCCACCTCGGCCCCCACAAAATTCTGGGATTACAGGTGTGAGCCACTGTTTTGGTCAAACATTTATCTTTTATGTTACAAACAATCCAGTTATACTCTTTTAGTTATTTAAAAATGTACAATTAAATTATTACTGACTATAGACACCCTATGGTGCTATCAAAGTACTAGGCCTTATCATTAATTCTACATATTTTTTGTACCCATTATCCATCCCCACCTCTCTCCAAATTTCCCACTACCCTTCCCTTCCCAGCCTCTGGTAACCATCCTACTCTATCTCTTTGAGTTCAATTGTTTTGATTTTTATAGTCCACAAATAATTGAGAACATGTGATGTTTGTCTTTCTGTGCCTGGCTTATTTAACTTGACATAGTGACCTCCACTTCCATCCATGCTGTTGCAAATGACTGACTCTCATTTTTTTTTTTTTATGGCTGAATAGTACTCCAATGTGTATAAGTACCACATTTTCTTTATGCATTCATCCGTTGATGGATACTTAGATCGCTTCTAACTCTTGACTGTTGTAAACAGTGCTGCAACAAACATGGGAATGTGGATATCTCTTCAATATTGATTTTCTTTCTTTTGGGTATATACCCAGCAGTGGGATTGCTAGATTGTATGATGGTTGTATTTTTAGTATTTTGAGGAACCTCCAAACTGCTCTCCGTAGTGGTTGTACTAATTTATATTCCCACCAACAGTAAACAGGGGTTCCCTTTTCTCCGTATCCTTGCCAGCATTTGTTATTGCCTCTCTCTTGGATATACGCCATTTTAACTAGGGTGAGATGATATCTCATTGCAGTTTTGGTGTGCATTTCTTTATTTTCCTGTTCTTTGAGCTCCTTATATGTTCTGATTATTAATCCCTTGTCAGATGAGCAGTTTGCAAATATTTTCTCCCATTCTGCAGGTTGCTTTTTCACTTTGTTGATTGTTTCCTTCGCTGTCCAGAAGCTTTTTAGCTTGATGTGATCCCATTTGTCCATTTTTGCTTTGGTTGCCTGTGCTTGTGGGGTATTAACTTAAGAAATCTTTGCCCAGACTGATGTCCTGGAGAGTTTCCCTGATTTTTTTCTTGTAGTAGTTTCATAGCTAGAGGATTTAGATTTAATTATTGAATCTATGTTGATGTGATTTTTGTATATGGCAAGAGTTAGGTGTCTAGTTACATTGTTTTGCGCATGGATATCCAGTTTTCCCAGCACCATTTATTGAAGAAACCGTCTTTTCCCCAGTATATGTTCTTGACACCTGTATCGAAAATGAGTTAGAGTCTCTTCAGAGTCTTTAGGTTTTTCCAAGTATGAGATCATATCATCTGCAAACAAGGATAATTTGACTCCTTCTTTTCCAGTTTGGATGCCCTTTATATGTAGGTATGTAGATTTGTTTCTCAGTTCTTTATGGTGCTCCGTTGATCTGTGTGTCCATTTTTATGCCAGTACCATGCTGTTTTTGTTACTAGAGTTCTGTAGTATTTGAAGTCAGGTAATGTAATTCCTCCAGTTTTGTTCTTTTTCTTCAGAGCCAGGGTCTCGCTTTGTCACCCAGACCCGAGTGCAGTGGCATGATCACAGCTCACTGCAGCCTCAAGCTCCTGGGCACAAGCTATCCTCCTGCTTCAGCCTCTCCAGTAGCTGGGGCTGTAGGTGCACGCCACCATGTCCAACTGATTTTTTAAGTTTTTGTAGAGGTGGGAGATATTGCTGTGTTGCCCAGGCTGGTCTTGAGCTCCTGGGCTCAAGTAATCCTCCCGCCTTAATCTAAAATGCTGGGTTACGGATGTGTGCCAGGAGCACGCCACCCAGTTTTCTTCTTTTTCGTAGGATATCTGTGGCTATTCTGGTTTTTTTGTGATTCTATCTAAATTTTAGGATAGTTGTTTTCTATTTCTGTGAAGAATGTCATTGGTATTTTGATAGGAATTGCATTAAATCTGTGGATCACTTTATATAGTATGGACATTTTAACAATATTGATTCTTCCAATCCATGAACATAGAATACTTTTTCCATTTGTGGGTGTCCTCTTCAATTTCTTTCATCGTGTTTTAATTTCTTTTTCATATTGTTCACTCTTGGCGTATAGAAATCTTACTGATTTTTATTGTTGAGTTTGTATCCTGCAACTTCACTGAATCTATTTATCAGTTCTAACCGTTTTTTGGTAGAGTCTTTAGGTTTTTCCAAGTATGAGATCATATCATCTGCAAACAAGGATAATTTGACTCCTTCCTTTCCAGTTTGGATGCCCTTTATATCTTTGGATATATCTTTCCAGTTTGGATGCCCTTTATGTCTTGTCTGATTGCTCTGGCTGGGACTTACAGTACTATGTTGAGTAACGGTGGTGAAAGTGGGCATTCTTGTTGTGTTCCAGATCTGAGAGCAAAGGCTTTCAATTTCTCCCCATTCAGGATGATACTAGCTGTGAGTCTGTTGTATATAGCTTTTATTATATTCAGGTTCCTTCTCTACCCAGTTTTTTGAGGGGTTTTTATTATGAAGGCATGTTGAATTTTATCAAATGCTTTTTCACTATCAATTGAAATGATATGGTTTTTGTCTTTCATTCTGTTGATTGACATTGTCAATTGTCACACTGATTAATTTGTGCTTTTGAACCATCCTTACATTCCCAAAGATATATCCTACTTGCTCATGGATGATTTTTTAAATATATTGTTGAATTCAGTTTGCCAATATTTTGTTGAGGATTTTCACATTAATATTCATCAGTGATATTGGGCTGTAGTTTTCTTTTTTAATGTGTCTTTGTCTGATTTTGGTTTTGTCTTTTTTGATGTGTCTGGTTTGGTATCTTTTTTTTTGAGTTGGAGTCTGGTTCTGTCACCCAGGCTAGAATGCAGTGGCATGATCTCAGCTCACAGCAACCTCCACCTCCCAGGCTCAAGCGATTCTCCTGCTTCAGCCTCCTAAGTAGCTGGGATTACAGGCGCCCGCCACCACACCCAGCTAATTTTTGTATTTTTAGTAGAGACAGGGTTTCACTGTGTTGGCCAGGCTAGTCTTGAACTCCTAACCTTGTGATCCCCCACGTCAGCCTCCCAAAGTGCTGGGATTACAAGCGTGAACCAATGTGCCCAGCCTTGATGTCTTTTTTGATGTGTCTTTGTCTGGTCTGTCCTTGAGAGTGATCCATGTGCTGTGCTGAATCACTCTCAAAAGAATGTGTGTTCTGCAGTCACTGGATGACGTGTTCTATAAATAGATATTTTTACAGAACACTCCATTTGGTCTATAATGCAGAATAAGTCCAATATATCTTTGTCGATTTTCTGTCTGGAAGTTCGGTCCAATGCTGCAAGTTTGGTGTCGAGGTCTCCAGCTATTATTATATTGGAGTCTGTCTCTCTCTTTAATTCTAATAATATTTGCTTTAGATATTAAATATATATCTGGGTGCTCCAGCATTGGGTGCACATATATTTTAAATTGTTATATCCTCTTACTGAATTGACCCCTTTATCATTATATAGTGACCTTCTTTGTCTTGTCCTGTATTTTTGTCTTAAAATCTATTTTGTCTAAGTATAGTGCCTTGTTATTTTTTGGTTTCCATTGTCTTAGAGTATATTTTTCCATCCCTTTATTTTCCATCTGTGCATGTCTTTATAGGTGAAGTATGTTTCTTATAGAACAGATCAGTGGTTCTTGTTTTATTTGTTTAGCCACTCTGTTGATTGAAGAGTTTAGTCCATTTACATTCAGTGTTACTGTTGATAAGCAAGGCCTTACTTCTGCCATTTTGTTACTTGTTTTATGGTGGTTTTGTGATCTTCTCTTCATTCTTCCTTTCCTTCCTGTCTTCCTTTTAGTGAAGGTGATTTTCTCTGGTAATATGATGTAGTTTCTTGCTTTTTATTTTTTATGTATTTGTTGTATGTCGGTTTGAGGTTACTGTGAGGCTTGCAAATACTATCTTATAATCTGTTATTTTAACCTGATAACAACTTAACACTGTTTGCATAAACAAGCAAGCAAGCAAAAAGAAAACTAATAAAGGCTCCATGCATTAAATATATCCCCCTGCTTTTTAACTTTTGTTGTTGGTGTTTAGACCTTAGTGTACTATGTTTTGAAAAGTTGTTGTAGTTATTACTTTTGATTGATTCATCATTTAGTCTTTCTACTTAAGATGTATAGTTTATATACCATAGTTACAGTGTTAGGGTATTTTGTGTTTTTCTGTGTACTTGCTATTACCAGTGAGTTTTATACTTTCAGCTCATTTCTTATTGCTCATTAACATCCTTTTCTTTCTGATTGAAGTATTCTTTTTAGCATTTCTTGTAGGCTGGGTCTGGTGTTGATAAAATCCCTTAGCTATTGTTTGTCTGGAAAGTTTATTTCTCTTTCACGTTTGAAGGATAATTTCCCTGGATATACTATTCTAGAGTATAAGGATTTTTTCCTTCATCAATAGACTAAACTCTTTCCTTTAAATATATTATGCCGCTCTTTCCTGGCCTGTAAGGTTTCCACTGAAAAGTCTGCTGCCAGATGTCTTGGAGCTCCATTGTGTATTGTTTCTATTCTCTTGATGCTTTTACGATCTTTTCTTTATCCTTGACCTTTGGGAGTTTGATTTTTTAAATGCCTTGAGGTGGTCTTCTTTGGGCTAAGTCTGCTTGGTGTTCTATAACCTTTTTGTACTTGGATATTGGTATTTTTCTCTAGATTTGAGAAGTTCTCTGTTAATATCCCCTTGAGTAAACTTCATCTCTTTATCTGCCTCCTCTTTAAGGCCAGTAACTCTTGGATTTGCCCTTTTGAGACTATTTTCTAATCCCGTAGGCCTCCATCATTGTTTTTTACTACTATTTTTTGTCGTCTCCATGTATTTTCAAGTAGCCTATCCCCAAGCTTATTAATTCTTTCTCCTGCTTGATCAATTCTGCTATTAAAAGACTCTGATGGGCCAAGCGTGGTGGCTTACGCCTGTAATCTCAGCACTTTGGGAGGCCAGGGTGGTGGATCATGAGGTCAGGAGACTGAGACCATCCTGGCTAACAGAGTGAAACCTCATCTCTACTAGAAATACAAAAAATTAGCCGGGCATGGTGGCATGCGCCTATAGTCCCAGCTACTCAGGAGGCTGAGGCAGGAGAATTGCTTGAACCCAGGAGGCAGAGGTTGCAGTGAGCCGAGATCGTGCCACTGCACTCCAGCCTGGGCAACAGAGCAAGACTCTTATCTCCAAAAAAAAAAAGACTCTGATGATGTTCTTCAGTATGCCAATTGCATTTTCCAGCTCTAGAATTTCTGCTTGATTCTTTTTAATTATTTCAACCTCTTTTTTTTTTTTTTTTTAAATGAGACAGAGTCTGGCTCTGTCACCCAGGCTGGAGTGCAGTGGTGTAGTCTTGGTCCACTGCATCTCTGTTGAATTTATCTGATAGAATTCTGAATACCTTCTCTGTGTTACCTAGAATTTCTTTGAGTTTCCTCAAAACAGCTATTTTGAATTTTCTGTCTGAAAGGTCACATATCTCTTTTTCGACAGGATTGGTCCCTGGTGCCTTATTTAGTTCCTGGATTGTGTTGATACTTGTAGATGTTTGTTGTGTCTGGGCATTGAAGAGTTAAATGTTTATTGTAGCCTTTGCAGTCCAGCCTGGTTCGTACCTGTCCTCCTTGGGAAGGCTTTCCAGATATTTGAAAGGACTTGGGTCTTGTGATCTAAGCTATATCTGCTTTAGGAAGGACCTCAAGCCCAATAGTGCTATGGTTCTTGTAGACTCTTAGAGAGGTACTGCCTTGCTGTCTTGGACAAGATCCAGAATTCTCTGGATTACCGGGTAGAGACTCTTGTTCTCTTCTTTTACTTTTTCTCAAACAAATGTAGTCTTTTCTATGCTGAGCCATCTAGAGTTGGGGGTGAGCAGCACAAAGCACCCCTGTAAGCCACCACCACTAGGACTATGCCGGGTCAGACCTGAAGCCAGCACAGCACTGGGTCTTGCCTAAGGCCTGCGGTAGCTACTCCCTGGCCACTGCCTCTGTTTGCTACAATCAATCAGCGGGTGGCAAAGCCAGCCAAGCCTATGTCCTAAACTGCAGGGTGGTGAGTTCCCCCAGACCCCCGGAGGGTCCAGAGTGACATCTGGGAGCCAGGGACTAGAGTCAAAAACCTTAGAAGTCTACCTGGTGCTCTGTTGTACTGCTGCTGAGCTGGCATTCACACCACTCGATACAGTCCTTCCCACTCTTCTCTCTTCTTTTCAAAGGCGGAGGAGCCTTACCCCATGGCCACACCCACCTCAGGCCCATGGGGAGTACTGCCACATTCCCGCCAGTGTTCCCTTAAGACCCAAGGGCTCTTCAGTCAGCTTGTGGTGAATGCTGCCTGGCCTGGAACTCACCCTTCAGGGGATTGGGCTCTCCTCTGGTCCAGGGCAAGTCCAGAAATGCCATCTAAGAAGCAAGTCCTCTTAGAGCTTCGTGAGAAAAGGGTACATAGAAGGACAACATTTAAAAAATCCTGCCGGGCGCGGTGGCTCAAGCCTGTAATCCCAGCACTTTGGGAGGCCGAGGCGGGTGGATCACGAGGTCGAGAGTTTGAGACCATCCTGGTCGACATGGTGAAACCCCGTCTCTACTAAAAATACAGAAAATTAGCTGGGCATGGTGGCTCGTGCCTGTAATCCCAGCTACTCAGGAGGCTGAGGCAGGAGAATTGCCTGAGCCCAGGAGGCGGAGGTTGCGGTGAGCCGAGATCGCACCATTGCACTCCAGCCTGGGTAACAAGAGCGAAACTCCGTCTCAAAAAAAAAAAAAAAAAGAAATGAAAGAAGACCATTTTTACTGCCCATGTGAAAAAAGAGCTCCCTTGGAGTTGCTGGAGTAGATAAGCACTGACTCACCTCTGCCTTGGGGAAGTGTTCATCAAATATTAGTACTGTTGTGAGTCAGACATAGTAGGCATTGGGAGTAAAAACAAAACAGAAAGGCAGTTTTCTTATATTCTTATTCTCATCTAAACAATACAGAAATACGGCAAAATAATTGTAAAGCCTTTTCCCTGAACTAAATAACACTGTAAGTTACTTTGGAAACTGAATAGACCAGTATTTTTTATTTCCCCTCCTACTTCTCTGCCAGCTTGTCAATAATTGGTTTAAATTTGGCTGGAGCAACACAGTCTTTTGGTGATGAAAAGCCAAGCGTTCAGGTTCTTCAGGACATTGACATTGCATGGTGGTTCTTATTGAACATCCCTTCCCTTCTGTGGCTGTAATCCTCGGTGCCTAACTGAGCCCTCACTTGTATGGCCAAGACTGGGGAGAGACTGGCATAATCTTTCTATTAGTCACTTCCTGGCAGGACATTCATATCCTTGTGCGATTCTTAGAAGAACTTAATAGCTAAATGATACTAATAATAGCTACTTATATATACTCTACAAAACTCATAACATCTGTCATCTTTTTGTGGTCCATCTATGAGATATTCCAGTTTTACACAGTGAAAGGGTTTACATGACTTACGCAAGTGCGCGTTGGTAGCTGACAGAGCTAAATGATGAATTAGTCTCTTGACTTAATCTTGAACTCATTTGCCCATCCAACTATTTTTCTTTCAAAGACTCTGGGAAATGATTTCTACCTTAAGTACCATAACATCTTTGATCTTCCTTATTTCATTCTCTCTTCAGTTTAATTCATGTGGCCCTCAAACAAGAAATCAAACATAAATTTCTTCTTTAATACAGAAGAAACCTTTTTTTTTTTTGAGCTGGAGTCTCGCTCTGTCACCCAGGCTGGAGTGCAGTGGTATGATCTCGGCTCACTGCAACCTCTGCCTCCTGGGTTCAAGCGATGCTCCTGCCTCAGCCTCCTAAGTAGCTAGGATTACAGGTGCTCACCACCATGACCGGCTAATTTTTGTATTTTTAGTAGACACAGGGTTTCACCATGTTAGCCAACCTGGTCTCAAATTCCTGACGTCAGGAGATACACCTACCTCAGCTTCCCAAAGTACTGGAATTGCAGGCATGAGCCACCATGCCTGGCCAGAAGAAACCTTTTTTTATTGCTTATTTTAGCTTCCTGTTACTTGTTTCCTTAAAACTAAATTCCTGTGCCTGCTTTTTAGAATCTTTTACAATCAGTTGTTCGTCTGCCTATCCAGCATTATCTTTCATTGTCTCCTATTTATTTAAATTAAGTAAATCAATTTTCTCAAAGTATTTAAGCACAGACTCATTCCTGTTTCCTAACATTAGCTTATAATTTCTCTTCTTCAGTCTATGCTCTGTGGATCCACCCAAGGCTTCCCTGATAACTATAATTACCAATAAGTGCATCCATTCTGGCTGCACATATCACTGTCTGTACCACACTTGTTTGCTATTTAATTGTTACCTTTAATACAGCATTATATAACATCTTTCAGTGCTCTCTAATTGTTTACACAGGTATAAAATAACTGATATTTAAGTCTCTTGACATGAGAAACCAGATCTCTAACATATTTAGAACAGTGCTTGAGCATATGCTAGATATTCTTTAAATGCTAGTTATTCCAGTAAGTATACCTGTTACTGGATGTATTAGTCTGTTCTCATACTGCTATAAAGGCACTACCTGAGACTGGGTAATTTATAAAGAAAGGAAGTTTAATTGACTCACAGTTTCACATGACTGGGAATGCCACAGGAAACTTATCATGGCACAAGGTGAAGGAGAAGCAGGCACCTTCTTCACAAGGCAGTAAGAGAGAGAGAATGCAGGCAGGGGGGACTGCTACTTTTAAAATCATCAGATCTAGGCCAGGCGCGGTGGCTTATGCCTATAATCTCAGCACTTTGGGAGGTTGAGGCAGGTGATCACTTGAGGTCAAGAGTTCGAGACTAGGCTGGCCAACCATGGTGAAGCCCCGTCACTACTAAAAATAAAAAATTAGCTGGGTGTGGTGGCTTACACCTGTAGTCCCAGCTACTCTGAGGCAGAGGTTTCAGTGAGCCAAGATTGTGCCACTGTACTCCAACCTAGTTGACAGAGCCAGACTCCATCTCAAAACGATCAAACAAAAAAGCGCCATCAGATCTAGCAAGAACTCCCTCACTATCACGAGACCAGCATGGGGAAACCAGACCATGATCCAGTCGCCTCCCACTGGGTCCCTCCCTTGACACATGAGAATTACAATTCAATATGGTCTGGGGACACAGAGCCAGACCATATCCCTGGACATGTGACAGAGTTCACTGTTAATGATGGTAGTTCAAGTGGACAAGAGATTTGCTGAAAATGTATCTGTGCCGATTTTCATTAAGAATGTACATAGTGGCCGGGCGCGGTGGCTCAAGCCTGTAATCCCAGCACTTTGGGAGGCCAAGGGGGGTGGATCACGAGGTCAAGAGATCGAGACCATCCTGGTCAACATGGTGAAACCCCGTCTCTACTAAAAATACAAAAAATTAGCTGGGCATGGTGGCGTGTGCCTGTAATCCCAGCTAGTCAGGAGGCTGAGGCAGGAGAATTGCCTGAACCCAGGAGGCGGAGGTTGCGGTGAGCTGAGAGCGCGCCATTGCACTCCAGCCTGGGCAACAAGAGCGAAACTCCGTCTCAAAAAAAAAAAGAATGTACATAGTAATGATTTTTACACTCCTTTCTTCTCTACTTCTGTTTTAACGATAGGCGGTCGATGATGTGAAGAAAGGTTACATCAAAGCAGAAGAAAAGTCCTACCAATTACAGAAGCTATACGAACAAAGAAAAATGGTCATGGTAAGTTTATGTCTTCATAATCCTTTTATAAAATACCCCTTCCTCCCTTTTAAACCCGTGGTTCCAGTCATTTTTGAGAGGATTACAGACTGGTTAGTGACTTACAAAAATTTTTTAAAAGGAGGGGAAAATAGGGACCTTGATGCAAAGTCCGTCGTGTTTCTCCATTTAACACACAAAGATCTTAAATTACTGTATATTGGTACATCATTGTATTATTCTTTTGGTGCGGGGGACAGAGTCTCTCTCTTTTGCCGAGGCTGAAGTGCAGTGGTGTGGTCTTGGCTCACTGCAACCTCTGCCTCCTGGGTTCAACCAATTCTCCTGCCTCAGCCTCCCGAGTAGCTGGGATTACAGTTGCCTGCCACCACACCCAGCTAATTTTTGTATTTTAGTAGAGATGGAGTTTTACCATGTTGGCCAGGCTGGTCTCGAACTTCTGACCTCATTATCTGCCTGCCTCAGCCTCCCAAAGTGCTGGGATTACAGGTGTGAGCCACTGCACCCGGCCTAGATTTTTAACATTAGACATTATTTTAGTCATGATTTAGCAATAACAAAATCATTTGTTTTTACAGCTTCCATTTCTGAAGTTGCTTAAACATTTATGCTCTGTAGTTCTCTTGGTTAGTATATCATCCTAGAACTCTGCTATTTGATTCAATAGCTATTAGTCTCGTGGCTATTTATATCTAAATTTAAATTTATTTAAATTAAATAAAATTTAAAATTCCGTTCCTTAGATGCTCTAGTCACATTTGAATGCTAAGCAGCCATATGTGCACAGTGAGTAGCTACCGTATTGGACTGCACAGGTATAGAACATTTTTATCATCATTGAAAGTTTTGTTGAACAGGACTGCCTAGAGTGTTCCTTAAATGGCTTTAAATTAGTTCTCAATTTGTATCTGCCGTAGATACAGGGATGGAAATTGTCAAAAATAAAATTTTCTTATAGCATTTTAAAATTTCTCTCTTGGAAGATTCACATGTAGTTGAAGTTTTTTCAATTACAGATGCTCCTCAACTTACAATGGGGTTACATCCCAATAAACACAACTTAAGTTAAAAATACTGAATAAAAGCTGGGCGCGGTGGCTCAAGCCTGTAATCCCAGCACTTTGGGAGGCCGAGGCGGGTGGATCACGAGGTCAAGAGATCGAGACCATCCTGGTCAACATGGTGAAACCCCGTCTCTACTAAAAATACTAAAAATTAGCTGGGCATGGTGGCGCGTGTCTGTAATCCCAGCTACTCAGGAGGCTGAGGCAGGAGAATTGCCTGAACCCAGGAGGCAGAGGTTGCGGTGAGCCGAGATCGTGCCATTGCACTCCAGCCTGGGCAATAAGAACGAAACTCCGTCTCAAAAAAAAAAAAAAAAAAATACTGAATAAAAAATGCATTTCAGGCTGGGCGCGGTGGCTCAAGCCTGTAATCCCAGCACTTTGGGAGGCCGAGGCGGGTGGATCACGAGGTCAAGAGATCGAGACCATCTGGTCAACAAGGTGAAACCCTGTCTCTACTAAAAATACAAAAAGTTAGCTGGGCATGGTGGCGCGTGTCTGTAATCCCAGCTACTCAGGAGGCTGAGGCAGGAGAATTGCCTGAACCCAGGAGGCGGAGGTTGCGGTGAGCCGAGATCGCGCCATTGCACTCCAGCCTGGGTAACAAGAGCGAAACTCCGTCTCAAAAAAAAAAAAAAAAAAAAAAAATGCATTTCATACACCCAACCTACCGAACATTATAGCTTTGCCTAGCCTACCTTAAATGAACAAAGAAAATGAACACATATTACCCTACCGTCAGGTAAAATTGTCTAACACAAAGCCTATTTTAGAAGAAAGTTAAAGCTTTTTTTTTTTTTGAGACTGCGTCTCACCCTGTTACCCAGGTTGGAGTGCAGTGGCATGATCTCAGCTCACTGCAACCTCCACCTCCCGGGTTCAAGCAGTTCTGCTTCAGCCTCCTGAGTAGCTGGGACTGTAGGCCCCTGCTACCACGCCTGTCTAATTTTTGTATTTTTAGTAGAGATGGGGTTTCACCATGTTGGCCAGGCTGGTCTTGAACTTCAGACCTCAAGTGATCCACCTGCCTTGGCCTCCCAAACCGCTGGGATTACAGGAGTGAGCCGCCATGCACGGCCTACAGTTATTTAAACTTTGAACAAAAATTTGAGGTACCCGGCCGGGCGCAGTGGCTCACACCTGTAATCCCAGCACTTTGGGAGGCCGAGGCGGGTGGATCACGAGGTCAAAAGATCGAGACCATCCTGGTCAACATGGTGAAACCCCATCTCTACTAAAAATACAAAAAATTAACTGGGCATGGTGGCACGTGCCTGTAATCTCAGCTACTCAGGAGGCTGAGGCAGGAGAATTGCCTGAACTCAGGAGGCGGAGGTTGCGTTGAGCCAAGATCGTACTATTGCACTCCAGCCTGGGTAACAAGAGTGAAACTCCGTCTCAGGAAAAAAACAAATAAATAAAAATTGAGGTACTTGTAAAGACAGCAGAAAACTTTAAAAAAAAAAAAATTGAAGTACAGTGTCTACTGCACACACATTGCTTTCACCCTATCATAAAGTCAAAAAGGCATTAACTATTTTAAGTTAGTGTCCATCTTTATTATCTACCTTCTGTGTACTTTTCAGGAGAGAATGTTGATTCTCACTGCAGGGCATAGTGGCTCATGCCTGTAAACCCAGCACTTTGGGAGGCCGAGGCTGGTAGGTCACTTGAGGTCAGGAGTTTGAGACCAGCCTGGCCACAGGCTGAAACCCTGTCTCCTACTAAAAATATAAAAATTAGCTGGGCATGGTGGCATGTGCCTGTAATCCCAGCTACTCAGGAGGCTGAGGCAGAAGAATCGCTTGAACCCAGGAAGCAGAGATTGCAGTGAGCTGAGATTGCACCACTGTACTCCAGCCTGGAGGATACAGTGAGACTCTGTCTCAAAAAAAAAAAACCCAAGAAAAAA
Organism: Saimiri boliviensis; assembly: GCF_048565385.1. Lineage (NCBI taxonomy): Eukaryota > Metazoa > Chordata > Mammalia > Primates > Cebidae > Saimiri > Saimiri boliviensis. The sequence goes on along the minus strand of NC_133467.1, from coordinate 38,477,282 downwards.
GAATGTAAACCAGTCAGCCATTGAACTTAGCCTTGTATCTAGCTAAATTGGTTATTTTAATCGCTTATATGATGAAAAGTAAGAAATCTCTTTACCTTAGAAAATTACCGAAGATCCAGGAGCCATCTTACCAATGTTCTGTGTATCAGCAGGCTGAAATAGAAAATGCAAAATATTTTAAATGTAATTAAATCTCGGCAGAATTTTGGTTAGGAGGATTTTGCTATGTGTGAGACAGAATTTTGAAACATAACTTCCACTTGTTTTTTAAGATAATAGCATTGTCTTCTATTTATTTAATGCATGATTCTAATACATTTGAATCTTTTTGGTGAAAAGGGCCAAATACTAAAGGGCCATCAACTTCTGCAGTAATCTTTTGCCTTTGCCAAAGCCAACGAAGTTTTCTTGTTCCTGAAAAGTTAATACAATCAAAATAATTTCATAAGGTCTTCTGATCATGCCAGTGTGGAATACATACCGTTTCTTTGCAGTTACAGTACTCCAAACACTGTCTTTTCATCTGTGCATTCAACAAAACGTATTTCTTGAGTACCAAGTATGTGCCAGGCACAGTGCAAGGTGTGAAAGTAATAAATAGGTTTGCGTTGTGCGGTGGCAAAATTTAGAAAATCTGAATTTAATAAACACAGTAATCTATTATGAAGTCGTTTTTAGACTTGTTTATATTTTGTAATCACCCAGGGAAAAACTCGAGTATAGTTGATACACAGATGTTTCCTCATGGTCTTTTGCCATGTGTATAAAATATGCTTAAACATTTGTGGAATTGTCTTAAAAACTTAGTGCCAACATATTACTATGTACTAGTCACATGATATTACAGTCAGATTTTGAAGAAAATCTCATCGAAGTTTGAATTTTATAAGTATAATATGTATTCAAGTATCAGTATTCAAAGGCATTAGCCTAGCCAATATTAGGTCATGGCCAATACATTGAAACTTCTCAAATGAACCCTTCTGAGCCCATCGGCCCTGATGTCATTAACCATAGCAACTAGGTGTAGGCTCGGCCACTACAATTAGTAGTTGTCACATCACTGTAAGACCTTCGGCAATACAATGAACTTCTCAGTTTTAGTTTCTTTTCCGTAAAGTGGTGATACTCAGATTATCAGCTATTAAGTAGAATCTTGAAAAAATACTCCAGGATTCTTTTTTTTTTTTTTTTCTGGAGATGGAATGCAGTGGTGCAATCTCAGCTCACTGCAACCTCTGCCTCCGGGTTCAAGCGATTCTCCTGCCTCAGGCTCCTAAGTAGCTGGGATTATAGGTGTGTGCCACCAATCCTAGCTAATTTTTGTATCTTTAGTTGAGACGGGGTTTCACCTTGTTGGCCAGGCTGGTCTGGAACTCCTGACCTTGTGATCACCTGCCTCAGCCTCTTAAAGTGCTGGGATTACAGGCATGAGCCACTACACCTGGCCACTCCAGGATTCTTGGAAGATAAATAAGGTTTTTGTAAGTTTCCCTATTCTCCAAATCTCCAAATACAGAAGAGAGCTCACATCTGTGCATAGTACCCAGTGTGATCAAAAAGATTTTTGTTTTATACTTACAAAGTTAGACTGAATCTCAAATTTGGATGGTTGAGAATGTAATATACAAGAAACGATGTTTTCTATTCTCTTCCTTCCTCCCTCCTTCCCTTTCCCTCTCTCTCCTCACACAAACAATAGACATGTGTAAATTATGCATTTCTTATGTTGAAGTGGCCTGATTTTGCCATTGTTGAGCAGATAAATAGTTTGTGTTTCTCTACATAATTTGTAATGATTTTACACAAGGTAGTATGTATGTCAGTTTTTCTCAAAGTATGGTCCTAGTCTGCTTACATGGCAATCACTTTTGAAGCTGCTTAAAAATGCAGATTTCTAGACTCCAGCCTACATTTACCAAGCCAGAATCTCTGGAGATAAATCCTACCCAAACTGAGCACTCTGAAAACCTTGTCTCCCAATGAGACTTTACCTTTACGGCTCACTAAGGGCACAGGTGCCCTTAGTTTTCACTTGGGTTATTTTTAGAACTTATGGCATTAAGAAGTCGCCTGAAGGTCTTTTGCTTTCAAGGACTACATTCTTTTTTTTTTTTTTTTTTTTTTTTTTTTTTTTTTTTTTTTGAGACGGAGTTTCACTCTTGTTACCCAGGCTGGAGTGCAATGGCGCGATCTCGGCTCACCGCAACCTCCGCCTCCTGGGTTCAGGCAATTCTCCTGCCTCAGCCTCCTGAGTAGCTGGGATTACAGGCAGGCGCCACTATGCCCAGCTAATTTTTTGTATTTTTAGTAGAGACGGGGTTTCACCATGTTGACCAGGATGGTCTGGATCTCTCGACCTCGTGATCCACCCGCCTCGGCCTCCCAAAGTGCTGGGATTACAGGCTTGAGCCACCGCGCCCGGCTAAGGACTACATTCTTGAACACGGAGGGATAAATCAGCCTTCTGGTACAGAGGGGATGCAGAGAGCATGTATTATGTGCCTGACTGGTCCAGGCACTGTCTATGAAGTCTCGTTTTCTCCTTGGAACAACCCTGCAGGTATTATTCCTACTTTACAGAGAAGTGGAGTCTGAGAGATTAAGATTCTTACCCAAGATCACATAGCTTGTCAGAAGTGGAACTAGAATTTGAAAATGGGATTTGAACCCATTTTTTTTCAGGCTCCAGTGCATATATTTTCCCTGCATCAGGGAAGAGAGTATGCCAGCAATGTCTTTTATTTCCAGATGGCAGAAGAGAAGACCCCAGGTAGAGTAACTCACTCAAGGTCACAAAGAGAGAGTTTAAGATACTCAGAGCTCCACCCTGCTTCTGGTCTCTTTTACCAATCCCTGCCTTTGCATGCTTCTCTCTTTTTAAAAGATCTATTACAGTAAAACTCCCAATTGATTATGGCAGAAATATTTGTCAAAGCATAGTGGTGCCTCCCAATGAAGAGAACTCTCAACAGATGTGCTATATATAATCCTATTTTGTTAAAGGACATGAATAGAATTAGTTTTGCAGAGGTCTTAAGCATCTTGGAGCAGAATTGCTGCTTACTGAGCATGTAAAGTTTCTGATGACTATGTTAGGAAGATGGCTTGGATTGAGTTCCAGAGGCCTGATTGCCAGGGTGCTCTTTTTAACATTTTGTTGTGTATATGTATACACAAACACACAATAAAATGTGATATATATATATAGAGTGTGTGTGTGTGTGTGTGTGTGTGTGTGTGTGTGTGTATAATTTATTTATTTATTTTGAGATGGACTCTTGCTCTGTTGCCCAGGCAGGCTGGCACAATCTCGGCTCACTGCAACCTCCACCTCCCAGGTTCAAGCAGTCCTCCTGCCTCAGCCTCCCATATAGCTGGGATTACAGGCACATGCCACTATGCCTGACTAATTTTTGTATTTTTAGTAGAGATGGGGTTTCATCATGTTGGCCAGGCTTGTCTCCAACTCCTGACCTCATGTGATCTGCCTCCTCCAGCCTCCCAAAGTGCTGGGATTACAGGCATGAGCCACTGCACCTGGCTGTGTAAATTTTTAAGAAAATAAAGAAGTTGGAAGAAAAATGCAGTTAGCCCCCATGTACCCATTATCCAGCTTCAGTAGCCTTCAACTTTCTGCCATTCATGTTGCTTCTGTCTCATTCACATGCTTTTTTCCCCTTAGGAGATTTGTTTGTTTGTTTTACTGTCACTTACTTGAAGCTTACCCCAGGAATTTTTAAAAATAATTTCCAGATACTTAAAAAAGTTTTTCTTAGCTGCCACTTATTAAATGCCTAGTTATGGCTGAGTACTATGTTAAATACCTTTTTTATTTTTATCTTTTATTTTGAGACTGGGTCTTGCTCTGTCGCTCAGACTGGAGTGCAGTGGTGCCATCACAGCCTTGACCTCCTGGGCTCAAGCAGTCCTCCTGCCTCACTCTCCCAGGTAGCTGGGACTACAGGTACCCAGCACATTTTGTTTGTTTGTTTGTTTGTTTTTGTAGAGATGGGGTTTCACTATATTGCCTAGGCTGGTCTCTAACTGCTGAGCTCAAGTGATCCTCCCACCTCAGCTTCCCAAAGTATTGGGATTACAGGCGTGAGCCACCATGCTCTGCCAAATACTCTGTATTTAATGCTCGCAAATAACGCTGTGGTATAGATGCTATTACTATTTCCCATTTACAGAAGACGAAACTAACTTGCTCAAGGTTGCACACTTAGGAAGTAATGGGGTCAGGATTCAAGCCCAGGGCAGTTTGGGCTTCTTAATCACTCCTCTGTGTCCCAAGCTTTGCTGTTTATTATAACCGCTGGGCTTGAATATAGGAGTCAGGGATTTGTTTTGTTTACAGTGCCAATGGCAAGATTAAGCAGTATCCATGTTTATCACTGATCTAGGAAGGACAATAAAAAAGAGAAGGTGGAATAGGGTGATAGAAGGAGAGAGGGATAATCCCAGCACTTTGGGAGGAGGCGGGCGGATCATGAGGTCAAGAGATGGAGACCATCCTGATCAACAAGGTGAAACCCCGTCTCTACTAAAAATACAAAAATTAGCTGGGCATGGTGGTCCTTGCCTGTAGTCCCAGCTACTCGGGAGGCTGAGGCAGGAGAATTGCTTGAACCCAGAAGGCGGAGGTTGCGGTGAGCCGAGATCATGCCATTGCACTCCAGCCTGGGTAACAACAGCAAAACTCAAAAAAAAAAAAAGAGGAGGAGGGAGGGAAGAAAATGATGTGATTGAAATACTGTTGCACTTGTTGGCCAGACATGGTGGCTCACACTTATAATCCCAACACTTTGGAAGGCCAAGGCAGCCAGATCACTTGAGGGCCAGGAGTTTGAGACCAGCCTGGCCAAGATGGCGAAACCCTGTCTCTGCTAAAAATGCAAAACATTGGCCAGGTGTGGTGGTGCACATCTGTGGTCCCAGTTTCTCAGGAGGCTGAGATGTGAGAATTGCTTGAACCTGGGAGGCGGAGGCTGCAGTGAGACATGGTTGCACCACTGCACTCCAGTGAGACTCCTGTTTCAAATAAGTAAGTAAATAAATAAAGACGTAGAGTCTTGCTCTGTTGCCTGGGCTGGAATGCAGTGGCATTACCATGTCTCACTGCAGCCTTGATCTCCTGGGCTCAACCTATCCTCCTGCCTAAGCCCCTCAAATAGCTAGGACTACAGGCACACACCACCATGCCCAGACAGTTTTGAAATTTTTCGTCGAGACAGAGTGTCACTGTGTTGCCTAGGCTGGTCTCAAATTTCTGGGCTCAAGCAGTTCTCCTGCCGCAGCCTCCCAAAGTGCTGGGATTACAGGCAGGAGCCATTGCACCTGGCCCCTCCAGATTGGTTTTGCAGTATCGTAACTGTGAGAGTCATATGTGCCACTTCATTTTGGTCCAGATGCTTTTTAAGGAAGCTTATATACTGGAGACCCAGGGTACAATAGGATTGATCTGGGGACTAGTTGGTGGTAGTAAAAGGAACAGAGGCCTGGAAATTAAACCTGGGTTCTAGTCCTGGTTGTGCCACTTATTATGACTTGTGACTGCAGGCGAGTCTCATCGTACTCTCGAGTTCCCATAAAATGACTCATTGTTAAAGTCTCTTTCAGTTTTAACATTTTATAAATATGAGATCTTACCACAGATCATTGTAACTTTCTGTTTTTTGTTTTTTTTTTTTTTTTTTTGAGACGGAGTTTCGCTCTTGTTACCCAGGCTGGAGTGCAATGGCGCGATCTCGGCTCACCGCAACCTCCGCCTCCTGGGTTCAGGCAATTCTCCTGCCTCAGCCTCCTGAGTAGCTGGGATTACAGGCACGCGCCACCATGCCCAGCTAATTTTTTGTATTTTAGTAGAGACGGGGTTTCACCATGTTGACCAGGATGGTCTCGATCTCTTGACCTCGTGATCCACCCGCCTCGGCCTCCCAAAGTGCTGGGATTACAGACTTGAGCCACCGCGCCCGGCTCATTGTAACTTTCGATTGGAAAAGGAATGCAAAATATTTACTCCCTTCCTTAATTGTAAGGATAGATTAGATTCCCATACCTTGATTACAATGAAAATAGAGGATCAGACTAAGTAGAATTGTGAGATCCCTTCTAGCACTATAAGTCCTGGTTATCCTGGTTATAGTATATCTTCTGGTTTTCATCTGTGTATCTTTTTTTTTGAGACCCAGTCTTGCTCTATCGCCTAGGCTGGAGTGCAGTGACACAATCTCAGCTCACTGCAATCTCTGCCCCCCGGGGTCAAGCAATCCTCCTGCCTTAGTCTCCCGAGTAGCTGGAATTACAGGTATGTGCCACCACACTTGGCTAATTTTTGTATTTTTAGTAGAGACAGGGTTTCACCATGTTGGTCGGGCTGGTCTCGAACTCCTGACCTCATGATCCACCTACCTCGGTCTCCCAAAGTGCTGGGATTACAGGCATGAACCACTGCACCCGGCATCTGTGTATCTTTCTTAAGTAGAGAAAGGAGTGTTAGAAGTATGAAAGTGTTGTTTCCTTACTTATGGCAAAAATTTTAAAAAAGGATGAAGGCAGAATTTGGAAGTGGGATAAAGAATTGCTAGCCAGGCATGGTGGCTCACGCCTGTAACCCTTGCACTTTGGGTGACTAAGGCAGGAGGATTAGTTGAGTCCAGGAGTTCAAGACCAGTGTGGGCAATATAGAGAGACCCTGTCGCTACAGAAAATCAAAAAATTAGCCAGGTATGGTGGTGGGTGCCTGTGGTCTCAGCTACTTGGGAGGCCAAAGCAGGAGGATCACTAGAGACTGAGGAGGGAGGATTGCTTGAGCCCTGGAAGTTGAGGTTGCAGTGAGCCAAGATCACACCACTGTACACCAGCCTAAGTGACAGAGCAAGACCCGGTCTCAATAAAGAAAGAAAAGAATTGTCTTGGAGTCCTGTCCCAACTTACAGATGGGTGCAAGACCAGAGGCCAGGTCTTCAGGTTGTTGGGTGAGAATGCTCTCTGTTCTTCTCCTTGCACCACATCTCATTAGCTCTTCATTGTGTTTAGTAACATAGTAACCCTGTTTCTCCTTCCCTTTTTCCTAGTACCTTAACATGCTAAGGACTTGTGAGGGCTACAATGAAATCATCTTTCCCCACTGTGCCTGTGACTCCAGGAGGAAGGGGCACGTTATCACAGCCATCAGCATCACGCACTTTAAACTGCATGCCTGCACTGAGGAAGGACAGCTGGAGGTGAGTGTTCAGCATAGGGCTCAGGCTTCGAGGACCTGAGATACTTCAATGCTCACTTGGTTGTGATGTTTTAATTCCTTTTTAGGGGGAAATGAAATCAAAACCGTATTTTGACGGGGGCAAATAAACACGGAATCCACACCGATCCTCAACTTCATTGTCTGCCTCCACTGATTGTATTCTTCTGTCATAGTCCTCTCTCTGAAGCAATGCAGACATCTCCATTCATTTCTCTTCTGTCACCTGGTCCAAAACCCCCTACCTCAGTTCTCTGGCACTCTCAAACACAGACTGTACCTTACTACCTTGTCTTGGTTGTCCAGAACCAGGTGATCGCATTTGAATGGGATGAGATGCAGCGATGGGACACAGATGAAGAAGGGATGGCCTTCTGTTTCGAATATGCACGAGGAGAGAAGAAGCCCCGATGGGTGAAAATCTTCACGCCATATGTGAGTACGATTTAGGGAAAGTAGCTGGGGCTTAGTTTTTTTGTTTTTGTTTTTGTTTTTGTTTTTGTTTTTTCAGCTAAATGCATAAATGGAGAGGGAGATGGAGATAGTGGTCTTGAGATCTGAACCTGTTTGAACCCTGGAGCCCCCAGGTTCATCCTATCTTTCCTTTAGGCCTGACTGGGATTGGCAATTTCCAATCCCACTTGGCTTGTAGTTACCACTAGAAGGAGCTAGAGAATAATGGATGAACCAGGCCTGGGTTTTGTGGTACTTGTCAGGGTTTTTCTCTAGACTGAGTTTGGAAGATGGGATGACAGGGGACGGGAGTTCAAAGGCACAGTCCTGAGGTGCCTGCTCTTGAGAAGTCATTGTGTCGCCACCTTTTTTTTTAGTTCAATTACATGCATGAGTGCTTCGAGAGGGTGTTCTGCGAGCTCAAGTGGAGAAAAGAGGTAATCCTAAACAATCCTTGAATTGACTTTTTCATCTTTTTGTTTATTTAAAATTTATAGGCCTGTGGCCAAATACCTGGGACCCTCACCTCCATCTCTGTCTTTCTAGGAATATTAGTTAGAGACTGATTATCTCATATGAGCCAGGACATTCTTCCAGCAAGGTTGGCCTCTGGATGGTGAACGGGCTGTGCAAAAAAGCCCTGCTTCTTCCCTTGTCTAGAGGGTGGACGTTGGCTACAGGCTCTTCCATTTCTCATGACTTCATGGACCCTCTTCTGCCAGTTTTTTAAACCAGATCACCCTCCATGTTGTTCCTGACCTACAGGGGCAGCTGTCCTCAGTTGTAGCCGTCTGACTGGATGAGTCCTGGCAGTCTTTCTAGGTGAATCAAGAATGTGTATGTGAGGAAAGGTGTTTGCTATTGCTTTACTGCTGTCTGTACGTGCCAGTGCTGGAGAAGAAATTGGAAGATTTCTGAATAATTAGCTACTTATTCTCAAGGAAAATCTTTGAAAGGATAAAGAGGTCAAGTCAAGAACGTGAAAACTTATATTCTTAGTACAGTAGAAAGAACATTGGGCTCTGGGAATTTATCTGGGTTTTCTCCTCTTTTTTTTTTTTTTTTTTCCCTCTGTGTAATTTTGGGTAAATCAACCTCCCCAGTTCTCAGTTTTCTCTTCTGTAAAACAGGAAGACTGAACCAGGTAATTAATATCCAAGGTCCCTGCCGGCTCTAAAAGGCTGTGGTTCTAGATGAGAAGTTTTATCAGGACAGGTGGGACCAATCAGATTGAGCCATCCAGGCATGCCTTTTTAGCTTCCGTTTGAGGAGTTGTCTCCAGATAAGAGATGTGGCTTCCCAATAACTCTTTTTTTTTTTTTTCCTTTCAGAACATTTTCCAGATGGCGAGGTCACAGCAGAGAGATATGGCCACCTAGCCTTTCTTTATCCCCTTCCCTTGCTTTTGCCCCCATCCTCTGACTCCTTTCATGTCCCGTGTCAGACAGAGTAACCATTAACACAAAAGAAGAGAAAAAGTTAAAAAGTCATTATATTCAAAAGCCCTAAACTAAATATTATTAATAACTCCCTCTGAATTTCATGTCTCTGGAATCGAGGTGGTAGAGAACAGCAGATCGGTTAGCATCAGAAGTCAACTGAGTTAAGACAGGAAAAGAAATAAGCCCAACCAGCTTGCCAAAGGTATCTTTGTTCTTTCATCTGGGCCTCATGCCAACAGCCTCTCCTTGTACTATATTTTTAAAACTGGAACTATGAACTTCATCCATTTGCACTGTTCAGACATATATATGTATGTATGTAAAAATTATATATACACAAATTAGCTGCACGTATATACATATATATATTTCTTTTTAAATTTCATATTGATGGCAGTACCTTTTTTAGCTTGTGTTTTTACACCCCTTTCACTAGAATCCATGACCTCTCTCGTGCTCTCTTTATTTTGAAACAAACTTTAAAAAGGAAAAAAAAAAAAAAAAATTTTACAGGGAAAATACCTCTCCTCATGAAGGACTCGAAAAGTTTACAACCTGCTTGGATTTTTGCCCCTTTTTCGTATTGAGTATAGATTCTGGCTCATGGGTTACCATAGAGTCTGAGGAGCAAGAAGTATAGTTTCTTTATCTTCCAAGAGGGTGCTGGGGAGGAGAAAGAGGTGTGTTTCTCAAGGTAATGGGCTGTAGTTCTGCAGGGAGAGCCTGAAGTCTTGGTGTGGTCTCTTGATTCTGTGACAGTTTTTCTGATCCATCTGTTTCTCTCACTCCTGGCTTTCTAGCCACATTCTGTACTTCCTTCCTGCTTTCCTAGGGCCCCAGTATGCTTTCCCTCCACTGGCCCTGAGTGGAGTTGCGGGTGGGCTCAGGAGGTTGGGAACCTGAAGCTGGTAGTAATTTCCTGTTTTGCTTGCTTTTCTTTTTTCTTTTCTTTTTTTTTTTTTTTGGAGACAGGATTTTACTCTGTCTCCCAGACTGGAGTGTGGTAGCATGATCATAGCTGATTGTTACCTTGAATTCCTGGGCTCAGATGATCCTTCTGCCTCACCCTCATGAGTAGCTGGGACTACAGGTATGTACCACCACACCTGGCTAATTCTTTAAAAAAATTTATTTGTAGAGACAGGGTCTCATTATGTTTCCCAGGCTGGTCTTGAACTCCTGGCCTCAGGTGATCTTCCTGTCTCAGCCTCCCAAAGTGCTGGGATTACAGGCATGAGCCACTGTGTCCTTCCCTGCCTTTTTTGCAGCAGGGATAGTACTTGGGACCAGAGTTAAGCTGATACCTTAGGCAAACAGGTTGACTTACATAGGGGAAAGCAAGCAAGCAGTACATGAGGTTTTACCTTCTCCATTCCTGACCAATAACCACCCACAACTGTGACATTCTCTGTGACTTCCTTAAACAGTAGTGATGGGGAGGGATCCAATATACCTGCAAGGTCTTGGGGAAACTTGCAATGGGTCAGTGGTCTGTGCCAACCAAACTATAGCCCCATCCAAGCCAGCTGAGGACCCAGGAAGGAGTAGTAGGAATATGGTTGATTTAGATTAGTTTTAGTTAAATGGAAACTGAAGGAAAACCTTTCTGCTTTCTGTCCCTCAAAGAGTTCCTCATCTGATCTTGCAGCTAGACCCTTTGAGACCTAAGAGCTGCATCCACGGATTAGAAGCCAGAGCTAACTGGGGTAGGACAATATCCCCAGCCCCTAAGCTCTGTAGATAATACATAAGAAGCACCAAGTCAGGCTCAGATGCAGCGAAAACACATCTTTGAGCCTTTTCTTTTTCCCTGCTCCCCCTTCCAAACAAAACCTTCATAGCATGGCCTCTTTGGCTCTAACTGGGAGACAGTCATGAATGGTTGTAGTCAACTCCACTGAGCAGCATTGGGTGGTTGGAAAGTCTCTCTCTTTTTTTTTTTTTCCCCCAAGATGGAGCCTTGCTCTATCACCCAAGCTGGAGTGCAGTGGCGCAATCTCAGCTCACTGCAACATCTGCCTCCTGGGTTCAAGCCATTCTCTGGCCTCAGCCTCCCCAGTAGCTGCGATTACAGGCGGCTGCTACCAAACATAAGAATGCTGAACGTGTAAAGTTGCAGCGGGATCCTTAATTTGAAGACTTTGACACAGAACTAACTTCTTTTGGCTTAAACGAATTTAAAATGAGCCAAAGGACCCTGAAAAGAAGACATGTTGATTTCCTACTCCTAGATGCTAAAGAGACTTTTGGCACCAGCTTTGTTCAAACTGTAAAAATAGCAATTTGCCCCTACTCCACTCAGAGTGGGACAGTAATGAACAAATCTGGGGTTCCATACGACAGCTCAAATGCTAACCTTCGGATATGAGACAGGGATTTGGAGGTCCCTTAGAGTGGGGAGATGGTGCTGTGTTCCCATTCTGGGATAGCATTCACTTGGTGCTTTGGAGATTAGGTGAGGACCCCATAGGTAGTTGGCCTGTTGGCAGAATTTAGGAACAGCCCTGTCTTGAAAGTGTCCACTAACAAAGCATCCAGCTTGCAGCAAGGAGGTGGGGAAGGAGGGCAACCCTGAAGGACAGCGCCTTCTCCTCTTCCGCCCATACCCGGCCCTGGATGGCGGAGGCGGGCTCCCTGTGGCTGTGCAGGTCCTGTAGGATCTTCTTTGCATGAAGCAGTGTTAGTTGTGACTGTTCTCTCTCCCCTTCCTCTGCACTTCCCTTCTGTAATCTCTACTGTCCTTAGTCCCAGCTTCTGCCCAGGGAGGCTTCTACCCAGACTTCTTTTGCAATTTGTTCCTGGGAAGAGGGGGCTCCCCATTCCCCCAGCTTCCTCCTAGCAGAACCAGCAGGATCCTCCTGGTCTCTCATCGGCCTCCCTCCACACTTGGTTTTTATCCTCTGGGGTAGAAGCTCAGAGCTTTTTATGGCCCCAGAGCAAACGTAGACCCTGAGAACCCTGTCCCTGCAGAAAGATTCCCTCGGGCCATGCTTTGGGCCCTCTACTCTTTATATGTTTATTCTATTCTCTGTTTTCCCACCCTCTTCTTACCCTAGGCTGAAGCACAGGTACAGATATGTGCGTGCTCAGGGCAGCTCCTAGGCCTGGACCGAGCTCTCAGGGAGGAATTAGATAAATATTCCATCATCCTCATGCCTGGCCCATTTAGTTTCACCCTTTAGTTACCCAGGCCAGTAGCTTTGGGTTATCCCTTCTTGTAGCTCCAAACCCAATGCTTGGAGCAGCGAAATAGGGCACTGACAGGAGATGACACTTTGCTCTCCTATCTCAGAATTTGCCAACTTCTGGCTGGGCTCCTAGGAGGCAGTTTTCTTGAAGGGGACTTCGTCCTAGTTGACCTAAATTTTCCAGACCAGGAGGGGCTGCTGTGCCCTCCCTTCTCTCCAATATACTATTTGGCTAGATTGATTCAGCAGTAGAAGCTCTTTGATGTGTTGACCCCAACATACAGCTGTTCCTTCACCAGCTTCCTTGTGTCACAGTAGCTTCCTTTGGAGGATGATGGGATAGAACACTCGGAGAGAGGGAAGAAGAGAGGCAGTGGCTGTGCTTCTCTAGCTCCCCATCTTCCAGGTCCACCTCTTGACTTCCTCTTCCCCTAAACCTGAGCCCATCACGCCAGGCCTCATTGCTGCCAGGACAGCCTCAGCTCACTCCTCAGCAATAATCTAGGGTATGTGGGAAGGTCAGGGCTATGGGAAGGGGTAGATTCACAGAGGGGAGTGATACGGGGTGGGGGCACTTGGCCACCTGCTAAACTTGGACATTAATTTTATATCATGACCCCCTTTTAAGCCAGTGAGCTGGGCTTCAGTCTTTCCCAGGCCACGCACATTTAATTTATTTGAGAGAAACTCTAATTGTATTTTCACTGCAGTATCTTGTATTTTTTATTTGTGATTTAAGAAATGTGAAGAGAAAATACACAGACAAAATAATGGCTAACAGTGTTTCTTTCATTCCTTGTTCTAGAGCTAACCACTCTAAAATTGTTTGGTAATGTCACTTAGTGTAATTAATTGTAACATATTCTTTTAAATAAATTGATTTATTGATCAAACACTTCTTTGGTTTCCTAGACTACAAATCCTTTGGGTTGTGTGGGCAGAAGTGAACAGGGACTTTTGAGATTTGAGTTAGAGTGGTCAGTCTGAAAAGAGGAAGAAACATCTAACTGGTTTTCCCAGGTAACTAGTGGGGCAGTTTTTTGAGGGCAGGGAATGGAGAAGGGTGGGGAAAGAATCCACGGGGGGCCCTTGGTTTGCAGTTCTCTTCCCAGTGGCTCCTTTGAAAACTCCTTCTTCTCCTTCAGATCTCAGAGGTGATTGAGCTTGCCCATCTTATCTGCAAGCTTGCACAAAAATCCTTTGAAGATTGACAGGATTCCTTTCCCAGCCTATGGAGATAGAGCCTGGCAGAGCCCTTGGGACAGATCTCAGCAGTGGTCCCTCCTCCCCACCCCCAGCAACATGTGTATGCTTTTTCAGGTAACTCGGGAAAGTTTTTCTCCTTGGGATCTGGACTGAAAGGAACACATTATGACTATTGAATGTCCAGCACAAAACTAGGTACTCTGGGTGGCCATACTCTCCCCTGTGCTCACACTCCTGAGAACGGTGGTCCTACTGCCTTTTGCTTTTACAGAGGCATGTCAGGTGCTGGGGCCTAATTACCTACTCTCAGGAGTACATGTTCCTCTCTGCATCTTTATTTATGAACTGACTCTGGTCTGAAAAGCTCAGCATTTGTGGTGGGTGAGACATTTTAATTTTTTTTATAAAGCTTCATTTATTATTATTATTTTTACAACTTCCGGCCACATGGTTTTGTTCCCTAATTGATGACCCTTAATCGGTGACCATAAGAGGAAGGACCATTCTGGCATTTTGTTTGGCAGTTTGGGAAGAGACGTTATTCAGGGTCTCATTCATTCACCCATCCGTTAGCTTTGGATATTTAAAATCTAAGAAACACTACTATGCTAGTGGAGGGGGAGAAATGTTGCCTTTCATAAGCAAAGAATCCGTAAAGAAGAAAAAAGTGGAATTCCAGAATCAGAGTTAAGTGGTTAAAGTCAAACATTTATTAGGTATCTGCTACTGGGGATGGGGTGGGGAGATTGTGTGAGATACTGCAGCAGACACAAAAGCAAACATTTCTGCCAGCTTACAGGCTCACAGAAGAAGAAGACACTTGCATATGGCCACGATACACAGCAGTGAAAGGTTTAAGTGTCATGAGGACTAGAAAAGGAAGGAGATAGACCTGTGGATGAGGGCCGCTAAGATTTTCATGAAGAGCATAGTGTGTAAGGTGAACTGTTTTAGCCTGAGAAGAAGGATTTCAGCAAGAAGGCATTCAACAAACGTGTTGAGCCATTATGTGCCAGACACTGTAGTCATTGGGAATGAAAAGACATGGGAGAAAAGGGCCCAGACTTGCCCAAAGAAAGACAATGAAGAGTCCCATTTGGGTATGTGCTGGAATTAAGTGGAAAGTAAGGCTCTGAAGATGGCTGCCCGAGGTGTTCTATTGAAAAAAAAACAGAGAATTTTTGTTTTTGTTAGCTGCAGTTTAGAAAGATTGCTGCTTCAGAACATAGACAGAAGGACCAATTAGGAAATTGATATGATTACTCAGTTAATAAATGTAGGCAGTGATAATTGAAAAGAGGGAAATGATAGGAGAAAGTGGGGAAGTAAAATCTTTAATGATTTAATACCATTGAAATTATGTGAACGTAGTAAAAACTCTTCAGGTTTTATGTCTATGTGACTAGAAGATAGAAATATGAGAGCTGGGACTTTATGGAAGAAAATGTTTTAGCTTTGAACCTATGATGATTTAGATACGGATGGCAAATCCAGTATAGATGTCCAACAGTCATTTCTTAATTTCTTTTTTTTTAATTTTATTTTTTATTTTTAATTTTTTAAATAGAGACGGGGTTTCGCCATGTTGGACAGGCTGGTTCCGATCTCCTGACCTCAAGTGATCCACCCGCCTCAGCCTCCCAAAGTGCTGGGATTACAGGCATGAGCCACCGCGCCTGGCCCATTTCTTATTTTCTAGGCAATGTCTAATGTTTGGAGTACTGTGTAGGGTGACAAGGATACAGTGCTGCACAAAGCACAGCAGGTAGTAAATGTTGGCGAATTAACTTTTAAAAGACAACTCTTTGGCTTCTTGGGAGAACAGATTGTAGGAAAGCAGGAGAAGAAACCAGAGGCAGATGACAGCAGTGTGATACGGACAGTGTTGATGGCTGTGGGGACGCAGAGACACGAGTAAGTAAATCAGCTGAATGCTTTAGAGGTAGACTCAGTGGGGCTTTGCAGTTGGATCGGGGAGGAGACGTGAGAGAAAGGGTGTAATCCAAGTTCTGGCTTGAGCGGGTACATAGTGGTGCTACTTACTAATGATGAAGACTGAGGGAGAAAAAGGAATACCAAAATTGAGTTCGGGACGAAAATTAGGCTAGAAACGTTAGCTCTGGGACTTGGTTTTCATCAAGCAGATGAGAGGATGCGATATACTAAAGGGAAACCAGGTTTATGAGGAGCAAGAAGGAGCTGACTGCTCTGTGAAATAGACTGAAAGGGGCCAGAGACCAAGGGTCGTCTTAGAATCAGGAGCTAGCATCAGGGCTATTCAAGTTACCAGATTTGTAGAAGAGAATGAGGTTTGGCCATGAGTGGGAACTGCTTCCGTAACAAATACCTGAAGCCAAGGCTGTAAAAGGCTTTGAAATTTTAGCAGGAGAATTTAAAGACAAAGGAAATACTGAAAGTCAGAGAGGCTGGCCCTGAGGTCAGCAGGGTGCAACCCGAAGAGATAGAGAAACCTGGTATTACGTTTATGCTTCCAAAGCTTTAAAAATACAGAAAGTGGATGGGACATGTAGAAGGAATTATTTAGGGCTATTTCCCCCCAGCTGTCGTCTCATCACCTTAATCTCCCTAACTGAGGATATATTTCTAAATTTCTGCTTTCATTTCTCCAACTGAAAGGTCCCTTCTATCCCTTCTATTAGTCAGCTCCACTCTTCAGGCTCAAGAAGTTACTTTCCTTCTCTTCCCTTTATGCTGCCATTAACATTTGAACATAACTTGATTATTTTAGAAGAAACAGACAATAAAGGTGGCCATTGGTGTTTCGGGAGGGGCTGCCACACCTCGAGAGGCACTGCCTGAGGTCTGTGAAGATGCCAGGAAGGAGGGGGCTTCTCAGTCCTGTTGCCACCCCCGCCCCCTAGGAGAGAACCCCCCAGGTCAGTGAATCACTCTGGGAGATGGCCTTTAGTCTCAAACCCACCTTCCATCTTTCTATCCTAAATTGAGGCAGCTCTTGGGGAAATTTATAGATATTAATCTGCAGGGCTGACTCCTGTCCCCCTTGCTACACAGGCTTTTCCTCATCTCTGAGCATCTGAGCACACGCACACACAATTACAGCTCTGTGTCATTGAGACTTCAGATGCTGTCTACTTGGCTAAAAATACCGGCTGGACTCTTCTCCTTTGTAAGGCCCCATTTCTGATCTTTACCAATCCAAAAGACACTGCCCCCCCCCACACACACAAACAATGTCCAACAATACATATATATCTGCATAGTATTTCACATTTTGTTTCTCTTTTTAACTATTCTAAGTTTGAGTCCATTAAGAGAAGTAGAAGTACAGAGCAGGGATCTGGGGGTGAGTTGGGATTTACTGTTGTGCCTTCACAGAATTCTGGCCTGAGGCCAGATCAGAGCTGGAAGTTAAGCAAGTTTATAAGAAGGGACATACTAAGGGTGGGGTAGCAGCCCAGAAGCACATGTGCTATGAAGTCAAAGACAACACCTGTGTGATCCTAAATCTGCCCTAAAGCAGCTCACAGAGAAGAATCTGGGAAGTAGAGGGACCTTAGGGCTTGTGCAGTCCACCCTCTACCTGAGGACTCACTGCTAAGCCTGCTTGCTACTTCTTGGGATCTTTGCCTCAGGTCAAAGAACAGGTAAGAAGAGAAAATCATGGGCTTTGGAGTCTTAACTGGGTTCAACTCCTACAGCTGTGCCTTACTGGCTTCGTGACTCCAGGTAAGTTAGTTAACCTTCCAAGCCTCCTTTTCCCGTCTATAAAATTATTTCCTACCTAGGCTGGGCATGGTGGATCATGCCTGTAATCCCAGCAATTTGGGAGGCCAAGGTGAGGTTTGCTTGAGGACAGGGGTTCAAGTCCAGGCTGGGCAACACGGCGAGTCCCTGTCTCCAAGAAAAACATTTTTTAAAATTAGCTGGGCATGATGGCACACACCTATAGTCCTCACTACTTGGGAGTTAGGAGGATCACCTGAGGCAGGAGTTTGAGGCAAAGTGAGCTATGAATTACTGTCACACTCCAGCCTGAGTGACAGAATGAGACCCTGTCTCAAAATAAATAAAGGAAACTATATCCTGCCTCACGGGGTTGTTGGGTGGTAAAATGAAGAAATGCACAATAAGGGCCTGGAACAGAATCACATGTGGAGCAGTGGTTAGTAAATGGTGGTGTTACAACTGGCTCCCAGTATCCACACTGGCCTCTGCAGAAATGGAGGTCCAGACATGAGACTGCAAGTCCTCCGCCTTCAGAGGGACAGGGCTAGATACAGAGGAGAGCCCTGGACAGAGGAGATCTCCTTGTGCCCAACTCTGCAGGACATTCCAGAATTAAGCCCCAAAGAAGGGCTGCAGGATAGGATCATGAAGCCATGAGCAAGGCCTGGATACTGCTCTAAAGCAAGGGCCCAGCCTTCCCTAATGGAATTTTCTCTCTCAAACCTCATTCTCTACCTCCCTCCCACTTCCCAGTGTGGGTAGGGAAAAGTCCCCTACCCTCAACCTTCCAAGACTCTTATTTGATGCTTTTAAACTTTTTTCTTTATTTAGACAGAAAAGACCAACTCTTTAAAAGTAAAATGCAATAAATAAATAAGTTAAGCATAGAGAACTGTCTGAAACTGACTCCCCGGTCTCCCCTTACCACTCCCACCCCCACCCCATTTTCTTTTCCCTAAAACCTCTTTCTAAAGAAAATGATCAGGTAATAAACCCCTTTACCCCTCCCCACACCCCTCCTCCCAATACCCGATTACCCCCCAAAGCAAAGGGAGAAATTAAGAGAGAGAGAAAAAAATCCAAGGGCAACATTGTCTAAACTCCCAGAAAGAGAGATGGCAGCGTCCGGGCCAGGCCGGGCGGGCTGGATAACGCACGGGTGGTAGTGGTATTTACACGGAGGGAACCAGCAGAGACTGTAAACATTTTTAGGGGTTCAGGGAAAGGTCTTTTCCTCGTGAAAGGAGGAGGGTCTCTGTGGCTGACTGGCAGAGAGGCAGCCCTCAGGGCTCCCCCACACCCTCCTTAGAGGGGGCCCTTGGGGGAGGCAGTGAGTTTTAGGGCTGGGAGCCCAGCAGTCAGGGATATCCTACCTCTAAGCTAAGGGTGGAGGGGAGTGAGAGCCAGCTTCCAAGAAACCCCTAGTGTGGGGAAGAGGCTGGGGTGAAGGTGGGCTGGGAGTGTGTGGCAGGCACCTGCAGCTCTCCCGAGGCCTGCACGGGTAGAACAGGCCCACTGGTGGGGGAGGCAAGTACAAATGCCGGGCACAGAAGGCCTGTCACAGGAGCCCAGCAGAAGGCAGGTACCCCGGAACCTTCAAGCCTGTTCCTCGCTCCCTCACAAAGGCCAAAAGGGCACCTAGGAGGAAGCCGGCCCTTCAGAGAGGCAAGGGGTGGGAGGGGCTGGTGTCTTGTGCCCCTCAGGGCCACGAAGCAGCGTTTGCCCCAGAGCCCAGTCAAGGCCCTGGGCAGGTGTGCAGAGAGGGCCGGGGCCAGTCGTGGGAAGAGGGTGTGAGGCGCCCCTTCCTCTGGATCTCCAGACCTGTGAAGGAAGAAACACGGGTGAAGCATGGGTAAGAGACCACCGATGCAGGTCACAGGTTCTGGGGGAGGGGAGGACTCTGGGGTGGGTGACAGCATCTAGGATGGGGCTGCCTGAGGAAGGCAGGTCGTCGGGAAGGCCTCAGTCCAAACCATCTGCCCGCACCCCCCAGCCATGAGAGCAGGGACAGAGGAACAGGAGAGAAGGGGCGAACCACAGAGGAAACCAGAGGATATCAGGAAGGAAATAGTCAAACAGCCCGTGAGAAAAGTAAAGACGGTAGGGGGAGAGGCAGAGATGACAACAGACAGGCAGGCAGAGAAATGGAGAGAGAGACCGAGAAGGGGGTGCATGTGAGAGGCAGACACCTGGAGAAAGAAAGGGAGCATCCGCAGAGAAGGCCAGGGTGGAGCCTAGGTCAGGGCTCAGGGGTAGAGTCTCACGGGGTGAGAGCACCCCCAGCCCCCAGGTAGTGCTCTCATTCCTTTTTGGAAAGGAACACAGAAAGCAAGAGAGAAATGCATAGAACACAGACCACAGTCACCAACCACTGCAGACCAAGCACGTCCCGCGAGCTGCCCCCGGCCCTGACCTTGGGCTTGGGGGTGCTTCCCTCCGCGGCCCCTCCCCAAATAACAGACAATCGGCTCCAAAGACAACACGCTCGTTCCATGCAACTTACAGGGGCCCGGAGCAGGGGTCCGGGGATGGGGGCTTCGGCCGACAATGGACACGGGCCCTGGGCTGGGGGGGCCCCCAGGGTGGGGGGAGTTAAGCAGCCAGGATTGGGGGGGAAAGGGGAGAAACAGAAAATGTGGGTATTTTTCTTGGGTTGTGTGTTTTCAAGGGTTTGGTCCGAAGGAGATTAAACAGTGTGAAAGTAACCAAGGCTTCCAGCTTTGTGGCTATGAGGTTGAGGTGGAGGCCAGCAATGGGGTGGAGGGACCTGGTAGGTAAACTTCACAGGCAGCGTGACATTTCAGCCTCTTCCACCTAAACCAGAGCGACTCCCAAGAGGCCTGGAAATGGGCTCCCCCAGTCTGTCCTGTGCACTCTGCTGCCCCATGGGTCTGCTGCTACATGGGAAAAATCACCTGCAGTCCAGGGCAACAAGGGCCAGATGTCCTTACTTTTCAGGACAACAGAGATTCTAGGACCAAGAATTCTAGGGCCCTCTGGCACTCTCCACCAGCCCCGTTAATCCTCCAGTCCTGTTCCCCTAATTCCACTCCAACCCGAAGGAAAGCCAGAGACACACAGAGACATGGACACTGACCAGACGAACAAGACCGGATATTGTGGAAGGTCCAGGGAGTGGACACAGATACAGACAAAGACTTGGCTCTTTCTGGGGTCACAGGGTGTGTGTGTGTGTGTGTTTGTGTGTGTGTGTGTGTGTGTGTGTGTGTGTCAGAGAGAGAGAGAGAGAGAGAGAGAGAGAGAGAGAAAGAGTGACTCAGATTATTGAAAAACAGCTGAGAGAGCTGCCCCAATCCCCTGCTTCAAGTGCTTAGAGTCAAGGGTGGGTTGGGCTTCCTGAGGTTGGAGAGTCGGATCGAGGGCCCTGGCTGCAGTGTGGAGCTGGGGAAGGAGGCCACAACAGAGGCGCGGGACCCACCTGGGGGCCCTCAGTAGGGCCGGTTGGCATCCTTAGGCCGCTTTAGCTGGACTTTGAGGCGCTTCATGCCGATCTGGAAGCCATTCATGGCCTGGATGGCAGCCTGGGCACTGGCTGGATTGTCGAAACTCACAAAGCCTGAGGTGAGAGGGGCATAAGGCCCGGCCCAGCCCCATCTTGCTCTCCTGTGCTTAGGAGACCTCCAGCACCACCCTATGTCTCCCAAGTGTCCCCCAAATGCCTAGAAAGCTGCCTGCCACAGAGCAGCATGCTGTAGAAATTCAATTGACGTTGAATGGATTAATCCAATCCAGCCGCTGACACTACCACGTGCCTCCCAGCATTCTGTGTTGGTGACCCCTTCCTTGGCCTGGATAGCTCTGAGCCTGCCCTTTGAAAACAGCCACTTCCAGACCCTAAATGGCTTCTGAAGCAGGCAACATTCCCTTTTCCCCTGAGGCAGCCTTTCAAATATGCGAAGGCGCTAAAACCTACTCCCTAAGCGCCCCCTTTGAAAACGAAACACCCCCAGACCACGAGCCTATTTCAGACCTTGTAGGGCATGAATTTGGCCAGTTTTTAAGGGAAAAGATGAAGGAAGACGAGATGGGCCTGGGCAACAGCTGGTGTGAGATGTTGGGTGTGTCAAATGGTTCTTTTGTACTCTTGGATAATCAGGATTTCAAATACTGGGTCCACAGTGACCATAAATGCCTTCACATGTGTTAGACCTTCCCCCGATGGGGAATTCGGCAAAAGATGGGCCATATCTTGTTCTTACCAAAACATTTGCTCTGATTGGTGGCCCGGTCAACAAAGACTTTGGCTGAGATGACGTGGCCAAAGGGGACAAACATCTGGAGGATCTCTGAGTCAGTGAACTCCTGGGGCAGGTGGTAGATGAAGATGTTGCAGCCATCAGGGCCTGGGTGGCAGCAGAGATGGAAGAGCTCAGTGCCTGGGAGGCACATACTCCAGGAGCACAGGTCCCGGGGAAAGCAGATCCTGGGAAGGCCCTCCAGTCCCAATCCCCCGACAGTGTGGACCAAGGCTCCAGCCACCCCCTCCCCACTTGCTTTCATCCCAACACGGGCCAAGAGCTGGGCTCAGGGCAGGGCAGTAGGGAGTCCCCGAGCCCATAACAAGGGCATTCCCGTCTCCCAAGGCCCCAGCCAGCACCTTCTCTTTGCTGCTGCTGTTGCTGCTGCTGCTGCTGCTGCTGCTGTTGAGGGGGTGGTGGGGGCTGCTGAGTGACCAGGGCTGGGGGCTGCGGGAATGCAGGCGCAACCAGGCTATAGGCTGCTGGGTAGGCTGCTGGGGTGGGGAGAACAGAGAGGGCTGATGGAGCTTCCCTGACTCCTGGGCCCTCCCAGCCCATCCTGTCTCCCTTCCCCTGGCCCAGGCCAGTGGCACCTGCAGGGCTGAGAATTTGTCGGGGAAGGAGCTGCCTCAGACCCCTGGATGTGCCACCCTTAAAGATCCCTCCTCACAGTTGACCTTGTCAGTAAAGCCTGAAGAGGGTGACTGGCAGGGAGCCAAGAAGCCCACACCCAGTTACTGGGCCGCTTTCCCTCCTGCTTCCTCTCCCACCTGAGCAGGGGCCTGGGCAGGGGCACCTCACCTGTGTAGTGCTGCATCCCCGCGTAGGCCTGCTGCAGGGGGTCCACGGAGGCCGCGGGGCTCTGGGCTGGGGAGAGCAGCACAGACCGTGAGCATGGGCCTGGCACACAGTGGGAGCCCCCAGGGCTTTTCTGGGCCGAGACCAGGCAGGTGAGGAGCAGAGCTTCTCTGGGCATGGAGTATGAAGTGAGAAGGTGGAAATGCACAAAGCAGTGGGAAGAGGGGCAAGAGCCCAGCATTAGGAAGACTTGAGTCTGACTGCCTTGCAACCCTGGACAGGTTGCTTCACTGCTCTATACCTCAGCTTCCTGGTGGAGCCCAACAGGAACAATCATCCCCGCCAGGATGGACAGGGCAGGAGGAAGCATCTGTAACCCCCAAAACTGGGAGGGAAGGTGTGTCGTGTCTCCCCAGTGGGAATGGTGGCTTGGTTGGTTGCTGGGACGGGGTGGGCAGGCAGAGAGTCCCACCTGGGTAGGGATGGACCCCGTTGGGATACAGAGCGTCAGGGGCAGGCTGCCCAGTGGGCTGGGTGGGCACTGGGCTGTAGCCGTTGACACCCAGGGCAGCCGGAATGGCAGAGACAGGCGTGGCAGCGATGGCAGGAGGGGTGCTGGTTCCTGGGGAGGAGAAAGCGATAGAGACAGAGCAGAGGAGCAGACACACACACAGGCAGAGGACCAGTCAGCAAGTCAGCAGGCAGAAGGGAGGAAGCAGGGACTCTGACCCCTGAGTCCCTCCCAGACCCCGAGGCTTCCCTGTGCCCCTCCCCGCTCCTACCATGCTTAGCACCCTTGCCCGGCCTTGCTGAAGCCATACCTGAGGATGGGGTGATGGGGGTGGCGATGAGGCCATTGGCATTGATGGCAGCCATGTGCTGCATCTGCACGGCAGCCATGGTGGCCATGGGGCTGAGGTAGGCACTGTGAGCCGCTACCAGGGCCGCCTGCTGCTGCATCAGCTGGTGGGAGGGGAGAGGAGAGTGGGGCAGGCCCCCGGTACCCCTTCACCTGCTCCCTCCCAAACCTGGACCTTCGCATAGGGAGGGTGGGAGCAAGATACAGGGGTCAGGAGGGCCAGCCTGGCATCAGGGGCATGCTCACGGCCTGGGTGTAGGCGCTGTAGGCTCCAAACTGGAGGGCGATGGGGCTGAACATGCCCAGCTGGGTGGCCACCTGCTGCATGCGGCGGAGACCTCGCTCCTTCTCGGTGTCAGCAAACTTCACCACCAGGCTGGACGAGGCACCCTGGGCCCAGGCCCACATGCAGATCAGAGGCGCAGGCAGGGTCTCTCCTCAGGACCTCTCCTCCATCCCACCCCCTGGCATGGCTTGGCCTCTCTGAGAGGGCAGCCGCCATTTTGCATATGACAGATGGAGAGATTTTAATCCCACCCTCTCTCTGTGGTAGGATATGCAAGAGGCTAGAAGAAAAACGAGGTCTGTGAAGGCACGTGGCTTGCAAAGTGAAAGGCCTGCTGGAATGTAAAGGGCACCATTGGCTTCTCTGTGAGGACTCTGAACTGGAAATCATCCCCACCGTGGGTGGCTGCAGCAAATGTTTCATCTCAGGTTCGTCTTCCCTTGCAGCTGCCCTGCGTGCCTGACCACGGCTCCTGCCCCGGCATCCCACTCCTCATGGTGTGCCTCAAATCTTAGTACTAGTCTGAGCTGAATAGAAACCAAATTGGAGCATTTGCTCCAATGGTAGAATCCCGGAATCTCGAAGCTGGAAGGGGCATAGGGTCATTGGACACAGTTTTCTACCCAATGCTGTGTCCCCTCAAAGTCCCTGTGAAATGCTTGCCCAGCCTTTGCTGAAGAGCTGTGAGTTATGGGAAATGCATAGCCTTCTGAGCCATCCAGTTCAAATTTAGAGGTGGGCTCTGCTGGGGTCACTGACCTAGAGTGGTCACTGACCTAACGCTGCTGTGCAGGGGCAAGGAAGAAGGGGTGCACGTGGGGCCTCTAAGCAAGCATCCTGGTGCCCCAGCAGATGAGGGTGGGGGCTCTGGGAAGGCTGGAGAAGAGATGGGGTGAAGGGAGGGCTGGGGAATGGAGCAGGCAGGAGAGGGATGTGAGGGAATTTGGCTGAAGGTGGAGGTGGGGAATAGGGGAAGAGGGGGAGGTGGGAAAATGTCATTTGAAATGTGAGGGTGTTCCTTCCTAGGCAGCTTAGTTCTTCTGCCAGAACATCCTTTCCAATAAATTCGAATAGCCCATCCTGAGTGGACTCCTCCTCTGGGCCAGGGCCTGGCAGGTGGGCGGGGTAGGAAGTAGAGGCCAGGGGGTAGGCGAGCGGGACTCACTGGCAGGGTCCGGCTGCTGTGAAGGGTGTTGATGGCCGCCTGGGCCTCTGCGTGGGTCTGGAACTTCACGAAGGCGCAGCCTGGAGAGGTTGAGATGGAGGAGGGGAGGGGTAAGCGCCCATCCCCGTGGGTCCCCTCGGTGGAACCCCATGCTCAGGGAGCCATGGGAGCGGAACAGGAACGGGAAAGACCCGGTGGGGAAGGGGCAGTGGGCGGCTACCTTTGCTGATGGCGGAATGGGAAGCGGAAGGGCCAGGTGGGGAAGGGGCAGTGGGCGGCTACCTTTGCTGGTGCCGTCTGGCCCCCGGAGCACAGTGCACTCGTCTATGGTCCCGAAGGGCTCGAACATCTTGCGGACATCCTCATCTGTCTGCTGCTTCCCTAGCATCCCCACAAAGAGCTTCCGGTCTTCTGGGGGGTAGGGCACAGGAGGAGGGCATGTTCGGGGCCTCCCGGCTGCCTTCCCAGCCCTTCTCCTTCCGCCCTTCCCTGGAGCTCCTAACACTACTTTCATCACCCTAGGGGCCGGTGGCTCTAGGGTGTGAAGGGGCTGATGGTTGGAGAATGGGGTACAGTTACAGAGGGTGCTCATCCCAGCTCTGAAGAACTTGCACTCCAACCTGGGCTTCAGTTTGGACATCTCTACCCCCCAGATCTCACCCCCTCTGACCACACTGACTCTTCAGAGCCATCAGGCTTTCTCCCTCAAGAAAGGCTACCCCTTGACGACTCCAGGCCTTGGGCCCGGGGGTGGGAGGAGAGGGACAGAGTCCAAAGACATAGAACCTACCTCCTCGGTTCTCGCTGTCGGCTGGCTTGACCTGGATCGGCCTGTTCATCTGAAGGAGAGAAGAGAAGGCAGCTGCTGGGGACCTCCTCTGAACACCCAAGAGCCCTTCCAGGCCAGGCCCTGCAGAGAGACTAGTGGGGCAAGCCCCAGGCCCTCTAAGTTTCTGATGGGAAGGAAGGGACAGGGCCTAATATTGTTCAGGATTAGGGCCTGAGGGGATCAGAGGCGCAGAGAGAGAATGTGGAGGGAGATGCTCATGGGCACAGCTCCAGGCTCAGGTGGGGCTTCTGGTGACTTAGCCAGGGATGGGTGCTGCTCTCCTGAGTGGGAGGAGGGGGCCTGGGCATAGGACCCAGGGTCTGAGAGAGAGAGCCCGACCAAGGGGTGATTTAATAAGAATTGCCTCAATCCTACAAAGTGGGCACAACAGAGGCCACTCTGTGAAGAAGCCCCAAGGAGGACTGGAGACTGAGGGAAACCCCACAGAGGCCCGGACTTCCTTCCGACCCCTAGAGGTGTGTCTGCCTCTCTTTCTGCCCCCCTATACCCCTTGACCCCAGGGGGAAGGCACTCGGGCAGCACAAAGGGAGCAGATGCCCAGTCTCCGTGGCAACGGGAGAATGCGCACCATGGCAACCGCCCACTCAGCCTGATTTATCCGTCCCCGTCGCCCTGGCGACCGTGGTGACGTCATCACTTCTGCTGCTCCACACACCCAGAGAAGGAGTGGGGTGGGGGGTAGGAACAGGGTATGCTGGGGGTGGAGGATTTGGTGGGGGCTGGGAGGTGGGGGAGGGGCCCAGAAAAGCTTCCTGATTCTGGAGGGAGGCTCTCGGCGCAGGCCCTGCAGGGACCATCCCATCCCTTCTGCCTCCTCCGGAGCAAATCCTTGGTGTCTGGAGGGCTCTAAAGGAGGAGTTGCTGTCCCGTGCTCTTTCACAATTTACCCTGTGCACGGAAGTCCTCCAGAGCTCTAACCTCTCCCCGACCCCTGCAGTATCTCCCTTTGTTCAGTCTTCAGTGGAAATGGAGAAATTCCTAGTTCCATTCTCCATGTTCTTGTCTGGTGAGAGGACTTGGAAATTACTCCTGCAGGTTGATTTTCTTAACCAGGGTGGGGAGTATTATAGGAACTGGAGAAAGAGGAGAAGGACTTAGTATTTAATGTCTGAAAATATTTTGCTCTTGAGGACTCTGACAGCTGGAACCACACCTGGTTGCCCCACTCATCTGATCGTGGGGCAGTAGTTCCAGTGACCAAAAAAATTAAACCATCCATTTACATCCTGAGGGTGAGGCTAGAGATATCCTCAGGAAAGGCACTGGACGGGGAGTCAGGAGACCTGAGTTTGAGGACTACCCTGCCCTGCCATGCCACTTGCTAGCTGGGCGACCCTGGACAAGCTGCTTGTCCCCTCAGGGCCTCTGCTTCTCCATCTGTAAAACAAGGGGATGGGCCAGGCGATGTCTACTCAGGTTCCCGTCAGCTCCAGGGCTCCAGCATGTGGAGATCCTGTGTGTGGCATCACTTAGTGCCAAGAAGTGCAGAGGCCACCGTTGGCCCTGCCCCTTCTCACCCTGGATCCTCACCCAGTGTTGCATCACACCAGTCAGTCTGGCCGATTCCACCAGTTAGGTATTCCCCGCCTCGGACCAAATCGAAGCCCCACCTCAACTGACACCCCTTTCCAAGGGCCCCACCACCGCAAATCTCTGGATCTGAGAGCAGCTGGTGGGGAGGGAGGGTAACAGTCACACAAATCCTCCAGCCAATCTGCCCCCAGCTTTATCGCCCGTCAATCTGGGATTATCCCATTCGAGGCTCAATCTCCTTAGGCGTGTGTGTGCATGTGCGCGTGCGCAGGCAAAGCTTGGGGCCAGACGCTCGGGGTGCACGGGCTTTCACCTCCTTCTCTCCTGTGCTCCAGCCAAAGCTCTCAGGAAATTCCCTCATGGGCACCTCCGCAGCCAGGCACTCATCCCTACCCACACCCCACAAGAAGCAGAATCAGAACCAGGGTTGCAGGATTCTTATACTTGGTGCTGGCCCCTTCCCAGCAGGCCTGGGGATTTGCTGTTCTAGATGGAGATGGGAACCTGGGACCCAGAGAGAAAGGATGCAGTTCCCTCCCAGCATAGGCACTCAGGCACAAAAAGAGCATCTCGAGAAATACCCACCGTGGATGTGGATTCTCACAAAGAGACACACAAGTGTACAGACCACCGCAAGGACTATGCTGACAGCAGGCTCCCCTGACACCCTCACAGACAGGACCCTTGGCACCCCAGTGTCCCATTCCCAGCCTCCTTCTTTTGTGGCCTGGCACTTCCTGCGGGGAGCTCAGGCTTTGTTAGCTCAGCTCGGGCACACCTGCCCCCTCCCCTGAGTCCGGCTGTGCCCTGTTTACCTGGCAACCAGCCTCAGCGCCTCTCCTCCCTAGCTACTACCCACCAGGTGACAAGCCCTCCCTCGGGCCTCCCAAAGAAGAAGGGACTATTTATACCCAAACCAGTATCGCTGAGCTACTCCACCATGGTCACTTTTAAGGCCCTCATCTTTCTCGCCAATAGTAAAAACCCCACTTCCAAGAAGAGCTCACGGTTCTCACAAAATCCAATTCTTTTGAGGGTATAGGCTGGGGTCCTGCCACTCCTGGCTCCACACTTGTTCTGGGTGTCCCAGACCACTCACAGGCCCTCTCCATGGGCCAGAATCCAACTTCCTGACTGCAGGCAGACAGGGAAGGCCTGTGTCCCCCAAATAGGATCTTGGTTCAGGGTGAAGAGGGAAGAGCTGGACAGAGGGCAACCCTCACTCCACCACCTCCAGGAGGCCACACCCTGCTCACAGGACAAGTTCAGGGACCTGCGGCAGAGCCACTCCTGGGAGTTTTAGGGGAGAGAACAGGAAATGGGCTCAACAGCTATAGGCCCAGCCCCCACGCTTTTTCTCTCTGCAGCCCAATATATCACCCTAGCATTGTGGTGCCTCCTAGATTTTGGGGTGACAGAGATGGGGAGCAAGGAGAGGGGGCTAAATGTCTCCCATTAGAAAAAAAAACATGCAGTAGGAAAGCGTGGAGACTAAACACAGGAAGAACATAATTATGCAGTAGCTGGCACACTGCACACACGTGTGTGCACACACATGCATTCACACGCACGTGCAAACACACTGAGGGGGGAATGCAGGTGGCAGGAGACAACTTGGGGGAGACAAAGGGTCACAGACGTCCCCACAACTGCCCTGGGTCTGCTCCTTCAAACCCCTTGGATGGGGGTCCCTCTTGGAGGATGGACCCCTCATGTGTCCTACTGGAAGCTCTGTTAGGTCCTTCTGGATTCTGTCCCCTGGGGCAAGGGCCAAAGTGGAGAATTCAGTGTCACCTGGGAACTCTGGAGAAGGGCTAGACAATCATTAACTGGGGTGCCCTTCTTCCTCACCCCCACCCTGGGTTGGACTTCCTCAAGAAGAGCAGGCCGCGGCTCTCCACACCCAGGATGGAGCTCTGCGTGAGCTGCCAGGGTAGATGCCTGCAGCTGGCACACATGGCCCTTGGGGCTCATGCCCATCCCCAGGCTGTCTCTCATCCATGTCCCCACTCCCGTCCTCTCTACCTTTTCCTCTGACCCTCTCTCATTTCTGCAGGGGTTCCAAGACGGAGACAACAGAGAAAGACAAACAGCAATGGAGATGAAAACGGTTGATTTGTGAGGGGCCTCCACAGAGGAAAGCAGGGAAGGCAATTTGGGACTGGATGGGGACCAGTCTTCCCAGGGATGCATGTGCCCTCACCCCACACATCTGACCTGTCAGGAGCTCACGTGCCTTTGCGCACAAACACACGCTCGCCTTGGATCCTGTAGCCTGCTCACACACATGCACCAGCTCTTAACCCTGGCTGTGGCAGGCAATGGCTATACTTGCCAGCAGCTGGGGTAAGACCATTGGGGGTGGAGGTGTTGGTGGATTTGCCGCTGTTGGCTTTGCTTTCCTAGCAGTACTCAAAGGTTGAGGCCACAGAAGGGCCGGGGGGTGGACTTCGAAGTTGGGTTGGTTGCAGCGGTTCTAATTTTCCCAGGTCCCCACCCACCCTTTCCCCATCTGTTTTGTCTATTTCCCTCTTAGAAAGAGATGGGTAAGCAGCAGCATTCTCCACTTCCCATGTGGGAGGAGTAGAGGCTGGGACAGATGTGTCTCTGGCACCCAGACCCTGCTGAGCAAATGTTTGCTGAAGGTGGGGACGGAGTTAGGTCGCAGGAAGGCACTTGCTGGGGATTTACAGTCTGGGAGAAAGCATAGCAGACAGAGAGCAAAGGGAGTGGGGGCATCCTTTCCCCCCAGCTTCTGTGACTGGGGGAGGGGGACAGTCCAGGGTTCTTTCTTCCTGCCCTCAGTTGCCAGCCCAGGCTTGGGACAGTCAGCAAGGCTGGCTGGGAAGAAGAAGACACAAAGAGATAGGATCTTGCAGGAGACGGGCCACCTCCGAGGCCCTGGGCATACTTGGTGGCATCAGGCCTGATCCTTTACAACGTCTGTCCTTGCCCTTGCCAGCTACTCCCAGGCCTACCTCCAGCCCAGACCTGCTCAGGCCCTGCTCTGCCCTGATGCTCTGTGGCTCTGTTCCTGGGGCTCTTCCTGGGAGACAGAAAGGAGCCTGTCCGAGCTCAAGAACCAGCACCGAGATGCCAATCTAGTCAGCACCAGCCGCCTGTTCTCAAGTTGCAGGCACTCCTCCCTCATCTCATAGCCAACCAGGTTGCCTTTCCAGAGTGACAAAAAAGTGCCTGGGTGCCTGCTGCTCACCCTGAGCCACACTTGGTATCCAGAGACTTTTCCCCACACCTTCCAACCAGCAAGTCCTCCCTCTAGTGTAGCCTCATGGACAGGGTGGGAACTGGGGAAGGGGCATCATCTGCTCCTGGCAAAAGTCGCGTTTACTCCATTAATCGCTGCTTTCCTTCTCTCTGGGTAACAAGAAATACATGCGTCTACAGCAAGAAAGACGGATGCTAGAGCGAGAGGAGGACTTCCTGGTGACGAGAGGAGGTGGAAAATATACTCAGTGTCTTGGGAGGGTGGTGAGCCTCCTGCCACTTCCATGGCCCTTCCCAGCCCGCGGCCCTGCAAAGGGTGGGACTCACCCCTGGAAGCGTCTTCTGTTCGTGCAGGGCGCTCTGGGCCTTCAGGGCTGAATCCCGGGCACAGTATGTCAGGAAGGCACATCCTGAGGAGGGGCAGGGGCAGAGACACATGGTGGGGGGGTGAGTTCTCCATCTCCCCTCTCTGAAAGGCTCCCTTCCAAAGACTGAGGACTGGGAAGCTTTCCCTTCTTGTCGTCTTCTGCCTGCTGGGGTGGGGAGGTGTCTCCAAGGGGTAGACACACTGCCCCAGAAGTGAGGCAGACACCGGAGGCCTAAATACGGGTGGTGATGGAAGAGGGAGGACACTTGGGCTGTCAGGAGATGGGCTTTGTGTGGGGAGAGGAGAAGGGGCATGTGACCGCCAGACAAGTACCAGTAATGTGACTTTCTCTCCTGCTGAGCTGCTCTCCTTTCCCTCTCTCCCTCACCTCCACCTCCCTCCATCTTGGTCACCATCATCCCTCTCTTCCCCCATTTTCCCCATTTCCTCAGTTCTCCCCCACTCCCACATAGGCAGGTGGAGGGTGGAGAGTAAAATAGAGAAGGGAAGGGAAGAGAAGTTAGCCACACAAGTGCTGCTTCCCTGTGCCAGGTGGAGGGGGAGCTAATGTGGCCCCTGGGATCCCTGGTGCATGGAGATCTCCAAGTGCTGACACCGACCGCCCCCCCAACCCCCTGCTTCTTAGCCACATGGCCCGGCCCTCCGCCCTCCGCCCTCGGCCCTCCCTCGGATAGGCCTGAGGAGCACCCTCCCTTTTTCCTCACTCTCTTAACTTCCTAAGCCTCCCACACTTTCCAGATCGTTAGCAATCTCCAGCCTTCATGCTGCTCTTCCTAGTCCCTCTCTCCAGTCCCCTCTCTCCCTGCCCAGTCCAGCTCCATGCTTCCCACGTTGAGCACCTGACCCTGGGTCTTGACCCCCATCCCAATATTATCCAGGGCTGCTCAGATTCTCAGTCTTGCCACACACACACACACACCCCTGCCCAGCATCTTATCTCCCAAACCAGCTCTCTTGTCCCTCCGTTCTTTCTTGAGTTCATCCCACACGACATCAACACCGCCCCCCCCCCCGCCACCATGTCTGGGATCCACATCTTTGCAGCCCTCCTGACAACTCTTCACCCAAAAGAGGCCCTCCTTAGTCCTTCACCCGGGTTTCCTGATCACTCTAGCTGAGTTCTTTTTCAGCTCCTCCATCCACTTTCCCCTAGCCTTGAACTCTTCTCCTTCCACGTCAGCCCTTCCCAGCCACTCCACCCCTCCAGCCTAGTTTTCCCCACCCCCAGCCTCCCAGCCCACCCCAGCCTCTCAGCCTGCCTGACCCTCACCCTTGTGCAGCCCGGTGTACTTGTCCTTGATGACAGTCAGCTCGAAGATCCGACCAAACTGTTCGAAGATGGGCTTCAGGTCCTTCTCCTCCAGATGCCTCGGGATCTGCCCCACAAACAGCTTGATGGCATCCGGCTCCTTCATTGAGGCGGCCCAGGAGGAGGGGCCGAGGGGAGCAGGGAGAGGCCCAAAGGCCAAGGGGAGCTGCCCAGCAAGGAGACAAGTGGTGGGGGCCGGGGGCCCAGCCAGGGCTGGCTTTCCCTTTGGCCCCCAACCACGCTGCTGAGCAGAGGGGCGGCTCTTCACACAAAGGAGGCCCAGGGAGTTGAGGCTAGGGGTCAGGGGTCTAGGCAGATGCTGTCATGCCACCAGGGGGCATAGCCCAAACAAATGATCTCCCTCCCAGAGATCTGGCAAATGTCCCAGGATGGGGGTGAGTGTGGCCAAGACCTGGAGGGTGAGGTGGTAGCCTGGGCGCTGGGGCTTAGAGAGCTGGGAACTGGGAGTTGAGATGGGAGCTGGAGGCGGGGAAAGGGCCTGAGGAGGGTGATGGGGAGGAGGCTGAGGGGTTAAGGGGCCTGCTATGGTTGCCAGCAGCGTCAGTGACGGGGGCCCACTCCTGATGTGGGGCAGGTGAATCTCTCGTTGGCTTCCCTGGGGAGGACACCTCCCCTGTGGCGGATCCTTCTGCTGGGTCCGAAGATCCCTGATGCCAGATGCTTGATCTCTGATGGCGGCAGGGCTCCAGGGGTCCCTTTTGCCCTGCCGCCCCCCTTCAGGTCCTCCCCTCAGCCCCCCTCCCACCCCCACCCCGGTCCCCGGGCCTGGGCTGCTGCCGGCTGCTCCCGCCGCTGGGGCTGCCTGCTTTCCCGGTCACCTGGGTCCCGGAGCTCTGCTCTCCGGCCGCGCTCTCCTCAACAAAAACCTCCCCCCTCCACACCCCCCTCCCCACTCCCACCTCCTTTCCCCTGACATCAGTGATGTCAGTCTCAGGGGTCGAATACAAATTCTCTACCCTAGAGAGGGACGCACAATCCAGGCAAGAGCCACGCCCTCTTTCTATCGCCATCCTTCCTGACTCCCTTCCCGCCCCCAGAAGAGCAGCTGGTCCTGTTGATAATAACCCTTCCCCCATCTTACTCCCCAGTCAGGAGTTGGGCAAAGCACTGAGATGGAGAATTTATAGAGGAACCCTAAAGTGGGGTCCATTGTTCCGGGGGCTGGAGCTGTCCCCGGTGCTGGAAGACTCGGGAGATGGGGGTTGGGGGGAAAGAGGGGAGCCCGGCATCTGGGGAGCCCCGAGAGTAAAGAGTCAAGGAAATAAGTCAGGGGAAAGAAAATGGGATAGGACGGTTGGGCAGGCTGAAGGGGAAGGAGGTGTAGATGGAGAGGGAAACGGGTCGCAGAGTCTGGGGGAAAAAGAAAAAAATGCAGAGAGGAAAAATGGAAAGTGAGGTGGGGAAGGAGAGAGCAGGATGAGACGAATGCAGAAAGAGAACTGCATATTTTCCAGAAAAGAAATCAAGAAAAACGATAGCTTTCTGGCATTTGCCGACGCCCCCTTCTCTCCCTCTGGGGGGTTTGTGTGTATAAGTGCGTGGGCAGGAAGGCCGTGGAGGCGGCGCGGCAGGCGCTCTCACTTGTAAGCTCCTTGAAGACCAGGACACCGTTTAATTCAGCATCTTACTGTTCACAGTGTCTAGCACCCTGTCTTGCTCACAGGCGCTTAACAAACACTTTATGCAAAAAACCTCTTGACACAGTGGATTCCTGATTCCTTCAGTGGGAAGAACCACAGCTGTCAAGCCCCCCCCTTAGGATGCAGAAACCCAATTACTCTTTCCTTTGCTTCTTTCTTCAGTGGGGTTCCTTGAGTGGGACTCGAATTGAGTCAGGTAGCACAGAGGAGCAGCGGAGGCACATTCGGGGACCATTGCTCCCCTGAACATGGATACTTCTATGATGGGCGGGCTCCAGGACCTGGAGGGAGCTAGACCCCTCCATGCACTGGGCCCACTGAGAGCATGCCCTCAGTGCAGGGATTATCTGCAGACATCAAACCTTGTCAGTGGTGCCAGCCCTTGCTTTCGTCAGCGCTCAGCAATGGGGGGGTCTCCTGGGGCTCTAGGCTTTTGTAGAGCACCCTGCTTTCCTGTCATTCCCTTCTTTACCCGGGGTGGGGCTGCTGTTTCCACAGAGGCACTCCTGTCTCTGAACTGTGTCCCAGCCGAATCCCAGGAGCCTCCATTCCTGAGCTATCACGGCAGGCAGGCTTCTCTTCTGGAAGGGAAATAATAGTAACAGCCAGTGCTTACATGGCTCTTACAGTGTCCCAGGCTTTGTGCCAAGTGCTTTATATTTACTAACTCCTAAACCCTCACCACCCCCCTATGATGTAGATTTTGTCATTATCTCCAAATAGAGAAGAGGTAACCAAGACACAGAGCTGAAATAACTTGCCAAAAGCCATGTAGCTAGAAAGAGGTCTAGCTGAGATTGGAGCCCTGGCAGTCTGGCTCCTGTGTCCACGCATTTAACTCCTACATCAAACGTTCCTCTGAGGAATGGGGGCAGTGGTAAAGTCTGGCCTTTTTTCCTCTTCTGTCTCCATTTAAGCCCTGGGTGAGAGAGAGCCCTTCTTTTTTTGGCTTGATTCTGTTATCACCTCTCATCTTTCCTTGGCCTGGTTTTTTGTTGTGGCCTGGAGCCACACTCTCACAGGTGCTTGCATTTGAGGGAATGTGTGTGGGTGTAGACTTGATTACACTTCATCACATGGATGCTCAGGTCCCCCCCTGCAGGGTCCCCTAAAATGGGGTAGCAGTGGGGGTAGGTGCTACAGGACTCAGTGGTGGGTGCTCAGAAGAAACGAGTGGTGGCAGAGCCAGGGAATCACAAAGGGCAAACACATCCTGAAAGTAACTTTCCACTCACCTACCCCACCCCCACTGCTCCTTTCCTTGCCTTCTAATCTGATCTTGGTATTTATGGAGATGCTAAACAGATCATGCCCTCTGAGGATGGAGAAGGGGAAGACCCTATGGCCCTGTTGATCTCATTACTCTATGTCTTCTCAGCAGATCTGCCGCCCTGCTGCTCATTCAGCCTTGGGGCTAATCATATTAATTGAAATATTAAACATTCGCAAAAATGAATTAAAGTGAACTCCCCTCACTCCTCCTCCCAGTCAGTTATTGGGGAGACAGCTGCAGGCAGCAAAATGCCTCTAGTCCTTTGCTTAGTTTGTGGTCTCCGGATTGAAGGTGTCAGTCTGAGAGAAGAGGCAGGGTTTAGGGGAGAAGAGTGGGACCTCTCATCAGACTCTCCTTGCTGAGTGTCTGTGAACACATATCTGGTGTTCTTTCAGGTCATGGGATGGGAGTCCTGTGAGGTAAAGACAGGGGAACCCTGAGACTCAGATGCCTATTCTGGGGAGTTTCTGTATAGGAGGGAGAGAGGCTTCCAAGTTACTTTCTCTGCCCACCACCTGCAAGCTCACCCTCTTTTTTATTCCTCTGCAGTCAAAGCTAGGTTGCCCTACATACAAAGATTATTGAATTTATAAAGGTAGAGCTCTGATCCTGGTTTTAGATTCTTAGGAAATGAGAAATGTCGGATGATTGGGATATTTTTCAGAAAGGGCAAAATGTGGCGGTATGTGTGGGCATCAAATAACTGGCTTCACTGACTGAATACAGAGTGAAGACATCTGCAGCAGAATTGATGAGAGTGCACAAAGAATTGATTCTATGACCTTTCTGCCTTCAAGGGGCTTCCACCTCAAGTAGAAAATAAAACAGGCCAACACAGTACTTAATAATGAGTACTGAGACGCTGTTAAAAAAAATAAAAAGTGGCCGGGCGTGGTGGCTCATGCCTGTAATCCCAGAACTTCAGCAGGCTGAGGTGGGTGGATCACCTGAGGTCAGGAGTTCAAGACCAGCCTGGCCAACATGGCGAAACCTGTCTCTACTTTAAAAATGCAAAAATTAGCTGGGCATGGTGGAACATGCCTGTAATCCCAGCTACTAGGGGGGCTGAGGCAGGGATAGCTTGAACCTGGGAGGCAGAGGTTGTAGTGAGCTGAGATTGTGCCACTGCACTCCAGGCTGGGCAACAGAGTGAGACTCCATCTCAAAAATAAATAAATAAATAAAGTAGCCCCTCTCATATATGGGTATTTGGTCTATAGGATGTGATCAGTGAAGAAAGGCTTGACTGATTTTTGAAGCACAAGAAGATCATAGATTTACAGAGGGAGGATAGTAATCATTTTATACTTGGAGGTGGGGCGGTAGAGAACACTGTTCATGGCTGTGTGTGTTTGTGTGTGTAGGTCTGCTGGTCCAGGCTCTGGCATTGTCTAATATAATATGAGCCACATATATGGTTAAAAAATTTCTAGTAGCTATATTAAAAAAGCAAAAATAAAGAAGTGAAATTACTTTTAATAATAAATGTTTTTTTTGTTTGTTTGTTTGTTTTTTTGAGACGGAGTTTCGCTCTTGTTACCCAGGCTGGAGTGCAATGGCGCGATCTCGGCTCACCGCAACCTCCGCCTCCTGGGTTCAGGCAATTCTCCTGCCTCAGCCTCCTGAGTAGCTGAGATTACAGGCACGTGCCACCATGTCCAGCTAATTTTTTGTATTTTTAGTAGAGACGGGGTTTCACCATGTTGACCAGGATGGTCTCGATCTCTCGACCTCGTGATCCACCCGCCTCGGCCTCCCAAAGTGCTGGGATTACAGGCTTGAGCCACCGCGCCCGGCAATGTTTTTTAACCTGATGTATCAAAAATACTATTTCAACATGTAAATCAATTACATGTTATTGATGAGTTTTTTTTATACTAAGCTTTCAAAATCCAGTGTGTAGTTTACATTTGCTGCACATTTAACACCTACAGCCACATTTCAAGTGTTCCAGAGCCACAGGTGGCTAGAGGTGACTGTATTGGCTAGCACAGCTCTGGAGGGCCACCACCATTAGCTTCTCTGGAGGGAGTGTAGGGAGAAGAGACAGATCTTGGCCAACAGGAACCATTATCTCTGGTTAACCTCTTGCTCCCGCTGGGAAAAAAAAAAAAAAAAGTCACTTCTGACAGATGGCAGCCTGTCTCTCTCTCACTCTGTTAACTCTCTCTCCTAAAAAAAGAGAAGCAACCAACATGATCTCTAACCAAGATAGGGTTCCTGGGAAGAGGCTTGTAGCCCACTACCTAATTTACTTCCTGTGGTTTTCCCTGGCTTGGGAACTGCCAATACTTTCTTTTCCTCAGTCTTTGCTGGAAAGGACAGAGGCAGACCAATGACAACCCCACCACAGCTGGGGCAGAATGCTGAGCTTGTTTCTCATGCTATTTTCTTGCTCCTTGGGGCAGTTGTTCACAAATCTGAAAAAACAGCCTCCCTCTTTTCTCCTGCATCTCGGAAGGCCTCTGCTGAGCACGATCTCTGCGAGGCTAGGAGCTCGGCATGTGCGTATTGACAGACAGGCTCATGCCCTTTCTCGTGGCTATTTTCAGCTCTCTGGCTTTATGTTTCACTTTCTCTTCTTAATTAGATACTAGAAGAACAAATCTTGAAGATCGAATTCCCTTTCTCCTCCCGTATTCAGTTGGGAGTGGAAGAAAATAATTTAGAATTTGTGAGGAGCCCAGGGTGAAGAGAAAGTTAATCTACACAAAAAAGTCAGTCCAAGAGGGGAAATTCTGGCAGAATGTCCCCCGGGTCCTTTCCAGCATCTTTAGCGGGAGAGAACATTCCTTCCTTTGCAGAACTCAGCTCACTCTCTCACTCTCTCTGTTCTGGGGTGCTTC
Source organism: Saimiri boliviensis (assembly GCF_048565385.1). NCBI lineage: Eukaryota > Metazoa > Chordata > Mammalia > Primates > Cebidae > Saimiri > Saimiri boliviensis. The sequence goes on along the minus strand of NC_133467.1, from coordinate 38,439,587 downwards.
CACGTTGTTTGAAGAATCCACGGCTCCAACGTCTAATGCCTACAGGACAGAGGGACGGGTTGGCTTCTGGGCTAGTGGGAAGGGAAGAAGCCTGGGTTCTCTTTCCCAGGTTCTAGGCTTCCTCTAGCTTCTGTGCAGGTGGGGGTGTCTGGAACTAGACTCTGGGAGACCTTTTTTTCCTGTTTTACAATAGAGCTAAGAAAAAAAACGGAGGTTGGGTGGGGTCAAGAAGGGCTCATTCCGCATACAATTAAGTCCATAAATCAGTCCTCCAATCCAGGAAAGGCGATCCTTTAAGGACCTTCCCTTTCCCCCAGCTCCCTGAGCCCCTCGCCCCCGCTTCGCTGAAGGGGCCGGGCTTGCGGGCAGGGCGGGGTCTGGGGCGGGGTCTGGGGCGGGGCCTCGCCAGCCCGCGGCCCGTCGCCTTGACGACCGCAGCAAGATGGCGACGCCCTCGGACCCGCAGCCGCTGCTCGACCCATGGGTGCTTAGCCCCGCTCACCTGGAGCGGCTGAGAAAATTCAAGGTGGGTGCGCCAGCGCCCCTACCCGGCGTCCACCAAAGTGCAGCTTCCCCAGTACCAGGGCCCCAGACTGAGAAGAGGGCCGCCCGCGAGAAGGGGAGCGGGAGCCTGTTATAAAGTGGGGAGGGCACAGGGGAGACCCCGGGCGGACTTCTGGGCTTCTGGGCCCAGCGCAGAGCCCCACGAGCATCTAGAGCGCAGGAAGAACAACCTCAGGGACGTGGCCTTTGAAATGGGCCGAAATTACAGCCAGTCACATCCGACCATAGTTAAGACCCCTCAGCCTGAACATCAGGCGGCGGAATGATGTTTTACCTGTAAGAAGATGGGTGGCTTAAACTCTCAAGCATCCTGGGGAAAGACGTGGGTTAAATGCGCACCTGTTTCTCGCAGCCCTGTCACATCTCCAGGGCTGAACCTTGAATCTGTCCCCTCATGGAGGTGACCCTTTGCTCTTGCCCCCCAGATCCAGATTCGGATTGCTAACGAAAAGTATCTAAGGACCCACAAAGAAGTAGAGTGGCTTATAAGTGGTTTCTTCAGGTAGGTGGTTTTCCAGGCTCTGGGATTTGTGGTACCCGGAGTTTTCTTAGTTATCTCTAGAGGTTTCCTTCAGTTATCCCTAAATTCTTAAAAATATGCCTATTTTTAAGACATAAGGATAAATATATACCTTATGACACTTGGAAGAGGGAATTTGGCATTGAGAAACCCAAGAGGCAGCCACTGGGTGTAGAACACTGTTCTCAACCATAGGAGCTTAACGAAATCACTCGTCGAACTTAAAACAAAAATCAGTTGTCTGGTCGGCCCTTCCCTACCTGAAAACATTACTTTAGAGAAATTCCAAGGGTCGGAAGCCACTCTTTTCTTGGGGAAGAGAAGACAATTTACCAGCGGATCCTGGAATATGTTCTTCCCTTCCTCCAACCCTCCTTTCAACCTGGCATTTGCTTGAATGGAAACATAACCTAATGGGATGAAAGGCAGACAATTAAGAAAAAAACACAGAGTATCAGTGGGTGAAAACAATAGCGCTATCTCAAATGCTGTTTGGCTATAGACAAATAGACAAGATTTTGTAATGGCACCCATCTCCAGGCACTGTTCTGTTTCCCTACATTAGCACTTACCACACTCTACTGTAATTGCGCTTCCATCTTCAGTTACTGGTCCAAAGCTCCGAGCTGGCGGAATCGTGTTTGTGTTCTCGGTGCCCACGCGTGTGTGGCATCTTGGAACACTTTTGCTGATCCTCCCAGCACCTCCACAAAAGATAGCTTATTGTCATTTTCATTTTACAAGTGAGTAAATTTAAGCTCAGAAAGGTGAAGTACCTTCCCGAAGTTGCTTAACCAGGATTCAAACCCCTGGTTTTTCCATTGTATTGTGCTGTAAGCACTCCGTCCCCATTTTCCCCCTGGGCTATGGGCTTAGCCAGACGCAGGGCCTGCCTTTGTCTTCTCAGAAGTTGGCCTGGCAGTCACGTTGGCTCATACCTGTAATCCCAGCACTTCGGGAGGCTGAGGAGGGTGGTACACTTGAGGCCAGAAGTTTGAGACCTGCCTGGCCAACATGGGGAAACCCCGTCTCTACTAAAAATACAAAAATTAGCCGGGAATGGTGGTGCATGCCTGTAATCCCAGCTACTCCGGAGGCTGAGGCAGGAGAATCACTGGAACCCGGGAGTCGGAGGTTGCAGCGAGCCCAGATTGTGTCACTGCACTCCAGCCTGGGTGACAGAGCAAGATTCTGTCTCATAAAATAAAAATTTTTTAAACTCACTATTCATATTATAGACATTTCTCCAAGTGGCAGCAGATTCTCAGAGGGCAGATAGGGGAAGGAGACAGAAAACTGAAACCTTTCCAGTTCTGAAGGTTGGCCAGGGATGTGGCTTGGGCAAAAGATAGTTTAGGAATCCTCTGTCAATATCAGACCTGAGGATCAGGCCATCACCTTTTGCATCTTTTTTTTTTTTTTTTTTTTTTTTTTTTTTTTTTGAGACCGAGTTTCGCTCTTGTTACCCAGGCTGGAGTGCAATGGCGCGATCTCGGCTCACCGCAACCTCCGCCTCCTGGGTTCAGGCAATTCTCCTGCCTCAGCCTCCTGAGTAGCTGGGATTACAGGCACGCGCCACCATGCCCAGCTAATTTTTTGTATTTTTAGTAGAGACGGGGTTTCACCGTGTTGACCAGGATGGTCTCGATCTCTCGACCTCGTGATTCACCCGCCTCGGCCTCCCAAAGTGCTAGGATTACAGGCTTGAGCCACTGCGCCCGGCCGCATCTTTTCTTCTAAAGGGAATTAAGCTGATAATCGTTCCTATCCTGGGGACCTTGCACTCCAGGTTAGAAGCAGTTCCAGCAGAGAGACTGGGGAAAGAAGGTGAAAGCTGGAACTAAATCAATATTTGCACTGCTTACAGACAAGAGGGTTAGAACGCTGGGGGAGGTGAATGAAGGCGTTGTTTCAGTCTCCTCTCAGGGATGGCGTTGCCTCTCCCTTTGTCTAGGAACAGTTTCCAGGAGCAGCCTGGGTGTCTGGGACTGGCTGCTGTGGGGACACCCAGATACTACCTTTCCTTTCTTACCATGCTCCTGTCAAGGCCAGTTACACCACCAGGCTTTTCTTTTTGCTGTATCTAAAGCTACTCTACTTGAAATCCTCCTGACCCCTTTTCCGGGGTGGAGCTTGAGCGTTTAGTGCTTGAAGTTTGAGGGTTTACTTTTGTTTGTTTGGCGTCATTGTCTTCTTTGATTGGTACCAGGATGAACCAGAGTCAGCCTCTGTCCCTGCTGGCCACCTCACACGGTCCTTCCTGTGAGAAAAGAGGAAGGGAGAAGCGAGAGCAGAGTCCTGAGCACTGTGCCTGTCCTTGTCTGTTGCGCAGATCTCCGCTCTTGATTCATCTCAAGCCGAAAGAAACTCTGAAGCGTTCTTTGTGGGAAGCAAACTCCCCACTTGGGTTTTTTGGATCCTAATGACTTATGGCATTCAGCCACACTTCTCCAGCCTATACTGGCAAATGCAGTGTACCAAACTCTTTTTTTTTTTTTTTTTTTTTTTTTTTTTTTTTGAGACAGAGTCTTGCTCTGTCACCAGGCTCCAGGCTGGAGTGCAGTGGCGCAATCTCGGCTCACTGCAACCTCTGCCTCTCGGGTTCAAGCAATTCTCCTGCCTCAGCCTCCTGAGTAGCTGGGACTACAGGTGCACGTCACCACGCCCAGCTAATTTTTGTATTTTTTTAGTAGCGACAGGGTTTCACCATGCTGGCCAGGATGGTCTTGATCTCTTGACCTCGTGATCCGCCCCCCTTGGCCTCCCAAAGTGCTGGGATTACAGGCGTGAGCCACGGTGCCCGGCCCATACCAAACGCTTAACACCTTAAGTTTTGGATCTGAAAAATGGAAAAAGTAGGAATCTGATTTATTTTAAGGCACCCAGAAAGCTCAGGTTTTATGCTGCAGATATGATAGCCAGGTAAGAAATTGTATAAGGTCTTTATTAGACATCTGTTTTTGTAAATACCTCAGCAGGTGAATTTTCCCCAAATACAGCAGTGATCATGTCCCTGCTTGGCTGGAAAAATCTTCAGTAGTTCCACGACATTGCCTTTTTGGGTTCGTTTTTAAACGTTCTATTGAAATATGCTGAAAAATGACATATCCTAAGCTGGATGAACGTTCACAGGCTGAAAATACACATGGTTCTGTTGTTTTCAGATGACAAAATAGAACCTTACCAGCACCTCACACCCTTTGTGCCCCTCCCAGTCACTCCCCTTAAAACAGTAGCCAGTGTGCTGACTTCTACCAGCTTTTGTATTTTATGTGAATGGAATTCTACAACGTGTGCTCTTTCGTGCCTGGTTCCTTTCGCTCTGTAGCATCTTTTCGATCCTCCATTCTAACTGCTGTGTAATATTCCATCACGTGTTATACCGTATTTTGTCTATTTCCATCGTCTTTTGAATTGAGTATAAATGTCTCTCCCTGGCATTCAAGGCCCTCCATAGCAGAACCTCTTCTGTTTCCCACTACTCCCTGCATGCCTCCCTTACTCCAGCCAGACCACACTTCTGATCATTCCGCTGACCCCATGGAGCTCAGGCACAGATACCTCTTGAGTGCTCTTTGCACTTGAGATAAAAGGTGTCTACAACCCACTTCCTACCCTCAAGGAAGTCATAGTCTTCAGCATACAGTTTCTCTTTCTGGCCTTTTGCTCTTGTTCTTTCCCTGGATCTGGAATGTTCTTGTCCCTTAACCCTCATCCCACTGACTGAAATCCAATGTGAACTTCAAGGGTCCTCTCAAATGCCAACTGCTCTGTGAAGACTGTTGGGGTTTCCCGCTCTGTAACCTCTCTCCCCACTCTGATCTCCCAGAGCACTGTTTCAGACCCCTCCTTAGCACTGGCCAGAGCTTCCTTGGCCTCTTAGACATTTGGAAACTAACCTGTTCCTTTTTACTTGCCTGTAAGTTCTTTGAGGTAGGGCTATATTTTTATTTTGAAAAAAGCAATCCCTCATATCTAGTTGCAATGACGTATTTGTAACTTGTGCTCAACAATGATCAAAATGAATTGAAGGGGCCGGGCGCAGTGGCTCAAGCCTGTAATCCCAGCACTTTGGGAGGCCGAGGCGGGTGGATCACGAGGTCGAGAGATCGAGACCATCCTGGTCAACATGGTGAAACCCCGTCTCTACTAAAAATACAAAAAATTAGCTGGGCATGGTGGCACGTGCCTGTAATCCCAGCTACTCAGGAGGCTGAGGCAGGAGAATTGCCTGAACCCAGGAGGCGGAGGTTGCGGTGAGCCGAGATCGCACCATTGCACTCCAGCCTGGGTAACAAGATCGAAACTCCGTCTCAAAAACAAAAAATGAATTGAAGGAGAAGGGGGGCAAAATTCTCGAAGCTTAGGAGGGCGGGGTTCCTGGGGAGTGGGGAGGCCTTGGCCAAGAGAACATATTGTAGAGAGCACTGACATTGGAGTCTCACGACCCTGGGGCCTTTTTGTTTTATTTACTAAGTTTGTGAACTTGGGCAAATCATTCATCTTTTGAAGGCTTGATTTCTTTGGATGTAAAATGGGCATAAATAATTGCTGTTTCACAGGGTTCTTGTAAAGTGAGGCAATATGTGTGAACATACTTTATGAACCATAAAACTGTGCGATATAAGGCATTTTCATTTCTCCAGCGCCACTGGCCCTGCAGGTGTCTCCTCTCTGGATTGAGGGGCCAACAGCCATCTGAGGTCCATCTTTTAGCTCTGTTTATTGTATCTCCCTCTGCCCTTGAATTCACGGCTAAGCTTACTCAGGACATCGTGAGGGTGCGTATCTCCCACCACTCGTGGGCCCCTCAAGGACTGGGCAGCATGTTCTTCATCTTTGCTTCTTGCCCCTGGCCAGAGATCTGGTTCAGTGAAAATGGTTGTTGAGGCTGGGTATCCTGGCCCACTCCTGTAAACACAGCACTTTGGGAGGCTGAGGCAGGAGGATCGCTTGCACCTGGGAGTTAGAAACCACCTGGGCCACGTAGTAAGACCCTGTTGCTACAAAAAAATTAGCCAGCAGGCCGGGCGCGGTGGCTCACGCCTATAATCCCAGCACTTTGGGAGGCCAAGATGGGTGAATCACGAGGTCAAGAGATTGAGACCATCCTGGTCAACATGGTGAAACCCCATCTCTACTAAAAATACAAAAAATTAGCTGGGCATGGTGGTGCGTGCCTGTAGTCCCAGCTACTCTGGAGGCTGAGGCAGGAGAATTGCTTGAACCCAGGAGGCGGAGGTTGCGGTGAGCCGAGATCGCGCCATTGCACTCCAGCCTGGGTAACAAGAGCGAAACTCCGTCTCAAAAAAAAAAAAAAAAAATTAGCCAGCGCAGTGGCACATGCCTGTAGTCCCAGCTACTTGAGAGGCTGGAGATGGGAGGATCTCTTGAGCCAGGGAGGTTGATCCCACCACTGTACTCCAGGGTGGGTGACAGTGTGAGACCCTGTCTCAAATAAATAAATAAATGAATTCTGAAAAGGTTGTTGAAGGAATGGCAAGCCCCACTTGGCTGCAGCACAACTCTTTTGTGATGTAAGCAATATCCTAGGATATTGCCATTTAGGATGCTTTGCTCCTTGCCTTAGATATGGAGTTGAAGGAAAATCACGAATGAAAGGGTGTTTTGTCAGAAACCTGTGGGTTTATCAACTGCCAAGATGGTTGTGTCTCGGTTCGTCTATGTGAAAGCACAGGACCTGAAGCAGTAGGCACAGCCTGCCTTAAAGTCTGCTTTACCTCCCATCCTATCCCTTCATGTTTTCCAGAGAAATCTTTTTGAAAAGACCAGACAACATCCTACAGTTTGCTGCAGGTGAGTAAGGCAGCCTCAGTTTTGGGTATCTGACAAAGCCAGGGCAGGGAGCATTACTGTGAGTTTACACTTGAATAAGCCCAGGATTCTCCCTGCAGAGTCTGGGGTACTCCTTCACCTGATGTCCCCCAGGGGAGCTTTTTTTCAGCTTTTTCTTTCCTCCATCATCATTTCCTCAAAATGAGGACAGGTAAGAAATGAGGCAGAACTTCCTCATAGTGAGGATTGTTAAGAATTTTGAGATTCCCAAAGGAACATATTGGCAGCTTTTCCCTTGGGAATCTTAAAGCTGGGTTCTCATCCCTAGCTGTGCATTAGAATCACCTGGGGAGCTTTTAGAAATACTGATGCTCAGGCCCCACCCCCAGAGAGTTTTATTTAATTAGTCTGGGGTGGGGCCTAGCATCCGTAGCTTTAAAGACTCCCCCGGTGATTCTAATGGACGGGCTGCCCGAGATGCCTTAAGGTCAATGGTATTTAGAGGGAAAGGGATGGGTTGGATAATTTCTTCAGTCCTGTTAGCCCTGAGAATTGGTTACATCCCAGACCTCAAACCATTGCTAACAGAATCTCAATACGCCTTTGCTAGCACAGCAGATGCTGCCTCTGATTCACAGTATGCTGGGTGTATAAAAACCCTCATCTGGCGTCATCCTGCGAGAGCCTGGCTCTCCTCTGAGAGGGTATTCTCAGAGAAGGCGTGATAGCTCAGAGACAGGAGCTGGCAAGCTGAGCTGAGACAAGAATAATACTTGGCATTTATTTGGGCCCCAAGATGGGCCTGGAGCAGAAAACCCAGAGAATCCCTGAGCCCTCTGATGGCTCTCTGTGCGTCAGCAGGCGGAGGAGCAAACGGTGCGGCACGGGGTAGGTGGGGGTCGGCGGGTGGGGGCAGGCACAGCCTGGAGGGGCGGCAGCCAGCCTCTGCGAACCCTTCCTGGGAACGTTGGAGCTGGCAGGCTCAGAACTGCTTGGGCGGGGGCAGTGACCGCTCATTTTACCATATTGCACCGTAAAGCAGGGCCACCTTAGCAGTCCTGCTAGTACCAAGCCAGGCTAACTTTTTTTGGTGGAGTGAGCTGTCTCCTTCCAGGGGTAAGTCGTTTGCCTTTGGATATAGATGATGTCTTTTGATTTTTATCCCAGACTACTTCACGGATCCAAGACTTCCCAACAAGATTCACATGCAACTAATTAAAGACAAGAGAGTGGCTTAATTAGCAAAACCATGATGCTCAGCTGTTGGGAGAGAGCAGACAGAATCCAGCCTCGGGGTGGGTGTTAACCTCACTTACAGAGGCTTCTTTACTCTTGTGAAAATAAGCTCTGGTTTATTGGTCCATGGTGTGAAATAAATCAAGTGGAGAATGTAAAGAGAAGTTTAATGCACATGTTGAGTTTTCTTGATACTGTTTTGCGGAATTAGGGACTGTGAAGAGAGGCCCAAGGTTGATCTAACTTGTCAGTAGCAGGAAGCTTCTTAATGTGGAATGGATTAAGAGAGCGGAAGTGGGAGTACGAAGTTCAGGGGTAAAGATGGCCACAGGGAAATGGGGAGGGGGCCGTTAGCATTAAGATGACGTTCCTGCCGGTGGCCGCGTGACCTTGGTGTGAGAGGGAAGAGGGCGCTATTGCTTCTGGAAGGGGTGGGAGCAGTTTCTCTTCCCTGCGTCTTGTATTGGCCACTTTCCCACTCCGGCCTCACCTTTGAGCCAGGCTGTGCCATTAAGGCCACCACACGTTTTTCAGGCAGAATGATTGCTGAAATGATTTTGAAAGCTAAGATTAAAAAAAAGTGAGGTGGGAAAAGGCCACACTCCTAATTTAGTGGAACCATTTCTGTTTTGCAGGGTCATCTGGAGGCATGAGAGCCCTACTGCTATTATTGTGGGTTTCCAAGCTGCCTTGGGTTCTGTCTGCTGTCGCAAACGCTTTTAAAGATATTCATTAAACACAGACCTTCCTGCTCTCCCTGCTTTATTTCACTCAGGGGGAGGAAGCCATCCTTCATGGGAGGGCTGCTCTGCCCCACTTTGACGCGTGAGGCAGCAGGCCTGTTTCCGCTTTCAGGGCGGCCAGGGGCCTCTTGCAGGGTCAGTGGGCTGTCGAGCCCACCCCCTGAGAAGAACACAGCTGACCACGGGAGCACAGAAAGAAGCGAGTCCACGCTTCAGCTGTGGTTTTGTTTTCTTGTTTATCTTACTTCCTGGGTTACCGTACAGAGTGTAAGGTGATGATTAACTTTGATTTCCATAGAAGCAATTGTAAGAGGAATTGGGCTGGAAGGACATCAAGAAAATGTGAGATTAGCCACAGAAAACCCATTCAGGGTCATGAATATTGTGAAATATGTGCCCAGCAGGGGATTTGGGAGTTGTAGGCTTTGTTCTTGAGGATTTTTGGGCACTTGCTGCCCATTTTGATCTCAGGTAAGAGGTATGGGAGTGGGCGGATGGCCTCAGGAAGTCCTTTTCAGGCCCAGGAGGTGTGGGGGTCGTTCGTGGTTCTGTCCTACCCCTCTGGCTTGCATGATCCACTGGCTCCACTGTGGAAAGAGTCTCTCACCTGTGCGTTAGTTGTCAACATCACTATGGCAACAGAAGCCCAGACCAAAGCAGGGGTTGTATTATTTGTATTTCCCTTGTCTCTGTCGGCCTCGTTCCCAGCTGCCATTCCCTGCAGTAGTAGAAAGGGCAACGAAACAGGGTGTTTAAAGAACTATTAAAGCTACACATAATAAGCTACGGAACAGGAACCTGAGGAGTTATTTTAAATGCCTTCAGAATCACACTTTGGGAGCTGTGGCACTGACAATAAGATGATCTTTCTTTAGAAAATTCAAACGAACCGTTCAGCAAAAAACACACATCTACTAAGGATCTCTGATGTGAAGTGCTGTGTTAGACACCGCGAGAACTTTCCCAGGGGTAAGAGACCTGGAACAATGTGAGGAGAGAGCAAGGCGTTTTCCAAGATGGTGTTAATACTGGGAGAGTATGATGGTTCACTCTTGGGGGCTTTCCTGGTAGAAATAAGAAATACATTTCTTTAAAAATATTTATACTTAAGGTACATTTCAATGCCTTCCTGAGTAAAGAATGAATTTAACACATGTTCATAGGGCATCTGCTTTGCGTGAGATGCTGTGCTATGTCCTGGGGCAAGACATAAAGACAGTCCCACTTTAGAGTCATTTATAGTCTGAGGAGATGGGGTTCTTTTTCCCCATAACTTTACCTGTCTGAATAGCTCACTTATTAGACTGAAAGCTCCATGAGGGCAGGGACCAAACCTGCAAGTCTAATTTGTTCACTACTGAATTCCTGACTCCTAGCAGTCTCTGGCAAATAGCAGGCACTCAGCAAGCATTTGCAGTGAGAATGCGTGTCTGCCTAACCGAATGAGCAGTCACATTACATCAGTTGCTATAATGGCAATTGCATACCTCTGATGGAGACAGAAGAAAAAGCACCAGGTTTGCCTGGGAGAGTGAGGGCAATCCCGTGAGAACTGGCATGTGATGGATTAGAAAGGGTTTGCCAGGCAGACCTGGGAAGAGGGTAGTCGGAGCGCCTCGATGCTTCCACTCTGCCGAGCAGGATGGTGGTGGCAGGTCGTCTTTGTCCCCTGCTTAACCTTATCCTTTTCTTCTTTGCTGCGGGCAGCAGTGGGTTCAGCCCCAGGTAGTGGATGGAATTTGATCTGGGCCTATAACAATGGCTTATAACTATAACAGTGGCTTTCCCTGATTTCCCAGACTTCCTTGCAGCTAGGGGCAGCCATTTGTTCATGAGCTAGAGGTAAAAGAGAGCTGGGGGTTCTACAAAAACCTTTGCTTTTCTTAACAAAAAAAAACAGTCAGGGGCAACAGATTGGGTTGGGGTAGGCCCCCTGTTTCTGATTTGGACCCAAATGTGATGTCTGGAACTGTGCAGCCATTTTTTTTTTTTTTTTTTGAGAGAGTGTCACTCTGTCACCCAGGCTGCAGTACAGTGGCGTGATCTTGGCTCACTGCAACCTCGGCCTTCCAGGTTCAAGCGATTCTCCTGCCTCAGCCTCCCAACCTAGTGAGATTACAGGTGCACACCACCATGCCTAGCTAATTTTTGTATTTTCAGTAGAGATGAAGTTTTCACCATGTTGGTTAGGCTGGTGTCAAACTCTTGGCCTCATGTGATCCTGGGATTATAGGCATTAGCCACTGTGCCTGGCCCAGAAAACCAAATGTACGCTGACTTAAATATAGGGTCATTTTTCTCACCTAATAAGTTCAGCAGTAGGCAAGAGTCAAAGGTTCAATGATGTCGACAAGTACCCAGACCAGGTTTTTCTCATCCTCACTCTGCCTGTTCCATCATCAGCGCAGGAGGGCTGCTGCCCTCTCAGCCGCCCTCTACATTTCAAGCAGGGAGAAGGGCAGAGAGCTGCACCAGCTGACGGCGTCCCTCTGTATCAGCAAAGAAGAGCTTTCTCTGAAAGTCTCCCACCTCTGCCTCACTGGCCAGACCAGGGTCATGCAGCCTATCCCAAGCTCAACGGACACCAGGAACGGGAGGGAAACTGCTGGGTCAGCCCCAAATCGGCATCTGCCCCACCTGCACTCCCTTAACCATCCTCCAGGTAACAGCTGGGATAATTCTTTTTTTTTTTTTTTTTTTTTTTTTTTGAGACGGAGTTTCGCTCTTGTTACCCAGGCTGGAGTGCAATGGTGCAATCTCGGCTCATCGCAACCTCCACCTCCTGGGTTCAGGCAATTCTCCTGCCTCAGCCTCCTGAGTAGCTGGGATTACAGGCACGTGCCACCATGCCCAGCTAATTTTTTGTATTTTTCGTAGAGACGGGGTTTCACCATGTTGACCAGGATGGTCTCGATCTCTTGACCTCGTGATCCACCCACCTCGGCCTCCCAAAGTGCTGGGATTACAGGCTTGAGCCACAGCGCCCGGCCAATTCTTTTTTTTTAAGATTAATTTTATTTATTTTCGAGACAGTCTTGTTGTGTCACTCAGGTTGGAGTGCAGTGTAGCTCACTGTAACTTCAAACTTTTGGCTCAAACAGTCCTCTTACCTCAGCCTCCCAAGTACTAGGACTACAGGTGTATGCCACCACACTCTGCTAATTAAAAGAAATTTTTTCGTAGTCCAGGTGCTGTGGCTCGCACCTGTAATCCCCGCACTTTGGGAGGCCAAGGCAGTGGATCACTTGAGGTCAGGAGTTCGAGACCAGCCTGTCCAACATGGTAAAACCTCGTCTCTACTAAAAATACAAAAAAAAATTAGCTGGGTGTGGTGGCACACACTTGTAATCCCAGCTACTCAGGAGGCTGACGCAGGAGCATCTCTTGAACTTGGGAGGCAGAGGTTTCAGTGAGCCAGGATCGTGCCACTACACTCCAACCTGGGTGACAGAGCGAGACTCTGTCTCAAAAAAATTTTTTTTGGTGGAGATGGGTTGTTCAGGTTGCCATGTTGCCCGGGCTGTTCTCAAACTCCTGTGCTCAAATGATCCTCTTGCCTCAGTCTCTAAAAGTGTTGGGATTACAGCATGAGCGTCCATGCCTGGCCAAAATGATCTTTCAAGAAACTGAAATCAGAGTATACGCTCTCCTACCTAAAACCCATTAGTGGTTTCCCATGAGCTTAAAATCCAGATGACGCTCCAGGCACTACTAAGCGCTGCAAGACCCCATCCCCTCTCACCTCCCTGTGTTCCGGCCGCACTGATCTTTTTCCTGTTCCTCAAACATGTCAAGGTAGTTCCCATTTTAGGGCCTTTGAACGCTGCCTGATGTCTCTGCCTGCCCCAGGTGTTCACAGGGCTCGTGATTCAAATTGGAATGCCCTGTGCTGAAAGGAAGAGCAAACTCCACCGTGAGTGGCTCAGACAAACAGGGCTTGCTTCTCTCCCATAGCGAGCTGAGGGGTGGCGGCTGCTGGCCTTGGTTCACGGCCCGCCTGTCTCTGGTTTCCTTTCCTTCTCTCATGGTCACAGGAGGACCATGTGACACTGTCTTTCTTTTCAGGAAAGTGAGAGTTTCGCCTCAGCTGCAGCTGACTCATTGGCCAGAACTCTGGGCGTGCTCCCTCTTGAAGGGAGGCTGGGAAATGGAGTCTTTCGGCAGCCTGCAGTGCCCTAGACAGCTTCTTGTCACTGCCACCGAGAGTCCTTTCCTAGTGAGCCAACTAAATAGCCTTCCCCAGATATTTTTCAATATTTAGCTAAACATTTCCCCCTTGGCCAAGCGTGATGACTCATGCCGGTGTTCCCAGCACTTTGGGAGGCCGACGTGGGCGGATCATGAGGTCAGGAGATCCAGACCATCCTGGCCAACATGGTGAAACCCTGTCTCTACTAAAAATATAAAACTTAGCCGAGTGTGGCGGCACATGCCTGTAAAAATCCTAGCTACTTGGGAGGCTGAGGCAGGAGAATCGCTTGAACCTGGGACATGGAGTTTGCAGTGAACCAAGATCATGCCACTGCACTCCAGCCTGGCAACAGAGCGAGACTTGTCTCAAAAATATACATAAATAAAAAATATTTATATATGTTATATATATATATATTGATATATTTTCCCCTAGTCATTCTTCTCACATCACTTTGTTTTCTTCATATCCCCATCACTGTCTGATACTATCTTGCTTATTTTGTTGTTACTGTCTGTGGCCCCAAGAATGCGTCCTCCAATGAGGCCTTGGTCAGCCCTGTTTGTCACTTTGTGACCAACACCCACGATAGGGCCTGGCACATGCAGCTGCTCAGTATGCATTTGCTGAATGATAAATGGATGGGCAGTTGGGAGACTGAACAGGACGAGGCCTTGATCTATTCAGTGGCATGAAAACAGGAGGTGAATTCTCAACATACTTAGGAAGGGGAATTGGCAGACTTGTAATTTGAACAGGGTAGAGTTATTATAGAAGTTGTAGATTCTAGAATGACTTCCAGGTTTCTTGCACGGGAAAGGAGAGGAATGCTGGAATCATTCACTAATACAGAGGGGAAGCAGGTAGGGGGCAGGGGAAATGGGGAGATGAATTTAGACCAGAAGGTTTCCACTGAGTTTGCAATTGGGTCATGGTAATGTGAACATGAATAGCTTTAGTGGGGTGGGCAGAAGTTAGATTGTAGTGGACTTGGTGGCATTTGTGATGAAGATGTGGAAGTGGACACACTACCCTTGAAGACGGTTTTCTAGGAGCATGGCCGGGAGAGGAAATGGAGAAAGGGCAGAATTTGCTGGAAGGGGAAGCAGGGTCAAGGGTGGGCTGTAATGGGAGATGCTTGAGTGTCCAGTCATTGGATGCTTTCATCTCTTCTGATATATCTTTAAGCTAAAGTTAGGAGTGTCTTGGAATTGCTGCTCAGATTGGATCTGATATCCAGAGAGCAGACATGAGCTAATAAAGGGGATACAGGCAGGCACGCTTTGCCACCTATTGACCTGCAGCAACCCCACTGTGTCAGGGTCCTCATCTTTAGAATTGACGCAGTAGCTCTCCCTAGGCTTGCAGTAAGGATTGCTTCAGCGTGGTTGCCTTGCTTTGCCCACAGGGTGGGAAGGAAGGACAGTGTCTGGAAAGCAGGCCACGCTCAGTGTAACTGGACTGGCCTCTGCTGCCCTCTCCTGTGCACGGCTGCAGAATTGACACGCTGTTCACTGTTTGGAGAATGCCTGCTGAAGGTCTGAGTGGAGTGTCAGCAGGAGGGAGAGAAAAGGAAAGGAGGCTGGGCTGGGAGTGGGAAAATAGTAACAAACACAGGGATTTCTGTAATAGAAAGTTCTTCAGAAGTTACACAGACCAGGGCTTTAGCCTTGGGCAGTGCTGCTTCAACAATGAGCACCTTAGATGTTTACTTTTTTTTTTTTTTGAGACGAAGTCCTCAGGCTGGACTGCAGTGGCGATATCTTGGCCCACTGCAAGCTCTGGCTTCTGGGTTCAAGTGATTCTCATGCCTTAGCCTCCTGAGTAGCTGAAATTACAGGTCATGCACAGCTGATTTTTGTATTTTTAGTAGAGACAGGGTTTCACCATGTTGGCCAGGCTGGTCTCGAACTCCTGACCTCAAGTGATCACCTGCCTTGGCCTTCCAAAGTGCTGGGATTACAGGCGTGAGCCACCATGCCCGCTCAGTGTTTGCTTCTTTAAAGTGTCTGAAGAGAAACCTTGCAAATTGATTATTCATTCATTTATTCATTCACTTATTCACTCATAACAAATATTAGGGCATATTATGTACTGAAGATGCAAAGTTTTGGGAATAAAACCCACTCCTCAAGGAACTCATGATCTAGTGAGTGAAGACAGATGCGTAGATACCTAGATAATTACGGTACAGTTTCAAAAGCAAAATGTATGATGCACAGTATATTCTTGGTTACATGTATTCAATAGTTAATGTTTTGGATCTGTGTCCCTGCTCAAATATCATGTCAAATTGTAATTCCCAGTGTTGGAGGTGGGGCCTGGTGGGAGGTGATTGGATCATGGGGTGGTTTCTCATGAATGGTTTTGCACCATCCCCTTGGTGCTGTTTCCGTGATAGTGAGTTCTCGTGAGATCTGGTTGTTTAAAAGTGTAGCACCTCCCCACTCTGCCTTGGTCCTGCTCCTGCTATGTAAGACATTTACTCCATCTTTGCCTTCTGCCATGATTAGAAGCTTCCTGAGGCCTCCCCAGAAGCAGATGCTGCCATGCTTCCTGTACGGCCTATGGAACCATGAGCCAATTTTTCTTCATAAATTACCTGCTCTCAGGTATATCTTTATAGCAACGTGAGAACAGGCTAATATACGAAATTGATGCTGAGGAGTAGGAGTAGTATCTTTATTTCTATAAAGATACCTGAAGATGTGGAAGCAGCTTTGGAATTGGGTAACTGGCAGAGGTGGGAAGAGTGTGGTGTGGACTCAGAAGAAGACAGGAAGATGAAGGAAAGTTTGGAACTTCCTAGAGACTTGTTAAATTGTTGGGACGAAAATGCTGACAGTGATACGGACAATAAAGTCTAGGCTCTCAGGTGGAGATGAGGAACTGATTGGGAATTGAAGCAAAGGTCACAACCCTTCGTTTTATGTCAGAAAAGAACCTGGTGGCCTTACAGCAGCCTTACAGCAGGCTTCTACCTGGGGATCTGTGGAACTTCTAACTTGAGAGTGATGATTTAGGGTATCTGGTGGAAGAAATTTCTAAGCAGCAAAGCATTCAACATGTGGACTGGCTGTTTCTAACAACCTATCTCATATGCATGAGCAAAGAAATGATGTAAAACTGGAACATATATATATATATATATATATATATATTTTTTTTTTTTTTTTTTTTTTTTTTTTTTTTTTGAGACGGAGTTTCGCTCTTGTTACCCAGGCTGGAGTGCAATGGCTCACCGCAACCTCCGCCTCCCGGGTTCAGGCAATTCTCCTGCCTCAGCCTCCTAAGTAGCTGGGATTACAGGCACGTGCCACTATGCCCAGCTAATTTTTTGTATTTTTAGTAGAGACGGAGTTTCACCATGTTGACCAGGATGGTCTCGATCTCTCGACCTCATGATCCCATTTTAGAATCTGCTTGCTCAGCACCCTTGGCACTGACTGTCAGGCGGGATTCCTCGGGAAACTCCTCTCAGGTGGAGATTTGAGTAAAAGAAGTTCATTGAGTCATGCTCTCAGGATCAACAACACTGGGAGAAAGTGAAGGCCGTAGACCTGGACAGCAGGAACTCAGGCACTGTTGTGGCCCTGCAGAGTTGTCTCCCACTGAGACAAGGAAACCAGACCTTCATACTTCCACACTGACCGGTAGATGCAGGCTGTCTTAGGAAGGCGCATAATCCTGAATGAATTTTATGTTGAGGGCAACTAGTGAAAGAAGCCCAGCTGGGAACTGTCAGGCACCCAAAATGGGATTCTAAACTGGAAATACCTGCTGGCCCTCTGGCAGTGAGGGCCAGGGGCAACAGGTAGAGCATGGAGATTCCCCTGCAGGGGATCAGTGCAACTGTCAAAGCTTTCACTAGTGTTGAGCTGGGATGGGATCCTGGGGGAAGGCAATGCTTAGCGGGGGAAATATATCAGGTCTGATAAATATATCAGGTTTTATAAAGACAATGGAATTGGATGGTTAGCTGGAGGCAGTCAATGCACTGGACAAAGACAATGAAAGGTTGAGGGTGATTGATCACCAAATAAAGGCTAAGAGTGAAAGCCCCAAGGCCCTTCTTAGCAACTTAAAAGGCATTTTTTTTTTTTTTTGAGACAGAGTTTCGCTCTTGTTACCCAGGCTGGAGTGCAATGGCGCGATCTCGGCTCACTGCAACCTCCGCCTCCTAGGTTCAGGCAATTCTCCTGCCTCAGCCTCCTGAGTAGCTGGGATTACAGGCACGTGCCACCATGCCCAGCTAAGTTTTTGTATTTTTAGTAGAGACGGGGTTTCACCATGTTGACCATGATGGTCTTGATCTCCTGACCTCGTGATCCACCTGCCTCAGCCTCCCAAAGTGCTGGGATTACAGGCTTGAGCCACTGCGCCCGGCAAAAGGCATTTTTTTATCTCTCACATTTAAAGGCCCCCCCAAAACTGAGAATAAGGTCCAATATTTACTTATAAGAGTAGCAGGGCTCTGGAGAAGTTTGAATTCTTAACTCTGGCAAGAAGGAGTGAGACCCTGAGACATGTGGGGTGGGGGTCAGCTGGGTTAATACTTTAAAAAATTTGAATCTTTAAATTCTCTATCTTTTGGGCCTGCAAAAGTACTCACCTGTTCCTGGTAAAGGCCATCACTACTTCCTTGCTTAAGGATGATAGAGAAACCTCTGGCTTATAAGATCACACAGGTGCCCTTCAGAGCCCGCCCCACCTCCTCTCCGGATCTGCAAACCAATAACTAGGATTAAGTCCTCCTAGACCTCAGCCGGGATTCCCCGAAGAGAAAAAATACGCCATGCCCTGGAGGTTCAAGAGGAGCTAACCAGCAAGTACCGGTTGGAGACGTATGGGACTGGATTCTGAGGGTGCTGGAGCAAGGAGGGTGGGACATAGTTTGGTCAGGGAGAATATATGGATGTGGAAGCCTGTTCTTAGGATAGGGGATTCAACACTCAGACCCCGAGAGGTGTTGCTAATGTTCTCATAGTATAACTGAGTACCTCAAGTTCCAAGAGCTAGTTTATTTTTTTCTCTTCTCCCCACTTCCTACTTAGCTCTTTAGAAATGCATTTATAGCCTGTTACCTCCTCTTCAACAGACACAATAGGGCGAGTTCATGTAACTATGTGTTTAGAAGTCCCAGAGCAGAACTGTCACCCAAGCGGGAGGTTGCCTCAGGAGACAGCCTACAAATCCATCTACAAGCCAATGTATGCCGGCTATGAGACTCTCACCTGGAGAGTTTTTGGCTGCTTTGGCAACCTACTCCTGTCCACGAAGGCACCAGTAGTCACCAGCTCCACCACCCCGTAGACAAGACACCAAAGTGAGTATGTGGGCGCCCCACCTGCCGCTTCTTCCCTTGCATGCCATTTACGTCAGCATGCCAGGCCCCCTGCTCCAAAAGCAAAGCGGTACTCTAAAAGCAGAGGCTATACCTTCTTCCCCTAAGTTGGCTTTGGAATAAAAAGTTGCTTCCTTTGTACGAGATCTTGCTCTTGTTAATTGGACTCTTCAAGCAGTGAATGACTGAATCTGTGTTTTGGTTACAACGGGATGGCTCTGGGAAGCTTGGAAAAAGCCATGACCCACATTAAGTGAAGTGGGCATGTCAGGACTGCTGTGGCATACAGTGGAAGAAGTATTAAACGGCTCAAAAGAGTGGGCACGCTAGGCCAGGTGCAGTGGCTCATCCTGGAATCCCAGCACTTTGGGAGGCTGAGGTAGGAGGATTGCTTGAGCCCAGGAGTTCAAGCCCAGCCTGGGGCAACATAACAAGACTCCATCACTATTTAAAAACAAGAGAGGGTATGCTCGAATTAATAGGTCATGTAAAGTCAGAAAACTCACCAAATGCCTATGTTCCAGCAGACATTCCAAAGGACACTCGCTTTCTTTAAAGACTCAAAAGAATGCGCATGCTAGGCTGGGCGTGGAACTACTGAGTTTGAGGGGTTCTTTATATACTGAAGATACTGTCCCTTTGTTAGATATGTGATTTGCAAATATTTGCTCCCACTGTCTTCTCTTTTCACCTCCTTCACATGGGCTTTCCAAGAGCAAAAGTTTTTCATTTTGATGAGGTCCAAAATCTTATTTTTTCTTTTCATGGATTGTGCTTGTGGTATCATGTCTAAGGACTCTTTGTCTAATCCTAGAATTTGAAGGTGTTCTATTTTAAAAATAAGTTTTACAGTTTTACTTTTAAGTCTTTAGCCATTTTGAGCTCATTTTTGTAGAAGGTACTAGACTTAGATTGAGTTTCATGTTTCGCCCACGGCTGTCCCGTTGCTCCAGCGTCATTTGTTGAAAGGCTAGCTTTTCTCCACTGGACTGCCTTTGTACCTTTGCACCACCTCAGCACTACGTTGAATATAAAACATTCGGACTTGCACCATTAAATGTAATGTTAGCTGTAAGCTTTTTACAGGTGCTCTTTGTTAAGTTGAGGAAGTTTCTCTGTATTTCTATTTTTCTGAGAGTTGTTTTTTCTTTAAATCACGAATGGGTGTTATTTTGTAAAGTGAGTCTTCTGTATTACTTGATTTGATCTTGTAATTTTCTTCTTTAGAGTTTTTTTTTTTTTTTTTTTTTTTGAGACGGAGTTTTGCTCTTGTTACCCAGGCTGGAGTGCAATGGCACATCTCGGCTCATTGCAACCTCCGTCTCCTGGGTTCAGGTAATTCTCCTGCCTCAGCCTCCTGAGTAGCTGGGATTACAGGCACGTGCCACCATGCCCAGCTAATGTTTTGTATTTTTAGTAGAGACGGGGTTTCACCATGTTGACCAGGATGGTCTCGATCTCTTGACCTCATGATCCGCCCGCCTCGGCCTCCCAAAGTGCTGGGATTACAGGCTTGAGCCACCACGCCCGGCATCTCTTCTGTTTCTCTTATGTAGAATTGGTGTTAATTCTTCTTTAGACATTTGGTAGAATTCTCTAGTGAAACTATCTGGCCCTGCAGATTTCTTTTCCTAAGGAGTGGGAGAAGTTTTAAATTATAAATTTAATTTCCTTAATAGTTACAGAGCTATTTAAATTATATATTTTATATTGGGTTCATTGTGGTATTTGTGTTTTTCAATTTGGTTCATTTTATCTGAGTTGTCAATTTATGTGTATAGATCCATGGTATTCCCTTATCCTTTTGATGTTTATAGTGATATGCCATTTCATTCCTCATATTGGTAATTTGATCTTTTTGTTTTTCATCTGTTTTGCTAGTGGCTTGTCAATTTTAATATTTTTTTTCCAAAGAAACAGTTGTTTTATTGATTTTGTTCATTGATTTTTAAAAAATAAATCTCATTAATTTCTGTTCATTATTCCTCGCTCATGCTTGCTTGGTTTAGTTTGCTCTTCTTTTTCTAAGTTCTTGAGGTGACAATTTAGATTATTGATGTTGGACTTTTCAGGTTTCCTAATGTATACATTTAATGCTATAATTTTCCCTCAGCACTGCTTTAGCTGTGTGACATAAATTTTGGTATGTTGTGTCTTCATTTTTATTCAGTTCAATGTATTTCAAAAGTCTTTTTTTTTTTCTTTCTTAAATCATCCAGTGGAATTCCTGGGTTTATGCAATCCTCTTGCCTCAGCCACCTGAGAAGCTGCAGGCTTGTGCCTTTGCACTCAGGGTGTTCAAGGTATTTTTTAAAAACTTCCCTGAAACTCCATCTTTGACCCATGGGTTTTTCCAAAGTGTGTTGTTTGGCTTCTAAGTATTTGAAAAATTTCCTTCTTTCTTTCTTTTCTCTTTTCTTTCTTTTTTCTTTTTTTTTGAGTCAGAGTTTTGCTTACTCTTGTTACCCAGGCTAGAGTGCAACGGCGCAATCTTGGCTCACTGCAACCTCTACCTCCTGTGTTCAAGCGATTTCTCCTGCCTTAGCCTCCTGAGTAGCCGGGGTTACAGGTGCCCACCACCATGCCTGGCTAATTTTTGTGTTTTCAGTAGAGACGGGGTTCACCATGTTGGTCAGGCTGGTCTCGATCTCCTGAACTTGTGATCTGCCCACCTGTTACAGGCATGAGCCACCCTACCCAGCCAACCCTTTTTATCATTATATGATGATCTTTTTTGTCTCTGATAATTCTCTTTGCTTTGAAGTCTACTTTATCTGATATTAGTATAACCACTTTTGCTTTCCTTTGATTAATGTTTGTTTGTCTTTTATTGAGAGAGTCTCACTCCATCACCCAGGCTGGAGTGTAGTGGCATGATCTTGGCTCACTGCAGTCTCTGCCTCCCTGGTTCAAGCAATTCTTGTGCTTCATCCTCCTGAGTAGCTGGGATTACAGGTATCCACCACCATGTCTGGATAATTTTTGTATTTTTTAGTACAGACGAGGTTTCACCATGTTGGCCAGGCTGGTCTCGAACTCCTAACCTCAAGTGATCTGCCTGCGTCGGCTTCCCAAAGTGCTGGATTACAGGTGTGAGCCACCACTTAATTAATTAATTAATTAATTAATTTATGTAGACAGAGTCTTGCTCTGTCACCCAGGCTGGAGTGCAGTGGCACAGTCTCAGGTCACTGCAACCTCCACCTCCGAGGTTTAAGTGATTCTCCTGCCTCAGCCTCCTGAGTAGCTTGGATTACAGGTGCCTGCCAACAAGTCTGGCTAATTTGGTTAATGTCTGTATGATACAACTTTCTCCATCCTTTTACTGTTAGCCTGCCTATATCATTATATTTAAAGTAAGTTTTCTGTAGACAGTACATGGTTTAGGTCATGTTTTTAAATTCATTCTACTAATCTTTATGTAGTTATTGGTATGTTAGGGTTTAAATCTGCCATTTTTTGTTGTGTTTTTTTTTTTCTGATTTTTGTTTGCTTGTTTTCTTTTTCCTGCCTCCTGAAGATTACTTGCACATTTTTTTAGAATTCTATTTTGATTTATCTATGGCATTTTAAAAAAATATAGAGAGTGCTTCACAAATTTGCATGGCATCCTTGCACAAAGGCCATGCTAATCTCTGTATTATTCCAATTTTGGTATATGTGCTGCTGAAGTGAGCACTTTCTAGAGTGTTTCTGAGTATATTTGTATAGCTTTCTTATTGATTGTTCTAGAGATATACATATAGCTTATTATAGCCTACTGTTGTCATTATTTTACCAGTCTGAGTGAAGTATGGAAACCCTACCTCTCTTTGTCCCTGTTCCCTTTCTAATTTATAATTTTTTTTTTTTTTTGAGATGGAGTTTTGCTCTTGTTACCCAGGCTGGAGTGCAATGGCGCGATCTCGGCTCACCACAACCTCCGCCTCCTGGGTTCAAGCAATTTTCCTGCCTCAGCTTCCCAAGTAGCTGGGACTACAGGCCTGCGCCACCATGCCCAGCTAATTTTTGTATTTTAGTAGAGATGGGGTTTCACCATGTTAACCAGGATGGTCCCGATCTCTTGACCTCATGATCCACCTGCCTCGGCCTCCCAGAGGGCTGGGATTATAGGCGTAAGCCACTGCACCTGGCCTAATTTATAATTTTAAAAAATATTCCCTCTACATAAACCTTTGGAATAAAATCACACAATGTCATATTTGCTTCAACTGTCAACATAGTTTAGAAAATTCAATAGAAGAAAAGTCTACTGCTTTTACCCATATTTTTTTTGCTGTGTTTTTTCTTCCTAATGTTCCAAGATTTCTTTTTTCATTGTTTCCTTTCCATTTAGAGAATCTCATTTAGCCACTTTTAGAGTAGGTCTACTGTTGACAAACTCTTTTCATTTTCCTAAGAAAACTTTTGGTAGTGTCTTACTTTCCTCTTCATTCCTGGAAGACATTTCTTTCTGGGTATAGAATTCTGTTTCTTTCCGGGTATAGAATTTTTAGTTGACTGTTATTTTCCTTCAGCCTTTGAAAAATATTGTAGCAATTCCTTCTGGCCTCCATGATTTCTGATGAGAAATCCATTGTCATTGAATTGTTTGTTCCCTTATGGTGACATTTTCAAGAGTTTTTTTTCTTTGATTTCAGAAGTTTAATTTTAATGTGTCTTAGCACAGATTATTTGGGTTTATCTTGGTTAAGGTTTCCTCATCATTTTGTTTTTCTTTTTTCTGAGACAGAGCCTCACTCTGTTACCCAGGCTGGAGTGCAGTGGTGTGATTACAGCTCACTGCAGCCTTGACCTCTTGGGCTCAAGTGATCCTCTCACAGCTGGGACCACGGGTGTATACCACCATACTTGGTTAATTGTGTGTGTGTGTGTGTGTGTGTGTGTGTGTGTGTGTGTGTGTGTGTGTGTTTAGAGATGGGGATTTACCATGTTTCCTGGGCTGGTCTTGAACTCCTGGGCTCAAGTAATCTGCCTTCCTCTGCCTCCCAAAGTGCTTGAATTACCGGCGTGAACCACTGTACCGGGCCCTCCTCATCTTTTTGAATCACTATTTTTTTTGTTTTTTTGTTTTTTTTGAGACGGAGTTTCGCTCTTGTTACCCAGGCTGGAGTGCAATGGTGCGATCTTGGCTCACCGCAACCTCTGCCTCCTGGGTTCAAGCAATTCTCCTGCCTCAGCCTCCTGAGTAGCTGGGATTACAGGTATGCACCACCATGCCCAGCTAATTTTTTGTATTTTTAGTAGAGACGGGGTTTCACCATGTTGACCAGGATGGTCTCGATCTCCTGACCTCGTGATCCACCCACCTCAGCCTCCCAAAGTGCTGGAATAACAGGCTTGAGCCACCGCGCCCGACCCTTCCTCATCTTTTTGAATCACTATGTTTGTCTCTTGACAAACTTGGGAAGTTCTCAGTCATTATTTCCTGGTGTACTTTCTCAGCCCTGCCTTCTTTTGTTTCTTCTTCTGGGACTCCAGTGACAGGAATGTTAGATATCTTGTTAATAGTCTCTCAGGTCCCAGGGGCGCTGTTCATTTTCTCACTCTAGTGTCTCTGTCGTTCAGATTGAGCCGTTTCTATTGTTTTACCTTACTGTATGCTGATTCTTCCCTTTGTTCTATTTTATTTATTTTTTTTTTTTTTGAGACGGAGTTTCGCTCTTGTTACCCAGGCTGGAGTGCAATGGCGCGATCTCGGCTCACCGCAACCTCCGCCTCCTGGGTTCAGGCAATTCTCCTGCCTCAGCCTCCTGAGTAGCTGGGATTACAGGCATGCGCCACCATGCCCAGCTGATTTTTAGTATTTTTAGTAGAGACGGGGTTTCACCATGTCGACCAGGAGGGTCTCGAACTCTCGACCTCATGATCCACCCGCCTCGGCCTCCCAAAGTGCTGGGATTACAGGCTTGAGCCACCGCTCCCGGCCCCCCTTTGTTCTCTTGATTCTTCCATTGAGCCTATCCACTGAGCTTTTCCATTTGGTTATTGCATTTTATAATTTTAATATTTCTATTTGGTTCTTCCTTGTGTCTTCTATTTCTTTGCTGAAGTTTTATATTTTTTCACTTTTTTCAGGTGTGTTCCTAATTGCTTCTGGAAGCATTTCTATCATAGCTGCTTTAAAATATTGGTCAGAGGTTCTAATATAGCTGCCATCTCAGTGTTGACATCTGTTGTCTTTTTTCATTCAGTTTGAGATCTGGACATTTTTGAATTATGTTATAAGACTTTGGATCTTGGCCAGGCGCGGTGGCTCACGCCTGTAATCCCAGCACTTTGGGAGGCCGAGGCGGGTGGATCACGAGGTCAAGAGATCGAGACCATCTTGGTCAACATGGTGAAACCCCGTCTCTACTAAAAATACAAAAAATTAGCTGGGCATGGTGGCGCGTGCCTGTAATCCCAGCTAATCAGGAGGCTGAGGCAGGAGAACTGCCTGAACCCAGGAGGCGGAGGTTGCGGTGAGCCGAGATCTCGCCATTGCACTCCAGCCTGGGTAACAAGAGTGAAACTCCGTCTCAAAAAAAAAAAAAAAAAAAAAAAAAAAAGACTTTGGATCTTAATTTAAAACTTTCATTTTAACTAACTTTCTCTGACACTACTTTGGCATAAGAGGGGATGTCATTTCATTGTTGCCAGGTGAAGGCAGAACTTCAGATTTCCCATGGCACCTCTGTTGACACTCACGTGGGACAGACCTCCTCTTTATTGCTTGATAGGGGTGCGTGTTCCAGCCCCACGTGGTCTCCACTGATACTGTGGTGGAGGTGACATTACCTCTGGGTGATGGTGAAAGTCCTGACTCTCTACTAGGCCTCCTCTGATACCACCTGAGCAGGAAAGCAAAGGGGTACCTCATTTCTGCCAGATGGATGTCCAGCTTCCCCATGGACACCATAGTCTTTATTGCCACCATGCACATAGAGAGGAGGGCTGGGACAAGTCCAGCCCTCCTTCTTGGCCTTGTGTGACAGCACTCTGGAAGGGGTATTGGGGTGGCCTGTTACAAACTTGAAAGTCTAGGTTTCCCACTTAGTTTTGGCATGGGTTGGGGGAGGGCCACTGTAATAGAGTTCTCCAGAGAGATAGAACCAATGGAATATACATATAAATTGACTCATGTGATTATGGAGCTGAGAAATCCCATGATCTGCCATCTGCAGACAAGAGCCCCAGGAAAGTCTGTGGCATAAGGCCAGTCTGAGTCTGAAAGCCTGAGAATCAAGGGAGCCAGTGGTGTAAATTCCATTCCAAGAGCAAGAGAAGACTGACGTGTCAGCTCAGGTAGGGTAGGTAGGAAGCCAAACAGGGACATTTGTTCCTTCTTTGCCTTTCTGTTCCATTCAGACCCGCCACAGATTGGATGATGTCCACCCACACTGGGGAGAGTAATCTGCTTTACTGAGTCCATGGATTCAAAAGCTAGTCTCATCCAGAAACACCTCACAGACCACCCGGAACACAGTTTCATCGAGGCACCCTGTAGTATGGCTAGAAGTTCCTGTCGTGCAGCCGTTGGCTGGCAGAACAGGCTTTGTCGGAGCTTTTCTTTTTTGGTCTGTGCCCATTGCCATTTCCTGGTTGCTGGTTTCTTCAGCTCAAAGTGTGGAATAAATGAAGCAAAAAGAAAACTCAGAGTAACTGACCACTTTGTTGTTTCTTGGGTCTTGAGGTTTCTATCCAGTCTGGTTTTTTTCCTCCACCTTTCAAAGTCTTCTTATGTTTAATAAATAATTTCCAGGGTTTATGGTTGTTCTAGGAGGGGTGAAAGTCCCTCTACCCCCATCCTCCCAGAGGCAGAAGTTCCATCCAGTGTATTTTTCATTTCAGATATTATATTTTTCATCTCAAGAAGTTCCATTTTGGTCTTTTAAAAATATCTTCCATTTCTCTCCTCATTATATTTTTTTCTTTACATTATTTAAAAAACCGGTTAAATATGTTCATTTTAAATTTAATTCAGTATGAAACTGTTAACCTTTACAAAAAGACAACTAGGAAAATGGCTAAATATTTATTTCCATCACTCCTAGTTTCACATATTCATAAGTTCAGAACTAAAATCCTATGTCTCCTCTGATGTCCTAGTGAAATTAATAGTACAAACTCCTTTTTTGAACCTTTTCTCCTGACTCAGCCTCCTGGGTTCAAGTGATTCTCCTGCCTCAGCCTCCCCAGTAGCTGGGAGAGCAGGTGCACACCACCACACCTGGCTAATTTTTGTATTTTTAGTAGAGACGGAGTTTTGCCATGTTGGCCAGGCTGGTCTCATACTCCTGACCTCAAATGATCTGCCTGCCTCGGCCTCCCAAAGTGCTGGGATTACAGGCATGAGCCACTGCGCCCGGCCCTTTGTCCATTTTTTTTTCTTTTTCTTTTTTGAGATGGAGTTTCGCTCTTGTTACCCAGGCTGGAGTGCAATGGCGCGATCTCGGCTCACTGCAACCTCCGCCTCCTGGGTTCAAGCAATTCTCCTGCCTCAGCCTCCTGAGTAGCTGGGATTACAGGCATGCGCCACCAGGCCCAGCTAATTTTTTGTATTTTCGGTAGAGACGGGGTTTCACCATGTTGACCAGGATGGTCTCGATCTCTCGACCTTGTGATCCACCCGCCTCGGCCTCCCAAAGTGCTGGGATTACAGGCTTGAGCCACCGCGCCCGGCCCACTTTGTCCATTTTAAAAATCAGGTTGTTGGCTTTCTTGCTACTGAGTTGTTAGAGTTCTTTATGTATTCTGGATATTAACCCCTTGTCAGATGTATGGTTTGTACATGTTTTCTCCCACTGGGTAGGTCGTCTCTTGACTCTGTTGATTTTTCGCTTTGCCGAACAGAAGCTTTTTATTTTAATGCAATTCTGTTTGTCTGCTTTTGATTTTGTTGCCTGTGCTTCTGGACTCATATCTAAATCACTTTCTAGACCACTGTCATGAAGCTTTCCCCCTATGTTTTCTTCTGGTATTTTTACAGTTTTAGGTCTTACATATAAATCTTTATCCCATTTTGAGTTGATATTTATATATGGCATGAGATAAGGCTCTACTTTCATTTTCTGTATTTTATTGTTAAGAACATGAAGGCCAGGCCTGGTGGCTCATACCTATAATTCCAGCAGTTTGGGAGGCTGAAGCAGGAGGATCATCTGAGGTCAGGAGTTTGAGACCAGCCTGGCCAATATGGTGAAACCCCGTCTCTACTAAAAATACCAAAAAATTAACTGGTCGTGGTGGCGGGTGCATGTAATCCTGGCTATTGGGGAGACTGAGGCAGGAGAATCACTTGAATCCGGGAGGCAGAGGTTGCAGTGAGCTAAGATCATGCGACTGCACTCCAGCCTGGGTAACAAGAGCAAAACTCTGTCTCAAAAGTAAATAAATAAATAAAAAGAACATGAAGCATATTCATATCCCTCTTAATGTTCTGCCTACTAATTCACCATTGCTGACATTTCTGAGACTGTTTCTTTTGGTTCTTGGTAATGTTTTCCTATCTTTTTTTATAATACTTTCTTTTTTAAGAGTCAGAGTCTTACTGTGTCGCCCTGGCTAAAGTGCAGTGGCTCTTCTTGGGTGTGATCGTAGTGTACTGCAGCCTCAAACTCCTGGCCTCAACTGATCCTCCTGCCTCCGCCTCCTGAGTAGCTGGGACTACAGGTACCTGCCACCACATTCAGTATGACAATATGAAATTCAATGTCAAACATTGGGAACTTAATTTTGTTCAGTGCTAGGTTTTGTTGCATTTCTCTGATGAGTGTTGGACTTGGTTTTGGCATGCTTGGTATCAGTTTGATCATCAGTGCTTGCTTTCAGGCTTTGCATGGTGGATCCAGACAGAGTAGCCTTTATTCTAGCGACCACTACTGCGTCCTTTTAAAGTTTCATCTGTGATACCCCATGTATTACATGATCGATTCATATGGGCTGTCAGGAACACAAACAAAAGATTCCAAATGTAGAAGCTCTGAGAATTGTTTGGCCTGTCATTTTCTGTTGTTTTTAACCCCCTGCCTTGTGGAATTTTACCTCAGTGAGGTACATATCAGTATTCAGCCCAAGTTTTGAGGTCTGGGACCTCTCTGCAGAACTCCAAAGCTCTCTTTGTGTCACTCCCTCATCTCCAGCATTTTCCCTCTTAATTTCTTTCTTTCCTTTTTTTTTTTTTTTTTTTTTTTTTGAGACAGAGTTTCGCTCTTGTTACCCAGGCTGGAGTGCAATGGCGCGATCTCGGCTCACCGCAACTTCTGCCTCCTGGGTTCAGGCAATTCTCCTGCCTCAGCCTCCTGAGTAGCTGGGATTACAGGCACGCGCCACCATGCCCAGCTAATTTTTGTATTTTTAGTAGAGACGGGGTTTCACCATGTTGACCAGGATGGTCTCGATCTCCTGACCTCGTGATCCACCTGCCTTGGCCTCCCAAAGTGCTGGGATTACAGACTTGAGCCACCGCGCCCGGCCTCCCTCTTAATTTCTAGCCAACTCATCCTCTACCAACTGTAATCTCTGTTTTCTCCACTCAGTGAGACTGCTGGCTCTCTACTGGGGCTCCCCTCTCTGCACTGCTCCTCACAGAGTAGTACAGGAGACTGCCTCTAGGCAGTTAGCCGAGGCAGTCATGTGGCTCATCTCGTTTCCCTTTTCAAAGTTAAAATTCTGTACTGCCTGCTTTCCAATGTCTAGAAATATTTCTTTCATAATTTTATCTGGTTTCATAGTTGTTTATAGTGGGAGGGCAATTTCTGTAGCTGTAATTCCTTCTTGGAAGAAGTGAAAGTCTTCCTGGGCCAATTTTTCAGCTGGAAACTATTTATTTATTTTTATTTTGTTTGATTTTTGAGACAGAGTCTCTGTCGCCCAAGCTGGAGTGCAATGGCACGATCTCAGCTCACTGCAACCTCTGCTTCCAAGGTTCAAGCAATTCTCCCGCTTTAGCCTCCCAAGTAACTGGGACTACAGTTGCATGCCACCACACCTGGCTATTTTTTGTAATTTTAGTAAAGACAGGTTTCACCATATTGGTCAGGCTGGTCTTGAACTCCTGACCTCAGGTGATCTACCCACCTCGGTCTCCCAAAGTGCTGGGATTACAGGCGTGAGCCACCATACCTGACCTGGAAACGATTTATAAAAGAGGCTACGTCTCTAGCAGAAAGGACCCTGAGACACCATGACAAGTATATAAGGTGGTTTTCCCAATCCTAACCCACAGGGACCTATGACCTTTTATTTTCATATCACACATGAGAGAAAGTGGACTATCCAAACATTTCAAGCACTGTTGGATAGAGTCCACTGACACTGACACTCTAGAATCTGAAGCTCCACTATGGACCTCAATCAACACTCGTGTTAGAGTGGCAGGGTGTGGAGGGTAGGTAATAAATGTATTCCTGAGCCGGGCGCGATGGCTCAAGCCTGTAATCCTAGCACTTTGGGAGGCCGAGGCGGGTGGATCACGAGGTTGAGAGATTGAGACCATCGTGGTCAACATGGTGAAACCCCGTCTCTACTAAAAATACAAAAAATTAGCTGGGCATGGTGGCGCGTGCCTGTAATCCCAGCTACTCAGGAGGCTGAGGCAGGAGAATTGCCTGAACCCAGGAGGCAGAGGTTGCGGTGAGCCGAGATTGTGCCATTGCACTCCAGCCTGGGTAACAAGAGCGAAACTCCGTCTCAAAAAAAAAAAAAATGTATTCCTGCCTGGGTCTCGCTCTCAGTAGGTCTACTAGGTTTACAGACTCACCTGCTGGTTATTTCACGAGTCCTCAATGGAAAGTTGGAATAGACATATTTGACAGTTGGCAGAACTACAACACTGGTTTTTTGGTGTGTGAGGTAGGAACTATCACAGTGAGGAAGGCCAATGTGAAATGCCTGGAACTGCCTCCACCATTCCAGACCAATAGAATAAATAAAAATTACGCCATTTGTGCCCTTCTTGAAGACCTAAAGGATGCAGGGGTGGTGCCCATCATATTGCCATTTAATTCACCAGTCTGGCCCCTGCTAAAATCAGACAATCCTGGAGAACGAATATGGATTACTGTACTCTCAATCAACACATGGTGGTAATTCTATCTGCTGTTCCAAATGTGGTATCTTTGCTAAAAAAGATTAACGCAGCCTACATGGTTATGTATTGATTTGGACAATGCATCCGTTTTCATCCCTGTAAAAAGGAAGATCATAAAAGTTTGCTTTCACTACTGAGATGAGCAATAATATACACTTACAGTTTTACATCTGGACCATGTAAACTCTCCTGCCTCTGTCATAATACAGTCTGAAGGGACCTGGACCATTTGGACATTCCATAGGACATCCCATTACTGCACTGATGAGATCACGGTAATTGTACAGGATGAACCTGAAAGGATCCTGTATCAGAGGCCTCAGCAGGATAGATCTTCAAATGGTAGTGCCAGAACCCCACAAATATTCAAGATCTTGCCAGAGCAGTGAAGTTTTTAGAAGTCCAGTGGTGTGGAGTGTACCAGGACATTCCCTCCCAAGATGATAAGGAGAAATTTTGCATCTCACGTTTCTCACCACTAAAAAGCACGATGCCTTGCAAAGGTCTTGAGGTCTATTGCTAGCATATTCCACACTTGGGAATATTGCTCGTAACCAAATATCAGGTGACACAAAAGGCTGCCAACTTTGAGTGGGTCCCAGAGTAGGAAAAAGCTCTGTAGTAGGTCAAGACTGTGGTACAAATGGCCCTGCTGCTTGACCCACAAGACAGCGTATTATATTTGAGATGTCAATGGTGAGAAAAGATTATATACTGTTCATGACAAATCCCAATAGGATGTCACACACAGCCCCCTACGGTGTTGGAGCAATGCCATGCCATCTGAAACAGGGTATTACACACCTTTCAAAAGATAGCTCCTGGAATACTCCTGAGTCCTAGTTGAGACAGTGTGCTTGGCTCTGGGACATCAAGTGATGATGTATGATAACCTGGTTTCTGTCAAACCCACAAGTCATAAGGCTGGGTGGGTCTACCGGTCATCCTTCATAAAATCAAAGTGGCATAGAAAGAATTGGGCACAAGCAGGGCTGGAAGGCAAAAGTGAGCTACGTAAGCAGGTGCCCAGATCCCTGTCACCCACCACTGTTGCCCTGGTGCTTCCTTCTCAATTTAAATCTGTAGCCATGTGGATCAGAGCTCCCTCATGACCTGATGACAGAAGAGGAAAAAGGCTGAGTGTGGTGAATGTACAGGCTGTCTCAGATGGTGAAAGTAAGCAGGAAGTACACTGTGGCTGCGCTGTGGCCTCACTTAGAGATGATCTGTGCACCTGCCAGAAGTAAGTATATATAAGACTCATGGGCAATGGTTAATGAATTGGCGAGTCGGTTAGGAGCCTGGAAGATTAAACACAAGGAAGTCTGGAAAAAAGGCACATAGTGGACCGGAGCATGGGTATAGAGCATGATGATTTTTGTACCTCAGGTTAATGCCCACCAGATAATATCCACCACAGGAAAGGCACCAACCAAGCAGATGGAATGACTTAGCCAAATCATGTTAACCAGGCTTTGTTGGCACCCCAATGCTGGCAAAGTGATCATATGAATGGAGGAGCCACAGTGGAGGTAATTCATCGGGTTCAACATCATGGACTCATCAAGTCTGATCTAACTACTGCATCAGTGAATGTCCAGCTTGCCAGCAACAGATAACCAACATGTAGCCTGGTATCACCACTCCTCAAGGAAACCATCCAGCCACTTGGTGGTAAGTTGATTCCACTGTATCACTGCTACCTTGGAAGGGGAAGTGTTCTATCTTGAGGGGGCATTGATGTATATTATTGGGACTGGTTTGTGTATCCTGCCCACACAGCCTCAGTCAGCAGCACCATCCAAAGGTTTACAAAACTTTGATCCATTTGCCTGAAATCTTGTATAACATTGCATCAAACCAAGAGACCCACTTGATAGCAAGGAGGTACAACACTGGGTACACAATGATAGAATCTGCTTTAATCACAAACCATTAATATGCAGCAGCTGCTCCCTGATAGAGCACTTGTTAAAGAATCAGTGAAGTTTTTAGAAGTCCAGTGGCACCAGATTGGAGATGATACCCTGTAAGAAGGAGGCATCATCCTCCATGATGCAGCACATATCTGAGATCAACAGCCATCAAATAGTGTATCCTTAAGGAAAATATGTGGCTCAGGGGAACAAGGGGTGGCTGTAGGAGCAGCCTGCCATTATCATCACTCCCAGTGACCCGACAGGGGAATCTGTGCCTTCTATCTCAACTCTGGACTCTAAGGGTTTAGAAGTCCTGGTTCCCAGAATGGGAATATTTGCACCAGTGGACACACTGAGTCTCACTAAACTTTTAAGCTATGGCAGGCGCTAGATTACTTCAAATCACTACTAAGAGACAAGAAGGCAAGGGAAGGAGTCACTGTCAGGAGGCAGAGCTACTATTACACAGTGGGGACAGGGAAGAATATATTTGGCACCCAGATCATCCATTTCAGTATGTTTTTCCTTACCCAATTTTTTTTTTGACCACTCCTTGCAGAGTAGGGCCACCCACAGGCTGTGCCTGGAGGAGCCTCTCCTTACCCAATTTTCTTTTTCTTTTTTTCTCTCCTTTATACACACACACACACACACACACGCACGCGCGCATATTTTATAAGATGGGGTTTCACCATGATGGCCAGGCTGGTCTTGAATTCCTGACCTCAGGTGATCCACCCACCTTGGCCTCCCAAAGTGCTAGGATTACAGGCGTGAGCCACCACACCCGGCCTCTCCTTACCCAATTTTGATGATAAATGAGCAAGTGCAGTCGTGGCCTGAGAAGGGCATGATGGCCAGGTATATCTCATTTGGTAACCCCCATGAACCAGACGTACAAGTCTGAGGGGGTTGGGGAAAGATCAACAATGGGTAGTAGAGGAGGGAGGTGAATGCCAGTTGCAAACTCAAGCCACAGCGGCAGAGGCTGTGGTCTGTCCCAAACCTTCCTTTTTTAAGTTTCCCCAGAAAGAGATCCATCAGAATCCTGAAGAAACCATTCCAGCACTGATGAAGCAGGTCAATCCAAGCAGTGCAAGGGGGGACTGTAATGTTGACTGTGGTATGTGGCCCGTATTTTCCCCTTCAGGATTGAAGCTGCTGAGAGTGCTGACAGCACAGCTGTCACGGTGCCCCTCCGGGGACTGCCTTTGGCTGAAGTCAGCTACTCACCCAAAATCATACTCCTTTCCTGGTCAGGTGGGGAGATATAGGTCCAGCCCACTGGCCCTACTGGGGCATCCTGCTGCCATCCTACTTGGAGCTCCTGATTGACTGAAGCATTTGTTTTTTTTTGTTTTTTTTGTTTTTTTTTTTTTTTTTTTGAGATGGAGTTTCGCTCGTTACCCAGGCTGGAGTGCAATGGCGCGATCTCGGCTCACCGCAACCTCCGCCTCCTGGGTTCAGGCAATTCTCCTGCCTCAGCCTCCTGAGTAGCTGGGATTACAGGCAAGCGCCACCATGCCCAGCTACTTTTTTTTGTATTCTTTTTTTTTTTTTTGAGGCGGAGTTTCGCTCTTGTTACCCAGGCTGGAGTGCAATGGCGCGATCTCGGCTCACCGCAACCTCCGCCTCCTGGGTTCAGGCAATTCTCCTGCCTCAGCCTCCTGAGTAGCTGGGATTACAGGCACGTGCCACCATGCCCAGCTAATTTTTTGTATTTTTAGTAGAGACGGGGTTTCACCATGTTGACCAGGATGGTCTCGATCTCTCGACCTCGTGATCCACCCGCCTCGGTCTCCCAAAGTGCTGGGATTACAGGCTTGAGCCACCGCGCCCGGCTTCTTTTTTTTGTATTTTTAGTAGAGACGGGGTTTCACCGTGTTGACCAGGATGGTCTCGATCTCTTGACCTCGTGATCCACCCACCTCGGCCTCCCAAAGTGCTGGGATTACAGGCTTGAGCCACCGCGCTCGGCTGTAATTTTTTGTATTTTTAGTAGATACAGGGTTTCACCGTGTTGACCAGGATGGTCTCGATCTCCTGACCTCGTGATCCACCCGCCTCGGCCGCCCAAAATGCTGGGATTACAGGCTTGAGCCACTGCGCCCGGCGAGGCATTTGTTAAGACTCCATCAGCTCAATTTCTTCCTCTACCCAATTTTACTGCCTTTACTCCCCAACAGGTGTTGATGCAGATAATTCCTTGCAATAAACTTCCTGCACGTCAATCTCCAACTCGGTGTTTTTGCCAAGAACTCAACCTATGGCAGGTATTTAAATGCTTTTTACGGTAGCTATATGAAATGTGTTCTTGTTGCTCAATTTCAGAGCTTCATGTTGGTCATGTTGAGAGATGCTGTTTAATGAGCCTATCATTTCCAGGACCGTAGGAATGGGAATCACTGAAATGGCAAATTTCAGTGGACTTGGGGCTCATGCAAAGGCTTCAGGTCCCCCCCAGACCTCAAGGGCGTGTCCAGGACGCCAGAACCCTGTGCTTCAGTTTGGGGGTTAATTCTGGGTGTTCCCAATTCACTAGTTAAGTGGGGTGCAAAAGTGTATGCATCTGCCCCAATTTAGATTAGCGCTTCCTAAATGCTGGGGTCTCTGCAAGTTAATGGAGGCTCAAACCTTTCAAGAAGTTTTTCTCTTAAATCCAGGACTGACTGTGCCTACCAAAAGCAGCTAACCATCTTTCACAAGAGGATACTGCTGGGAGACACTGGCAATGAGAAATTCCTATAGGACTTATGTATAAGATCAGTCTGGGGCCAGGCGTGGTGGCTCTTGCCTGTAGTCCTAGCACTTTGGGAGGCCAAGGTGGGTGGATCACCTAAGTTAGGAGTTCAATACCAGCGAAATCCTGGTGGAGGCTGGGAGACAGAGGCTGCAGTGAGCCGAGATCGTGCCACTGCACTCCAGCCTGGGCGACAAGAGTAAAATTCTGTCTCAAAAAAAAAAAAAAAAAGATGGTTTGGGCTTCAAGATGCCCAAATAGGCCATTGAGGGTACCTATATTTACACTGATTGCCCCTTCATTGGTGATGTGTCCATCTGAGGGTGGATCCTGTCTGGCATGGTGACCAAGATAAAGATTCAAAAGATCAATGTCATCCACCAAGACTATTTCCATTCTGTCTGTAAGTACAGTTTCTTCAAGAAGCACCCCAAGAACATGTTCACGCACCCTTGCTTCAGGGATGTCCAGACCAGCACATCGTCATGGTTGGGTAAGCACCAGCATGAGCAAGATGGTACACTTCAACATGCTCAAGGTCCCCAAAGCCACCAAGAAGCAATTCCTGTTCTGAGCCTGGATGCCTGCCTCCTCCCTAATGTGAAATAGTGTTGCTGTGTCCTCGGTGGACAGAACAAAAGAGAAAAAAAAAAAAGAATGTTATTTTCCCATTCCAAATAAAAGGCGGGGAGGGGAAGAAATGCTAAATTTCAGATAGTGCCATGCCAGACTTGAGTTATAGAGCTCCGTTAAGGATGCAGTTGGCTTCAGTTGTCAGTATAACTACTGGTGACAGACGTCTCATTAGCAGAGGTGGGACGAAAGTGCTTCACTGACTCAGAGTGGGAGGTGAGCTCAAACAGGATAGAAACCAACATCTGGTACGGATAGCAAAGGAGTCAGCGATCCCACCATTACCACCCGAAACTGCATGAGCTCACACTGTATTTGAGTGACCCTGGCATCATCCACCTGTAAATGGATGTTCTTTTTTCTACTAATGAAACTCTGAACTTACAGAAAATTGTCTACTTTCCTTATCTCCCATCAAGACATCCATTCCAGAGTTACCTTGACTAGCTTTACATCTTAATCTTGGTGTAGGAAATTAAGGTATCTTATTTTTCAGAATTTTAGGAGCTGGTTCAAGGAACAAAGTTCCCTTTTTAAGCATCTTTCATCCCAGCTTTCCAACAATTACCCTTAGGCCTTATGCAGATCTTAGAGAAGTAGCATCCATTGTGCTTATTCATACTGATGACTACATTAATATATCTAAGAAAGGCCAGGCACGGTGGCTCAAGCCTGTAATCCCAGCACTTTGGGAGGCTGAGGCGGGTGGATCACGAGGTCAAGAGATCGAGACCATCCTGGTCAACATGGTGAAACCCCGTCTCTACTAAAAATACAAAAAATTAGCTGGGCATGGTGGTGCGTGCCTGTAATCCCAGCTACTCAGGAGGCTGAGGCAGGAGATTTGCCTGAACCCAGGAGGCAGAGGTTGCGGTGAGCCGAGATCACACCATTGCACTCCAGCCTGGGTAACAAGAGTGAAACTCCGTCTCAAAAAAAAAAAAAAAAAAAAAAAGCATCTCACTCGGATGTCCCGTCCCGTCTACTCAAGACCAGTAAACAACACCTAAAAAGAACATCATCTCTTTAATTCTGCTTGAGATAGAAACATTCAGTTCGGATCATGATAATGAGGCAAGTAGTGGAGACAATGGCTGGCTCTTCTGGTTGTCCCAGTAAACTCCAATGGAGGAAGAAGCTAAACAGGATCTGGACGGTTTTGGTTTATTGTATGCAGCTTATCAAATCTACAGCCTGGTACTTTTGGAACAAGACTGCCCCAGTGATGACAGTTAAAGATGGCAAAATGAAGAATTCAACATGTATACGCAGTGCAGTCTGCTGTCTTCAGGCATTCTCTAAAATTCTGTATTTGGTCAGAGCCGGGAGTGAGATCAGGGTCTTGCCCATTTCTGCTCCACTGCTCCTGATTCTGCTTTGCAGCCTTGGAGGAAGGTAGGTTTAGATCTTCTGGGGGCTGGTGGGGGTCATGCCCTTGGCAGCTTGCTGAGCTAACCAGTACTTATATCTTTTGGTCTTGGGCCTCTCAAAGTTCACCACAGACATGGGCACTCTCACAGTATCAAGCCCATTTACCTGTACACAAAACAATTGGGATTCTTAGAGATCAATCAGGTAGATAAGATTTACCACCACCCAATCCCAGCTTTTCACCCTGACTTCTCTCCCAGTCAGAAAAAGGAGAGCTAGGTGTGGTGGCTAAGGCCTGCAGTCCCAGCTACTTGGGAGGCAGAGGTGGGAGGATCACTTGAACCCAGGAGTTTGAATCCAGCCTGGGCAATGAAGCAAAACCCTGTCTTGGGAAAGAAAAAGGGGAAAAGGTTTGGGGGGGGAGAAGGAGGAAACAAAAGAACAAAAAGCACATAAAACACTCACCGTCACCTCACACCAGTACTCGCCCCACCTTGTGATAGGCTCTTCCGGTAACTTTAATGTATGTGGGGCGACCACAACACCAAGCTGCAAACAGCGACAAGTCTCAGTTCAAATGGACTCTGTTTTCCTGGCTGCCACTCTAGGTAAACTCATCAAGAGGGTTACAGAATTTCCTGTACAGGGATGAATAAAACTGGGGCTGTCTACTCTGGCTGATTCCATGGGAGAGGAGGGCATAGACCTTCACAGACGGTAGTAGAGAAATTCAGTTCCGATCTCTTAGGGAGGTGGATTTACAAAGAGAAACAGGCCTTGAAGCCAAAACCACTTCACCCACAAAAGTAACAATTCTCCAGTGAGTCATAAATCCCCAGCATTTCCCTAGGTAGGCAGGAAATAAATGGAAACCACCACCTTCTCCTACCAGTCTTCAAATTCTATGTGAAAAACCCTTAGTCCTTAATCATTTCCCTCCCATACTCCTGCAAATTAACCAAGAATACTTTCCCTAACCACAGCTGGATGATCACACCATTTCCAAACAAAGGGATCAATCCTGGCCCTCCCTCCCAGAGGTAGCTTCTACCTCAGGGGTAGAGTGGTTTTTGGGGACACTCACATTCTTGAAGAAGTGGCGGGCAACAATTTCAGGGTTCAGCTCCCATTTGACATTGTTCTTCATCCCTACCTCCAGGTGACAGCTTTTTAGAAATTTCACTGTCTGAAAGGAATTATGAGTTGGAGTCAAAGGAAGTATGTCAGCAAGAGTCACAAGGTATGCGAGCGGAGCACGGTGGCTCATGCCTGCAATCCCAGCACTTTGGGAGGCCAAGGTGAGTGGATCACTTCAACCAAATGGCAAAATGGCATTTGGGTTTGGCCAAATGGCAAAACCCCCTCTCTACCAAAAGTACAAAATTGATGCGGGCGTGGTGGTGGGTGCCTGTACTTACTATCTTTTCATGTGTCTGTGTTCTCTCCAACTTGTACGTAAATATCTTTGAAGGTAGAGCCCTTATCTCAGACTATGCCATGGGTTCCCTGATGTCCACATTGGGACCTCCCTCGGTACTCTAGGGCACTTCACCCAATGCATCAGGGATCTCCCAAGAGGTTTCCATACCCGGTTTTGCGGGGCAGCCACAACACTTCCCCTTTCTCCCACTCCTGTGTCTGCAATCAGGAGACCTCAAGGGAATCAGGGAGACTCCCAGGGTGAGGTTGGTAAGTCTTGAAAGTGACCAATAAATACTTTTTACACTTCTACTCACCGCCTCACCTGCCTTGGTCTGGATCTTCTCTAATTTTCCTTCTTGTCTCAGCTAGAAAAGAAAGTAAAGATGAAAAGCAGTAAAAGAAAAATGAGCCCATGTTAAATAGTATCAAACTATTCCTATGCTGGGCATTGGCTGGGCTTCTGGATTCCTGTTCTTCTAATTCCTATTTCAAGTTACATATCAAAGGGAAGGAAGCTGTGAGAAAAAAGTTTTCTTTCTCCAAGTCTCTCTGTCCTTCCTTTGAGCTCACCAATTTCTCCTCTTCAAACAGCTTCTTGTTTTCAGGAGATGCATATACAGCCAGTCCCTGAGGAAGGAGTCGATTCCGGCCAAGAGATTTCCTCACTGAGACCAGGTCACCCCGGACTCCAAGATCTGTCAGTGAGAACAGAGACAGGGGATTAGAACTATCTAGGAGTCCCTTCAGCACTTTGGGAGGCCGAGACGGGTGGATCACAAGGTCAAGAGATCGAGCCCATCCTGGTCAACATGGTGAAACCCCGTCTCTACTAAAAATACAAAAAAGTAGCTGGGCATGGTGGCGTGTGCCTGTAATCCCAGCTACTCAGGAGGCTGAGGCAGGAGAATTGCCTGAACCCAGGAGGCGGAGGTTGCGGTGAGCCGAGATCGCGCCATTGCACTCCAGCCTGGGTAAGGAGAGCGAAACTCAGTCTCAAAAAACAAAACAAAAAAAAAAACAAAAACTATCTAAGAGTCCCTAAGGAAAAGATGATCAAAGAGAGAAGCACCTCTTGCTTTCTCACAGTACTTATTTTTCCTAAAAGAAATGCTAATTCATGCTCACTAGGAACAAGATTTAAGACACTATTAATCAGTTTATTTAGGACTTGATGTATAAATTTAAGATCCCCTGTATAGAGGGAGGAGTTGTCCCATGAGAGGATTTCAGTAACTGTGGCTAATTGTCAGGCCCCTCTCCCCACACACTTAATGAGGCTGCTGCCTTTATGTTTTTGTTTTTTTTTTTTTTTTTTTTTTTTTGAGACGGAGTTTCGCTCTTGTTGCCCAGGCTGGAGTGCAATGGCGCGATCTCGGCTCACCGCAACCTCCGCCTCCTGGGTTCAGGCAATTCTCCTGCCTCAGCCTCCTGAGTAGCTGGGATTACAGGCATGCGCCACCATGCCCAGCTAATTTTTTGTATTTTTAGTAGAGACAGGGTTTCACCATGTTGACCAGGATGGTCTCGATCTCTTGACCTCGTGATCCACCCGCCTCGGCCTCCCAAAGTGCTGGGATTACAGGTTTGAGCCGCTGCACCCGGCCTGCCTTTATGTTTTAATTTTCAATGCTGGAGACCAATGTCACAATCAGTTTTCTTTGTTTTTGTTTTTGTTTTTTTTTGAGACGCAGTTTCGCTCTTGTTGCCCAGGCTGGAGTGCAATGGCGCGATCTCGGCT
The DNA here is from genome assembly GCF_048565385.1 of Saimiri boliviensis. Lineage (NCBI taxonomy): Eukaryota > Metazoa > Chordata > Mammalia > Primates > Cebidae > Saimiri > Saimiri boliviensis. The sequence goes on along the minus strand of NC_133467.1, from coordinate 38,399,296 downwards.
CACCGCAACCTCCGCCTCCTGGGTTCAGGCAATTCTCCTGCCTCAGCCTCCTGAATAGCTGGGATTACAGGCACGCACCACCATGCCCAGCTAATTCTTCGTATTTTTAGTAGAGACGGGGTTTCACCATGTTGACCAGGATGGGTATCGATCTATTGACCTCGTGATCCACCCGCCTCGGCCTCCCAAAGTGCTGGGACCACAAGCCTGAGCCACCGCGCCCGGCCCACAATCAGTTTTTATGGCTTCCTCTTCTCACATCTAGAGCTGATTATTTCCACAAAGAAAAAGCAAGGCAAATAGTTGAGGGGAATGGGCAGGAAAAAGCTGATGCCAAACCCGACCAGCCTGAGAGGAAGCGCCTCGGCCCGGGCCTTACTCTCCACGGACTGCGTGAGGATGAGCTCCAGGTTTTCTTTGGGCCGATGCTTCGTGTCTTCCACCAGCTTATAGACGCGGTGTCGCCGGTGCAGACGCGGCTTCCGGCCCTCCCCGGCCAGCGGTACCTTCCACCAGCGCTCCACGATGACCGTGTCCTGGTGGCCAGGAAAGCGACGGTGTACTAGTCGCCACGAGGAACACCCTCTCCCTCCACCACTGCCGCCACCCCCATGTCGGGACCTCCAGGTCCCGATGCATCCCCCAAAACAATACTCGATCGTGTCTACCCCCTACCGCAGGCAGCCCTCATTTTGAGAGAAGCTGAAGTCGCGCCTCATTTACCCGATTTTGAGAGAGGCTGAAGTCGCGCTCCAGGCCAGGGGTGTTCCCTTCATGTCGCGGCCGCAGTAACTCCCGGAGGCCTCCCCGCAGCAGCCGCTCCGCGCCCGCCCGCAGCAGAGCTCTGCTCGGAGCCGTGACTATGGGCGCCGCCATGTTCGCAGGCACAGGAAACGTGAGGGAGGACCCCGGCGTGAGGTAGGAAAGGCCCCGCCAGGGCTGCCCGCGGCGCGCCGGCGCGGCCTTGGTGTGGCCTGAGACGGGGGTGGGGAGCGGGCGGGGACCGATGGCACCACGGCTTGCCTGTTTTTTTCTTTTTGGGCCCGGTGGGGGAGGAGCCCAGAATTACTGACTGATAATGGCATGAGCGTTGGTGGACTGACGCCAGAAAAGACGCTTTTCCTCTTTCAAGTGAGGGCTTTGCTTTAGCTCTAGCTGCTGTCTGAGATGACGTTTAATTCTGACGTTCTGTGATGACAGGATACTGATGGGAGAATGATGCTCTTACTTTTTACTTGAAATCTACCTAAAAGTGTAAAGGACGGGATTCCTTGGAAAACTGTGCCAGCTCCAGGAAGAGCCTAACCCTTAATCATTACACAGCAATATTTAAGCTAAAAAAAGGAGAATTCGAAATCACAAGCTATGTAAGCCATAAAAAAACTGCAACGAGGCCGGGCGCGGTGGCTCAAGCCTGTAATCCCAGCACTTTGGGAGGCCGAGGCGGGTGGATCACGAGGTCAAGAGATCGAGACCATCCTGGTCAACATGGTGAAACCCCGTCTCTACTAAAAATACAAAAAATTAGCTGGGCATGGTGGCGCGTGCCTGTAATCCCAGCTACTCAGGAGGCTGAGGCAGGAGAATTGCCTGAACCCGGGAGGCGGAGGTTGCGGTGAGCCGAGATTGCACCATTGCACTCCAGCCTGGGTAACAAGAGCGAAACTCCGTCTCAAAAAAAAAAAAAAAAAGAAAAGAAACTGGAGATACAAGAAATGCTGGGTTAAGCCGGGCGCGGTGGCTCAAGCCTGTAATCCCAGCACTTTGGGAGGCTGAGGCGGGTGGATCACGAGGTTGAGAGATCGAGACCATCCTGGTCAACAAGGTGAAACCCCGTCTCTACTAAAAATACAAAAAAATTAGCTGGGCGTGGTGGCGCGTGCCTGTAATCCCAGCTACTCAGGAGGCTGAGGCAGGAGAATTGCCTGAATCCAGGAGGCGGAGGTTGCGGTGAGCCGAGATTGCGCCATTGCACTCCAGCCTGGGTAACAAGAGCGAAACTCCGTCTCAAAAAAAAAAAAAAAAACAAAAAAAACTGCAACGATGGCGGGGCCCCGACAGTATCGTCTGTGAAGGGTCTCAGTAATGGACAGAAGACCATAAAAAGTGGATGAAAGGCGGCCCATTTGGCAGACAATATGGAAAGACTCGCCTTAAACATTCTGACCAGGCCTCCTTCCTCCTAAATACTCTTTACTTGGCCTCCAGGACACCGGTCTTCTTTAGTGTCCTTTGCTGATTTCTCCTTTTCTCCCCGCTTCTTAGAATGCAACGCCCCCGCCCACCGCCGCCCCAGGACTCCGTTTTTGGACCCTTACTCTTCTCAGGATATATTCACTGTTGATTTCATCCAGTCTCGTGGTTACAATACCATTTATACACCAATGACTCCCAAATTTCTAGTTCCATCCTAGACATCTCCCAAATTCAGATATTAAACTGCTTGTCATTTTCCTCTGTGTCTAAAGGACACCTCAAAGTTAACATGTCCCAAACTAAACTCATTTATTTATGCCCCCTCCCCAAAAATTGCCTTATCTGCAGCCTTTCTCCTCTCAGGTGATAGAAACTCCATTGTTTCCATTCTTGGACTGACCTTAACTCTTTTTCTTTCATACTCCATCAGGAAATCCTGTGGGTTCTATCTACCTTTAAACTACAGATAGTCCCTGACTTGGATTTACAGTTTCAGTTTGCGATGGTGTGAAAGTCATGTACATTTAGTAGGACATCAGTAAGTGACATGAAATACTCAATACTTTATTATAAAATAGGCTTTGTGTTAGATGATTTTGCCCACTGTTGACTAAGTTGTCTGAGCATGTTTAAGGTTGACTAGGCTAAACTATGGTGTTTGTGTAAGGTCTTTTAGGCTGACTGACTGCCATGGACAGCATGGTAACCTCTGTGACCTGCACATACACTCCAGATGAGTTCCTGGAACTAGAAAGTCTGAAGTAACTGGAAAACCACAAAAGGAGAAGAAATAATCAACCCCTGTGGTGCCTAATTAACTTTGAGACATTCTTCTATTGTTCCTTATTCCCGACTCAACTGATAAGGCAATTGGACTTTATAACCGACCTTAGTCAGCCTCCTGACTCCAGACCCTATGACCCCCTCCCAGCTTGCGACAACTGCCCTGAACTGTAACTTTTATAACTTTTTACTGCCTATCTCAAACCTATAAAACCAACTCATCCCACTGCCCTGTGCTGTCTTTTCAGACTCAGCCCGCCTGCACCTCGGTGAATAAACAGCAATGTTGCTCACACAAAGCCTGTTCAGAGGGGGTCTCTTCGTTCAGAGTGCACATTTAAGTTTGGTAAGTGGATTATATGCATTTTCAACTCATGATACTTTCAACATATGATGGGTTTATCAGGCCATAACCCTACTGTAAGTCAAGGAGCAAGTTTATTTCCAGAATCCAGCCACTTGTCACCATCACCAATGCTCTACCCTGGAATAAGAAGATGACACCACTTTCTCTTGGATTACTGTAATAGTCCTCTAAAAGATCTCCCTTAACTCTCTACAGTTTATTATTCTCTATCACTTATTTATAGCAGCCAGAATGACCTTTTTAAAGCCTCAGTCAGATCATGTCATTCTGCCACCCAAAACTTTATGACTTCTTTTACTCAGGGTAAAAGAAAAAGGCCATCAAAAAGGTCTACAAGGCCATATGCAATCTGACCCCATTAGCTCCTTCTCTGTAGTTTACACTGCTTCACTCATAGTGGCCTCCTTGTTTCTTGAAAACACCAGGCACATTTCATGCTCAGGACTTCTCCATTAGCTGCTTTTGCATTGGATGCTGTTACCCTCAGACACTGGCTTGGTTAACAACTTCGCACCCTCCAAGTGTTTAATTAAATGCCACTTTTTTTTTCAGTGAGAGATCATCCTATTTGTTACTGTAACCCTACCCATCTCCTTCACACTCCTGATCTTCCTTTATCTTGCTCTATTCCGCCCACCCCATAGCAGTTACCTTCTAACATACTAAATAATATGTTTATTTTCTAGGTTTGTCCTCGTTTAGAAGATTTGTCCCATAGGGCAGGGATTTGTTTTGTTCATTGATGTATCTCAAGCACCTAGAATAGTGTCTGGCTCATAGACCCTCAGTCAATATTTGAATGGATAAATATGCAGATGTCTCAAATTGGCAGTCCCAGAACCAAATTTTGCTTAGTTTTTATCAACAATTTTTCTAGTAGTCGGTATTTTTTAAAGTTGGAGAGATTTACTACAAAACTGTCTTTCCAGTTTGTTGAAAAATCATATGATAGAGCACCATAAATTCTGCATCTCTGCATGGAACTGGATGGAATTGCATTGTATGGACTAGTTTTGAGATAAGGTGTGAGCTTTCCCATTTCACTACAGCCTCACATTGCAACTCCACTAATTTCCATAGGCTGTCAAGGTCCCTGAAGACATTTAGTTTGGAATTCTTATCCTGTAAGGGTTCAACAATCTGTAGCAACCCTGGGTTATTAAGGACAGGAATGGTAATAAAAATACTCAAATGGTAGGAGCTGGGAACCAACGAATCAGGTCACCATTGGATCAAAGCCTTGGAAGACTCCTGCAGTGTCAGATACCAACTCTTTAGCTGCTGGATTTTAGGGGAAGGGGAGTGTCCCCAGAGGAGCAGGGTGGGTAGGCACAAGTGCTCAGGCAGGGCTGTTTGCCACCCAGTATAGAGGTCTTCAAGTTCTATTTTTTATTCATACAGCCATAATGTGCGTACTAGTTGCATATGAGCCTTGGATAAAAGATTAAGGTAGGGTAGGAGAGCAGCAGTGGAGTCCTGAGGTGACATAAGGGCTGACCCTTTGTCCATGTCATAGTGCCAGCCGGGTCACAATGACACCAGGTTGCCTAAAACTCTGCCACCCACCTCTGAACCTCACTTTGCCACAGGGAGGCACTGAACTGAAAAACTGCCTCGTAACAGGTGGCGCCCCTCCGTCTACTCCCTTTCTTATATCAAGAGGGGAAAAACACGAAACTACCTCTACCCAATCTGGTCACCATACGCCTATTACCTTTACTGTTACAAGTACCGGATCACCCTCCGGGAGAAGATGCTGCCTTGTTGTTATAAAAGGTACTTGTGTTCGTCTCTATTTGTAGTTGATTATATAAAATGTAAGGAAAAAGTAAAAGAATTTGAAAGAATTTCCCAAATGGCAAGAAATAACAGCGGAATAGGGGGTGGAAAGCTGGCATGAAACCTTTATAATTTTTCCATCTGGCTGGCCCAGGAACATAGAAACAGGCTGGACAACAGAAAATACAGATCATACCAGAGCCTGGTCCTGTGTATCTAGAAGTTATGTCTTCCCACCTCGATTCCAACATCAACTAATTTGGGTCTCTTTCCCAACCAGCATCACTTATAAGGAAGAGGAGGACCTGACACTCCAGCCCCGCTCCTGCCTCCAGTGCTCCTGAGTCCCCAGTAAGCCTCCAGGTGGGCAAAAGCACCGAGCAGAGTAACCAAAACCAGCTTAAAGAACTGTATTCGGTAAGTGGACTGTGAACTGGTGCTGTGAAAGGGCAGCCTTTTGCTTGCTGTAATGATACCTTGCAGAGGGATATCAGCAAGTTAAAAGATGAATTATAGACAGAGGTAGATGGGACCTTGGAATGCATGTATAAAAGCTATTTGTTATATGGACAAGGATTCTGGCCCACAGGCTGTAAATCAAGGTCATACAGGTGGTAGTGAAAATCAGGATAGGAAAAGAGGTAGTGGGGACAAAGGTAGAACAAACTCTATAGGACTTCTGGGACATAAAGCTGTTCAGATGCTAAGCAGGATCTAGAATCCAGAACTTGCCCACATATATTACAGCAGCAAGTCTGGTTGTAACCACGGCATTTTAAATAGAAGACTTTAGAGAAAACCCATATAATGAAAAAAGTGGAAATTAGTGAGAAAGCAAGCACATTATAAAGCTTTGTTTTAATCCTAAGCTCTCTGATGTAAACATTTCTAAGTTCCTAAATGGTTACTGTACTTCCTAAATGGAGTGAAGTCAGCAGGCAGTAATACTGCCTTAACTGGACTGTTTGATACAGAGACTCTGTAACAGGCATAGACTAGGACTAAGGGACATTACTGCATCTTTAAGATCTTGGCTCCAGTTCTCCCAGGCTCCCTCCATCAACGCCCACCTTGCTTCAATGGACACACCCAAATCTTCCTGAAGTCTAATTTAAAGACTAGATGAGCATTTTTAGTCCTTTTCCAGGCTGGAAACTTGACGGTGCTAGCTACTGACCCCCTGCTCCACCAGGACCCAGTACAGTTAGATTTTCACTTCCGCCTCACTTCCCAGACCGCCGCTCATTGGCACGGCCTTCTCTGTGACCATCGACTCTTCCTGGATATCCCATATCGGGCCTTGGATCAAGGCAACCGAGAAAGGTGACTGACCCTGGATGGGAGAATGGGGAGGGAAGGATAGGAATTTCACCCATCTTATCGTGTCACAGTACATAGGGCTGATTCTGGAGCTGGATATAAGCAATCCATTCACTGGGCATGCAGATAAGCCTGTGAACTGAGCCAGGATCTGGGGTTCAAGGGATAAGAGTCCATGGGAAGCTGAACTCAGATCCAGAAATAGTTGAATAACGGGAAGTGCTTTCTAGCTGCTCATCTCAGTAGTCCTTTCTCCCCAGTTCCCTTCTGTGGCTTACATCAGTGGTGTGCAATCTCTTGGCTTCAGAGAAAAATCTACCAAAACTAGTTTAGCAACTTTCATTGCCGGCTTGGGTGGGCGGAGGGTAGAAAATGACCAATAAGACTTTTCTGCTCCAAGTAGGTGTCTTTCTGGATTCTGAGCTGGCCAAACATTTCCTTAACTGTTTTTCTGTGGCTCTTAGTTTGACCGCAACGCTGGAGTTCGTGGAAGAGAAGACAAATGTGGACTCAGTGTTTGTGAACTTCCAGAATGATCGGAACGACAGAGGTGAGGAATCTGCTGTTATTCCTTGCTCTTCGGGCTGAGGCAGCTGGATCGCTCCTATTCCTTTATTGGAGACCCTCTTTCCCCACTCATCTTTAAATATGCACCCTCGGGGATTTCAGGGATTCTTTTCTTCCCACCCACCACAAAGGAAGTTAAAGTGCCTAGCATTCTTTTCCATTAAGTTACAATTGAACTCTCAAGAAGCCCCTGCAGGGGGTGTCAGAGGCCAGACTAAAGGAGCACTGTTGAAATTACAAAGAATCCATTCAAGGGATGTGGTCAGCAGGACAAAATGGATGTCAAATATACTGAGCACCTACAATGTGAAAGGGTCAGACGTAAGGCAAAGGGAACTGGAACATATTTAAGCAGATGCCTGGAGCATATGTTACAGAAACTATAGCTTCTTGCCTCGAGGAGTTCAAACTGTTGGATACAAGACAAGGGATGAATAACCATTCATAAGTAATAAGTACTATTATAGAGCTTACTATGCAATCGTTGTATTAGGATATAGATAGACTTCACTGATCTCTAGTGTTAAGCACTTCATGAACATCTCATGTAATCTTAAATTTTTTTTTTTTTTTTTTTTTTTGAGACGGAGTTTCACTCTTGTTACCCAGGCTGGAGTACAATGGCATGATCTCGGCTCACTGCAACCTCCGCCTCCTGGATTCAGGCAATTCTCCTGCCTTAGCCTCCCGAGTAGCTGGGATTACAGGCACGTACCACCGTGCCAAGCTAATTTTTTGATATTTTTAGTAGAGATGGGGTTTCACCATGTTGGCTAGGATGGTCTCGATTTTTTTTTTTTTTTTTTTTTTTTGAGACGGAGTTTTGCTCTTGTTACCCAGGTTGGAGTGCAATGGCACGATCTCGGCTCACCGCAACCTCCGCCTCCTGGGTTCAGGCAATTCTCCTGCCTCAGCCTCCTGGGTAGCTGGGATTACAGGCATGTGCCACCATGCCCAGCTAATTTTTTGTATTTTTAGTAGAGACGGAGTTTCACCATGTTGACCAGGATGGTCTCGATCTCTCGACCTTGTGATCCACCCACCTCAGCCTCCCAAAGTGCTGGGATTACAGGCTTGAGCCACCGCGCCCGCCTGGTCTCGATCTCTTGACCTTGTGATCCACCCGCCTTGGCCTCCCGAAGTGCTGAGATTATAGGCGTGAGCCACTGCGCCTGGCCCAATCTTAAATTCTGTGAGGAAGGAAGCTTCTATGATTTGTAAATGGAAAATTTTATAAATGGAAAACTGAAGTTCTGAGGGGCTACAAGTGTTAAAGCCAGGGTTAGAGCTTAGGTCTGTTTGACTACAGCACATCCTATGTGCCTGTACTACACTGCTTCCCAGGGCCACTCCCTAGTGGAAGAAATCAAATCTGGGGACCTATGTGTATTGAGTTTTAAAGCATGTTCTAATCATTTGTTCTATTCTTCCACAGGTGCCCTGCTGCGGGCCTTCAGCTACATGGGCTTTGAGGTGGTCAGACCAGGTCACCCTGCCCTCCCTCCCTGGGACAATGTCATCTTTATGGTGTATCCCCTTGAAAGGGATGTTGGCCACCTGCCCAGTGAGCCTCCCTGAACATGCTTATTCCAACGCTTTGAGGGGCTGGAAGCCTTGACACATGGGAATCAGGGGCCTGGGATGTGATTCCGGACACCTTCCATCCTAGGAATAAAGGGCAGTGCAATCATCAAGTGTTCACTGTTTCTTGGGGGGATAATAGGGTTGGCTGGAGTGGGACATACACCTTACAAAGCTGAATTCACTGAAAAGATCACAGAAGACTTAAACTAGAGAGGGAGAGTACCCAAGGGTTTTTGGTTGCCTTTGCCTTCCTCCTTGCCCCAAACCATTTACTGAGCACCAATCAGTGAACTTCCTGGTTCAGAAAGACTAAACTTTGTTGGGCTGTTTTTTTTTTTTTTGAGACGGAGTTTCAAGCCGGGCGCGGTGGCTCAAGCCTGTAATCCCAGCACTTTGGGAGGCCGAGGCGGGTGGATCACGAGGTCGAGAGTTCGAGACCATCCTGGTCGACATGGTGAAACCCCGTCTCTACTAAAAATACAAAACATTAGCTGGGCATGGTGGCGCGTGCCTGTAATCCCAGCTACTCAGGAGGCTGAGGCAGGAGAATTGCCTGAACCCGGGAGGCGGAGGTTGCGGTGAGCCGAGATCGCGCCGTTGCACTCCAGCCTGGGTAACAGCAGCAAAATTCCATCTCAAAAAAAAAAAAAAAAGAAAGACGGAGTTTCGCTCTTGTTACCCAGGCTGGAGTGCAATGGCGCGATCTCGGCTCACCGCAACCTCCGCCTCCCGGGTTCAGGCAATTCTCCTGCCTCAGCCTCCTGAGTAGCTGGGATTACAGGCACGCGCCACCATGCCCAGCTAATGTTTTGTATTTTTAGTAGAGACGGGGTTTCACCATGTTGACCGGGATGGTCTCGATCTCTTGACCTCGTGATCCACCCGCCTCGGCCTCCCAAAGTGCTGGGATTACAGGCTTGAGCCACCGCGCCCGGCTGTTGGGCTGTTTTTATCCATATATTTCAGTAGAGGTGCTGTAGATGTGGAGAAAACCCTAGAAAGCACATAGATCCCTTGGCTTTGGCCCAAGGTGGGGATCTCAAAAGACAGAATAATAGGTAACACAGAAGAGGGCATTCCAGGCAGCAGGAAAAGTACTGGGCTGTACCGACAGAATGGGATGTAAACATGTAAGACTTAAAGGCATATTAAAGACACATATTGGGACCTAATCAAACTCCACAGCTTCTGCACGGCAAAAGAAACAGTCAGTAGAGTGAATCGGCAACCAACAGAATGGGAAAAAATTTTTGCAGCCTACCCATCTGACAAGGGGCTGATATCCAGAATTTACAAAGAACTAAAGCAGACCTACAAGAGAAAAACAAACAAGCCTATTCAAAAATGGGCGAAGGATATGAACAGATACTTTACAAAAGACGACATACAGGAGGCCAACAAACATATGAAAAAATGCTCATCATCACTGGTCATCAGAGAAATGCAAATCAAAACCACATTGAGATACTATCTCACACCAATTAGAATGGCGATCATTAAAAAATCGGGAAACAACAGATGCTGGAGAGGATGTGGAGAAATAGGAACACTTTTACACTGTTGGTGGGAATGTAAATTAATTCAACCATTGTGGAAGACAGTGTGGCGATTCCTCAAGGACCTAAAAATAGAAATCCCATTTGACCCAGCAATCCCATTACTGGGTATATATCCAAAGGATTATAAATCATTCTACTACAAGGACACGTGCACACGAATGTTCACTGCAGCACTGTTTACAATAGCAAAGACCTGGAACCAACCCAAATGCCCAACGATGATAGACTGGATAGGGAAAATGTGGTACACATACACCACGGAATATTACACAGCCATCAAAAACGATGAGTTCACGTCCTTTGTAGGGACATGGATGAACCTGGAAACCATCATTCTCAGCAAACTGACACAAGAGCAGAAAATCAAACACCGTATATTCTCACTCATAGGTGGGTGTGGAACACTGAGAACACATGGACACAGGGAGGGGAGCACTACACACTGGGGTCTGTTGGGGGGAAATGGGGGAGGGGCGGAGGGGTGGGGAGGTGGGAAGAGATAGCATGGGGAGAAATGACAGATACAGGTGAGGGGACGGAAGGCAGCAAACCACACTGCCAAGTGTGTACCTATGCAACAATCTTGCATGTTCATCACATGTACCCCAAAACCTAAAAAAGAAAATAAAAAATACAGGGGCAAAAAAAAAAAAAAAAAAAAAAAGACACATACATAGGAAACTGTAGGTAGGAATGAGACATTACTCATTTTCCAGGTTAGGAAGTCTTATGAATGATTATCATCAGGGACCTCTATCCTTTTTTTTTTTTTTTTTTTTGAGACGGAGTTTTGCTCTTGTTACCCAGGCTGGAGTGCAATGGCGCAATCTCGGCTCACCGCAACCTCCGCCTCCTGGGTTCAGGCAATTCTCCTGCCTCAGCCTCCTGAGTAGCTGGGATTACAGGCACGCACCATCATGCCCAGCTAATGTTTTGTATTTTTAGTAGAGACGGGGTTTCACCCTGTTGACCAGGATGGTCTCGATCTCTCGACCTCGTGATCCACCCGCCTCGGCCTCCCAAAGTGCTGGGATTACAGGCTTGAGCCACCGCGCCCGGCATGGGACCTCTATCCTTAAGAGTAAAGGTTCCGCCGGGCGCGGTGGCTCAAGCCTGTAATCCCAGCACTTTGGGAGGCCGAGGCGGGTGGATCACGAGGTCGAGAGATCGAGACCATCCTGGTCAACAGGGTGAAACCCCGTCTCTACCAAAAATACAAAAAATTAGCTGGGCATGGTGGCGCGTGCCTGTAATCCCAGCTACTCAGGAGGCTGAGGCAGGAGAATTGCCTGAACCCAGGAGGCGGAGGTTGCGGTGAGCCGAGATCGCGCCATTGCACTCCAGCCTGGGTAACAAGAGTGAACTCCATCTCAAAAAAAAAAAAAAAAAAAAAAAAATTCCTCCAAGACATGAACTACTCACCAGAGCTGTTCCTTCACTAGAGCCTTTATGCTAATCGGTACTGAGATTTTTCTATTTTCTTTTTTTGGAAACAGCATCTTGCTTTATCACACAGGCTGGAGTACAGTGGCGCAATCTCAGCTCTCTCACTGCAACCTCTGCTTCCCCAGGCTCAAGCGATCCTTCCACATCAACCTCTCAAGTAGCTGGGACCACAGGCACACATCACCACCCCTGGCTCATTTTTTTGTATTTTTGTTAGAAATGGAGTTTCACCATGGTGCCAGGAAGGCCTGCCTCAGCCTTCCAAAGTGTTAGGATTACAGGCATGAGCTACCAGTGCCTGGCTAATACTGAGATTTTTCTGAGAAAATAAATTTTGAGAATTGTGCTTGTGAGAAAATTTCCATGTAGTATACAGGTAGATCTCACTAATCTCCAAATTAAAAAAAAAAACAAAACCCTCATGTACTAAGTTTTCTAGTTTATCTTGCTTTATCCTTAAAAAAGTTCATTTCACTTGCCATTTTTCTACCATCCACATTAGTATACATTTATATTTACTTGCAAGTACCTCAAGTACTTCAGGGCTCTCACTGGAGCCTCACAGTACTTTTAGATATGGAAAGATGCTGTAAGGAAATGTGTTAAAATTTTGTACAAAGTTTACAGTAGAGATCTCTTCCTTAAAGTTTCCTCCAAGACTACATGCGCTACTCACCAGAGCTGCTCCTAGAATCCTGGTTTCTAGAATCTTAATCTGGGCCTTTTCTTTTGAATAGTATAGGTAGGGTCTTATTCACACAGCCTAAACCTAAATTGGTTCTGGTTCTTAGTGAATAGGTGTTTTTTTTTTTTTTTGAGACAAAGCCTTGCTCTGTTGCCCAGGCTGGACGTGCAGTGGTGCGATCTGGGCTCACTGCAACCTCTGCTTCCCAGGCTCAAGTGATTCTCGTGCCTCAGCCTCCCAAGTAGCTGGGATTACAGGTGCTGGTCACTATGCCTGGCTAACTTTTATATTTTTAGTAGAGATGGGGTTTCACCATGTTGGCCTCAAGTGATCCGCCTGCCTCAGCCTCCCAAAGTGCTGGGATTACAGGTGTGAGCTACCGTTTCCGGCCAGCAAATGGTTATTTCTGAAGTGACTTTAGGGAAAGAACATAAATGTCTATATGGGAGGGAAGGACACTTGTTTCATAGACGGGCCCCTTTCTGTGAGGCAGTTGGCAGTTTTCATCAGATTTAGGCTCACAGCTTGCTTCCACCTTGTGATTCAATCAGAACTTGGTTTTAGAAAATTTTCTTAAGAACTTTATTCAGCAAAAAAAAAAAAAATCCTCCAAATGATTTAAACAGAACTGTATATTCTTCCTCTCTCTCCATGGGTGTATATGTGTGTATACATATAGATATTACACTAGCAATTTAGAAAATTTCCTGAGCCTCTGTCTCCTTTCTATTTGTATCTTAACTAAAGGTTACAGAGAAATAGCTGGAGCAGTTTCAAAAACCTGTCTCCAATAACATATTAGCAATTGAGGCTGGGAGGCAGTATTCTCTTCCCACTTCCTGAGGCTTTTAAATATAATTATGCTAATTTTTGCCTTTGCCTCCTAATTCAACTAGTCTTTGAGTTCACCACTCAAAAACTTTCCTTAACCAGAGTCACCTGAAAAGGTGAGTCAGAAGTCTGCAGAATCATCACTTCCAATGACCAAAGCCTGACTGTTTCCCAGCCTTGAAAAGGACAGCCTAGCAGTGACGCGCATTATGACTGGGTAGACGGGACTGGGCCTGATGCTCAACAGCCTGGAAGTAACACAGCAGTATTCAAACCCTGGAGGGTTGGAGAGAGAACAAGGAGGTGGAATGGGGGAGACACACTTGTCTCCCTCTGCACCACACCTTTTTTGGTAGTCCGATGGGAGGAGAACACGAATTTGGTCCACAGCAAGCCAGACCGTATGTGTGATAAAGGAAGGACTGCATGGATCCTTTATCATACACTCCTCTCCTCCAGGCACCAGTTCTACTGCCAAATCCTGCCAAAGACAAATACAAAAAAAGCTTGAAAGTGATCAATCTAAGAGCAAGTGAAGCTGCAGGAAAGCAGCTGCAGAGAAGTATGTTAAGACAGGGCAGGGAAGAGGGAATCAAAGCAAGTGCTCCAGTGTCACCCTCATAACTTTCCTGTTGCTACAGACAGATAATAGCTGCACTCACAGAGCAAAGCAGATGGTTGAGCAAGCTGAAGCCCAGACTTAGAGTAAGTAGTCCTCTTCAAGGTTATCATCACCAGACATGGAAGCAGCTTCTATTGAAGAGAAGTAAGAAGGAGAAAGTTAGACACTGCCCTATTCTAGCAGGCACTGCCAGCAAGGCTCAAAAGAAAAATGGAGCCGGGCGTGGTGGCTCAAGCCTGTAATCCCAGCAATTTGGGAGGCTGAGGCGGGTGGATCACAAGGTCAAGAGATCGAGACCATCCTGGTCAACATGGTGAAACCCCGTCTCTACTAAAAATACAAAAAATTAGCTGGGCATGGTGGCGCGTGCCTGTAATCCCAGCTACTCAGGAGGCTGAGGCAGGAGAATTGCCTGAACCCAGGAGGCGGAGGCTGTGGTGAGCCGAGATCGTGCCATTGCACTCCAGCCTGGGTAACAAGAGCGAAACTCCGTCTCAAAAAAAAAAAAAAAAAAAAAAAAGAAAAATGGACCACTAGGTGCTCAATGACATGACTAGGAACTAAGCCTTCAATTAACCTACCTAGTTTGGAAAGACTGAATGAGAAAAGTTAACTTCCAAAGACGCTCTAGGGAGGAAATGCTGCTTGTACCTGATAAGCTGAGGCAGGAAAGGGTATGCGTTCTCTCTCCAGAGCTCTTTTTGGTCTCAGTGAGCAAGGTGCTGAGAGAGGCATCTGTTTCTGTGGCCTGAGTGGAGGAAAAGAGGAAAAAAAGGAGGAACATGTTGGCTTTTAGGACAAAAGAGGCCACCCTTTCATTCCTCTCATAGGACCTGGTTAAGGCAGTTGCATTTGGCTACCAAGATGGACAAAATGCTCCTTGGGTCAAGTACTGTAGGAGCTCAGAGTCCTTAAGAAAACTAATACAGTGTCAGGACTAGAAGCCCTTAGTGTCTATGTGCTAGATTTGCCTGGAAGAAGCACCGTGTAAACTACAATGAAATGGCTCACCATGTCCTTCATGTCTAAGGCAGCTCTGTTTTCTTCCATGTCTTCAGGAAGCTCAACTGCATATCCTCTGCGTACTAATTCTAGCCCAATATCAAGTTTCTGAGAAGAAAAATGAAAAGGGAATGATGTTCTCTCAATAAGCAACAGCAAATCTGAGAAAACAAGGCAGAAGGACTGACACTTTAAAGACATTCCTTGGCCGGGCGCGGTGGCTCAAGCCTGTAATCCCAGCACTTTGGGAGGCCGAGGCGGGTGGATCATGAGGTCAAGAGATCGAGACCATCCTGGTCAACATGGTGAAACCCCGTCTCTACTAAAAAAAAAAATACAAAAAATCAGCTGGGCATGGTGGTGCGTGCCTGTAATCCCAGCTACTCAGGAGGCTGAGACAGGAGAATTGCCTGAACCCAGGAGGCGGAGGTTGTGGTGAGCCGAGATCGCGCCATTGCACTCCAGCCTGGGTAACAAGAGCGAAACTCCGTCTCAAAAAAAAAAAAAAAAAAAAAAAAAAAGACATTCCTTTGGTGAGACGGTAAGAAGGATCTTACAAAGTAAGAGTAATAATCAAATAAAGGTTTCTGGGAAAGAAAAAGTAAATTAGGCTATAAATACACTGAAGATTGATAACAGGCAGTGTGTGAATGCCAGTCTTACCTTCCCATTGCTAGTATCATATAAGTAGATCTTTGGCCAAGTTGAGATCCCAGTTTGGACATAGCTAGAGATCTTGGCTACTAGAGGCTTCCAGTCAGCACAATGAGTGAGTCTATCAAACTCATCCAAAGCTTCCTCTTCCCATTGGTCACCTGGCAAAAGATTGTAGGGTGTATTGCTGATAGGGGTGGGGATTATACCCTGGAAGGAAGTTGGAACTACCTTTTTCTACTCGGGAAGGCACCTGTGTCTTCTCTGGTGGGGTTGGGTCTGCCAGTCAAGTTTCTGGCTGCTGCTAGTGCTGGTGAGGAAAAGGCACCCAAGTCCCCAGAATTCAAAAAGCCTGGGAACATGAGAATTCCTCCCCATGAACTGTACGAACATTATTCTATTTGGAGGTAAGCTCAATAGGTGGCATGATCAATTTACCTGAGGGGGCGATCCGTGCCAGACTACATTCTATTGCTTGAAATGGAAGGCTTAGGAAGTCACTCCTGAAGTAAAAGAAACTAAAATTAGAATCCTGGGGCCAGAAAGTTCTTATTTTGCTGCTTTCAGACTGAACCAACTAACATGGGATGATAACCATCTGCTCTTTATCAACAGGTTCCCTTCCAAATCCCCCTGACAAATGCCAACAGCTCACCACCCTATGGCCAGAACTGAGTCAATAGTTGGGATGCAGCTAACTTCACACCCTGGCCTCAGCACTGACCTGAGAGCCCTGAGGTCCTTCAGTGGGCAATCTCCATTATCTCCAAAATCAACAAAGTAGAGGTCCAAGTTTCCATTCTCCAAGGTGCCAAGGACCCGGGCTCGATACCAGGAACCATTTGTAGGTAAAGGTGCTGCTACAATGTCTCCTACATACACAGTCAAGTCTTCGGGCTGTACATGGGGACGAGGAGTCAGGAGGGCACAGAGTTACAAAGTGGTAGTGCTCATAAATAGAATCGTACAAGAGTCCGGGTGCAGTGGCTCAAGCCTGTAATCCCAGCACTTTGGGAGGCCGAGGCGGGTGGATCACGAGGTCAAGAGATTGAGACCGTCTTGGTCAACATGGTGAAACCCCGTCTCTACTAAAAATACAAAAATTAGCTGGGCATAGTGGCGCGTGCCTGTAATCCCAGCTACTCAGGAGGCTGAGGCAGGAGAATTGCCTGAACCCCCCAGGAGGCGGAGGTTGCGGTGAGCCGAGATGGCGCCATTGCACTCCAGCCTGGGTAACAAGAGCGAAACTCCGTCTCAAAAAAAAAAAAAAAAAAAAAAAGATATGCCTTCCTTTTCATTAAACCCCAGCCCTGTCCCCATGGCAACTCACCACACTATTCTCATAGTGCTGGGTCATCTCACTGACAAGCTTGTCCAACTGCAGGCTGCGGGAGCCAACGATCTGAATCCAGAAGTGGTTGGGGTGTTCAGAAGCAGAGACGTAGACTTCTAGGTACTCATCAGCATGGAAACTGAAGTCAGGACTGGGGACTGAACACAGAGATAAGGATGGTGGCCATATCAGACCACCACTCTGGTTGGAATAAAGAGACTACATCAGGGGAGTAAGAGGTACAAATATAGCCATTTTTGTATTTTTTTACAAAACAGCTGTTACCATTTTAAATGGCTGGAGGGACAACTGGGTTGAATCAAACAAGAATATCCTAAAGAAAGGTACTGCTGGCCGGGCGCGGTGGCTCAAGTCTGTAATCCCAGCACTTTGGGAGGCTGAGGCAGGTGGATCACGAGGTCAATCGAGACCATCCTGGTCAACAAGGTGAAGCCCCGTCTCTACTAAAAATACAAAATAATTAGCTGGGTATGGTGGTGCGTGCCTGTAATCCCAGCTACTCGGGAGGCTGAGGCAGGAGAATTGCCTGAACGCAGGAGGCGGAGGTTGTGGTGAGCTGAGATAGCGCCATTGCACTCCAGCCTGGGTAACAAGAGCGAAACTCCGTCTCAAAAAAAAAAAAAAAAAAGGTACTGCTGGGCATGGTAGCTCATACCTGTAATCCCAATACTTTGGGAGGCTGAGGCAGGCGGATCATGAGGTCAGGAGTTTGAGACCAGCCTGGCCAACACAGTTAAACCCTGTCTCTACTAAAAATACAAAAATTAGCTGGGCCTGGTGGCAGGCGCCTGTAATCCCAGCTACTTGAGAGGCTAAGGCAGGAGAATCACTTGAACCCAGGAGGTAGAGGTTGTATTGAGCCGAGATCACACCATTGCACTCCAGCCTGGGAGACAGAGCGAGATTCTCTCCAGAAAAAAAAAAAAGATACTAAGCTATGCTTTGTACCTTTCCATGAAACTGAGTAATAACAGTTTACATTCTTTGTCATGTGCAATGTATTCAAATCACCAACCATAAAGAAATAACAATTTACATTCTTTGTCATGTTCTATGTATTCAAGTCACCAATTATAAAGAAGGTAAATCCTCCATATGCTAGCTGCAGAAAAAAGGTACATGGACAGCAACCTTCACATGGACAGTGGCGGATATGGGCCTGTTCCAGATCCTATTCTACCACTGACTCCTTGTGTGACCCTGGACAAGTCTGTGAGCTTCTCGGGGACCCAGGTCCTCTCTGCCCAAGCCAGCACCTAGGTATAGAAGAGGAAGCTCACAGCCTTTTCTTTTTGAATAGTGATGATTTTTAAAAAGAGTAATGAAACAGGTAATAAAAAATCTGGCTGAGAATTTTACTTGATGTCAAAGTAAGTCTAGGCTGTGTGTGGTGGCTCATGCCTATAATCCCAGTACTTTCGGAGGACAAGGTGGGCGGATCATTTGAGGCCAGGCGTTTGAGACCACCCTGTCCAACATGGTGAAATCCTATCTCTACTAAAAAATAAAAAAATTAGTCGGGTGTGGTGGTGTGCACCTGTGGTCTCATCTACTAGGGAGGCTGAGGAATGAGAATCACTTAAACCTGGGAGGCAGAGGTTGCAGTGAGCAGAGATCGTGCCACTGCACTCCAGCCTGGGTGACAGAGCAAGACTCTGTCTCAAAAAAAAAGTATGTCTAGAGAAACAGTATCATGTAAATCCAATTATTTGATGTATTACTCATTTGTTTCCTGTGTCAGCATATTTTGTTCATTTTCATCATCAACTGTTTTATATTTAGAAAAATATTGGCCAGGCGTGGTGGCTCAAGCCTGTAATCCCAGCACTGTGGGAGGCTGAGGCAGGTGGATCACGAGGTCAAGAGACCGAGACCATCCTGGTCAACATGGTGAAACCCCGTCTCTACTAAAAATACAAAACATTAGCTGGGCATGGTGGCGCGTGCCTGTAATCCCAGCTACTCAGGAGGCTGAGGCAGGAGAATTGCCTGAACCCAGGAGGTGGAGGTTGCGGTGAGCTGAGATCGCGCCATTGCACTCCAGCCTGGGTAACAAGAGTGAAACTCCGTCTCAAAAAAAAAAAAAAAAAAAAAT
The DNA here is from genome assembly GCF_048565385.1 of Saimiri boliviensis. Lineage (NCBI taxonomy): Eukaryota > Metazoa > Chordata > Mammalia > Primates > Cebidae > Saimiri > Saimiri boliviensis. The sequence goes on along the minus strand of NC_133467.1, from coordinate 38,380,452 downwards.
ATATATATATATATATATAATGTGTAGTATTAATCCAAGTAAAATATTACCAGAAAGGAATATCTGTGATGATAGACATAAGCGTATTCATGAAAATAGAAAAGATTTTTTATTGCTTCCTATTTTGGGCGATCTAAGCCAGTATTTCTTTAAAAAAAAAAAAAAAAAAAAAACCACTTTTTTTTTGAGACAGGGTCTCACTGTCACCCAGGCTGGGGTGCCGCGGCGCGATCCCAGCTTGCTGTAGCCTCGATTTCCTGGACTCATATGATTCTCCCACTTTAGCCTCTCAAGTAGTTGGGACCACAGGTCGCACTACCACGCCCTAAGCCAGTATTTCTTTTCTTTTTTTATTTTATTTATTTATTTTACTTTTTTTGAGACGGAGTTTCACTCTTGTTACCCAGGCTGGAGTGCAATGGCGCGATCTCAGCTCACCGCAACCTCCGCCTCCTGGGTTCAGGCAATTCTCCTGCCTCAGCCTCCTGAGTAGCTGGGATTACAGGCACGTGCCACCATGCCCAGCTAATTTTGTATTTTTAGTAGAGACGGGGTTTCACCATGTTGACCAGGATGGTCTCGATCTCTTGACCTCGTGATCCACCTGCCTCAGCCTCCCAAAGTGCTGGGATTACAGGCGTGAGCCACTGCGCCCAGCCTTTTTTTTTTTTTTTTTTAAATAAAGAAAACCTGTGTTTAAGTTGTTACAAAAACAAAACATTTGAAGTACTTTGAGGACATTATCCCAGACTCGCTTGTTCTGCTACAGAAACTAACCTAAAAGGTTGGAAATTAAAGGATATAACCTAAGAGGTTATAAGAGAGCAGGCTGGTAAAACATGGCAAAAGGAGCTCTTTCCCACCAGTCCATTTTTTTTTTTTTTTTTTTTTTTTTGAGACGGAGTTTCGCTCGTTACCCAGGCTGGAGTGCAATGGCGCGATCTCGGCTCACCGCAACCTCCGCCTCCTGGGTTCAAGCAATTCTCCTGCCTCAGCCTCCTGACTAGCTGGGATTACAGGCGCGCGCCACCATGCCCAGCTACTTTTTTGTGTTTTTAGTAGAGACGGGGTTTCACCATGTTGAGCAGGATGGTCTCGATCTCTCGACCTCGTGATCCACCCGCCTCGGCCTCCCAAAGTGCCCCACCAGTCTATTTATACCTCCAAGCTCCTGTGTGTTTTCACCACATAGGTCTGCTAGTTTACAGAAAATGCCTACAGTGAAGGCAGGAATTATAGGTCTACTCAGAGGGTACCCAGACACAGAAAGTTTTAGGGTAAATAATAAACTACAAATACCCTCTTGGTTAATTCCTCTTTGTTAATAGAATTCATCTTTGTTAATATCTATCTTCTGCTGGTGACAACTTGTCTCAGTGTAGTCTGTCTCAAAAAAGAAGTGGTTCAGGTTGGGTTTTGGAAAAGGAAGAAGACTTCCATCAACTTTGGTCCAGAGTGGAAGAGGCACCAAGTTTTCTCCTACAGTTAGGAGCAGAATCTTAAACCTGCATAAATCATTTTCAGTGATCAATATCTGTAACCTCAAACTGTCCAGCAACTGTTGGTGTAGACTCTACCACTATCCTACCTTCATAATATCTTACTGAATCTGCTATCCTGACCCCAGCCATATTATACTGGCTGCTCACAGACTGAGAAAGCATTCCTTGTAATCTCTCCAATGTCTAAGCGAGTATTTCTATCTTCTATGATTAATGGGCTCCCTCTTTGTTACATACTTTCAAACATGGACATCTCTGGGATGGCCTGGGCTCCAGACTTCTGAACACTGTCATCACTATGTTTCTCCCAGGAACCTTCCTTTGGCATTCCCACAGCCATGTCGCCTCCTCCTTTGGGTGAAGGAGTCACCAGGGGTGCAGCCGGCTCCATGCTAGAACTGCTGTTTTTCCATAAAGCTGGCTCTCCAGCTCCACCTGGCTTTCTCACTTCTTCTCTTTTCACACTGATTGGCTGTTTCCGTGGGACTCTAGTTTCTGCAGAATGAGCAATTCTCTTCCGAAGTTCTTCATCTTCTGAAACTTTCTCCAGTATCAAATGCTGTAGAAAATAAGAGAAAGGAGAAAGGATGATATTCTGACCTAGGATAGAGTAAAAGGATCTTCTCATGCTTAGGTATAGTTCAAGTCTATCAGCTACTTGCCTTGGCTGCTGCCACTTCCTTCTGTGTTCCTGAGATTTTTATAAGTCTTGATAGTAGTAATGTCCCTTCTGATTCTTTGTCACAGGTAATTTTGGCTCCAGAGGCCTTACAGATAGAACGAATCGTCTCGCCGCCTCTCCCTACATTGAACAATACATAAAAACCTGCCCGTCCCTCCTGGCCAACCTTAGTGACTGGAGAAATCACTGTTTTGTATATGCTAGGAGAAGAGAATGAGTTCTCATTTCTAAAGTGAATAAAATATAAGATATTGTATGGGAAGCAGGAGCTACTGAAATCATTACTGTGAAAAGGAGAATACCATATTATTTGCTTTCTTTGAGACGGAGTTTCACTCTTGTTACCCAGGCTGGAGTGCAATGGCGCGATCTCGGCTCACCGCAACCTCCGCCTCCTGGGTTCAAGCAATTCTCCTGCCTCAGCCTCCTGAGTAGCTGGGATTACAGGCACACGCCACCATGCCCAGCTAATGTTTTGTATTTTTAGTAGAGACGGGGTTTCACCATGTTGACCAGGATGGTCTCGATCTCTCGACCTCATGATCCACCCGCCTCGGCCTCCCAAAGTGCTGGGATTACAGGCTTGAGCCACCGCGCCCGGCTTATTTGCTTTCTTCATTTTATTTAAACTCTATACTCTGGCTAGTTTAACTTCACGTCATTTTCATTTTGACCGCTCAGCATGGCCATACCAAGTCACAAGAAGATATTCTACATGGTGTCAGAACACTGGATCCAGGGCAGGACATTTCTCTGCCTCTAACAGCAGCACTAAGGGATGCTCTAGGTGAAAACATAAAGGGTACTCTCTAGAGCACTATCTTCAAAGACCTGAAATAACATGAGCATCCCAAGCTTCCCTTTAAAAATCAATTAACAGGTAAATTTAATACATCTATTAGAACCCTTAAGGAATCAATTTATAAGGTTCAAATCATACAACTTCTTGAGGAAACAGGGTTTTACCACTAGTTGTGCCAAACAGTAAACCTCTGGTCTTAATGTCCCTGTCTTTTTTTCTCCTTACATGGTGAAGGGGAACTAGGCCAGAAGAAACCTTTGGGAAGGTGTGGAAGAGAGGCAAAGGTAAAGAATAAAGGAAACAGTAGAGGAAGCCATCCAGTGGTACCTATGATTCTGCCCACAGATCTCTGGGGAACTGAGAGCTGCTCAGACACTGGGGTATTCTCTGTCAGGATCTGATGGATTGCTGCTTTGGCCTTGCACACCTGAACAGGAAAACCACTGATAAGCAGCACTCGCTCATCGCCTACATCCTCTGTGTCCACATCAATCCGAGCACCTGTCTGTTTCCGCAGCTGCAGAGAAAAGGACATTTGGCAGTACATTCTAGAAGAGCTCCCATTTGAGCCCAGCTACAGATACTCTAAACCAAATCCTGGAGGTAGTGTTAGCCAAAGGAATTGGCTAAACCAGTCCTCAGTTACTTTATGTAAGGAGAGTAGTAACAAATGTAACCCCAAATAGCAGTGAATTCGAACCCATTTATCTTTGTGTATAGAATCCTTTCTGCCTGCTAATTTATTTGGACAGCAGAATTAAATATTTGGTTTTCTTGACATTTCAGCTGAACAATGGAAGATGGCAAGAAGAACCAGGTAGTCATTCAATATTTACTGTCAATTAATGAGAGCTCATTAATTCCATAGAAGAGGGTAATTCAAGCTATACCATGGTGATAATCACCCAGTCAAAAACCCTTATTTCAAGCTAAGTCATCCTTTCTCTAGGGAGTACCCTTCTCTAGAAGGGAAGTAGCTAACAAGTTTAGTTAGCTAAAAAGTTCTTCTATTTGTTCTTTTAAAAATATACATAGTGGCTGGGTGCAGTGGCTCACACCTGTAATCCCAGCACTCTGGGAGGCTGAGCCGGGCAGATCACCTGAGGTCAGGAGTTTGAGAGCAGACTGGCCAACATGATGAAACACCATCTCTACTCAAAATACAAAAAAATTGCTGGGCGTGGTGGCAAGCACCTGTAATCCCTGCTACTTGGGAGGCTGAGGCAGGGGAATCGCTTGAACCCAGGAGACGGAGGTTGCAGTGAGCTGAGATTGCGCCATTGCGCTCCAGCCTGGGCAACAAGAGTGAAACTCCATCTCAGAAAAAAAAAAAAAAAAAAAAAATACACACACATACGCACACACACACAGAGCGTGAGAGAGAGATTGAGCGAGCAAGCAAGCATGGGAGTATTTTGTGATATGGGGTCAGAGGAAGAAAACAAGAAATCAATGAACAGAATCAATCCTTGGGGAAGTGAACTCCTGCTCACACACTTACCTGTTTAATATTGGCTCCTTGCCGGCCAATTATGAGTTTCACAGCGTCCTGGGGAACCCGCATCTCTATTTCAATGTCATCTTCCCCAACAAACGTCAGCCGCTCTTCTGCACAGATCATCATTCATCAGATCAGACTTAGATAACACCCAAAGCTATTATAACTACCAGTCCTCCCCAGAATCTGGCTGTCGAGGAGACACCGATCCAAGAGATAAACTGAGGATTCTCAACCACAATAACAAGGAAAAGTGGCATCTGAGCAGGAATTAGGTGAGAGATGGGCATTTTTTCTGGGACACAGTTTCAGGTGCCAAAATAGAAAAAGCAGACTCTGCAATAAAGGGGTGGTGGGGTTTGGGCAAACTACTTCTCCCAAGACATGACTACTGGAGAAGAATGAAGGGCGAAAGTTGCCTGAGGTGTCCATTAGGCTCAGAACTTCTCCTGACTGATATGTACATAAGTCATTTCTCTAGGTCCTATCCTCTAGATCCAGCCTTTGAGGAAAGTGCCTTCTCCTAACAACTAATTAGAGAAAAGGAATATATATGAAAAAAGAGTAGAAAGTTAAAAAATAACCCATTGCTGTGTGGTTGTTGCTGAAGAAAACAGATCAATGGAGTCATAAAATGAATTCATTTCATAGACTAGCTTACTTTGCTATGTAAGAATATAGCAAAGACTACGCCAGACATAGTGGTTCATGCCTGTAATCTCAGTATTTTAGGAGGCAGAGGCAGGCAGATCACTTGAACCACAGCAGCCACCCTGGTGGTGAAACCCCATCTCTAGTAAAAATATAAAAATTAACCAGGAGTGGTGGCACATTACTGTAATCCCAGCTACTTGGGAGGCTGAGGCAGGAGAATGGCTTGAACATGGGAGGTGGAGGTTGCAGTGAGCCAAGATAATTCCACTACACTCCAGCGTGGGCAACAGAGTCAGACTCTGTCTCAAAGGAAAAAAGACGACTAAATAATTTTGGTCAAAGATCCTCTCAGAAAGCCAATTGCAATACCTCAGGCAGGCATGGAGGCACATGCCTGTAATCCCAGCACTTTGGGAGGCTGAGGCAGGCAGGTTGCTTGAGCTCAGGAGTTCAAGACCAGCCTGGGCAACATAGCAAAACCTCATCTTTAGAAAAAAATACAAATATTAGCCGGGCACGGTGGCTCAAGCCTGTAATCCCAGCACTTTGGGAGGCCGAGGCGGGTGGATCACGAGGTCGAGAGATCGAGACCATCCTGGTCAACGTGGTGAAACCCCGTCTCTACTAAAAATACAAAAAACTAGCTGGGCGTGGTGGCGCGTGCCTGTAATCCCAGCTACTTAGGAAGCTGAGGCAGGAGAATTGCCTGAGCCCAGGAGGCGGAGGTTGCGGTGAGCCGAGATCGCGCCATTGCACTCCAGCCTGGGTAACAAGAGCGAAACTCCGTCTCAAAAAAAAAAAAAAAAAAAAAAAAAAAAAATACAAATATTAGCCAGGCATGGTGGCACATGCCTGTGGTTCCAGCTACTTGGAGGCTGAGGTGAGAGGACTGCTTGAGCCCAGGAGGTTGACGCTGCAGTAAGCCATGATCGTGCCACTGTATTCCAGGCTGGGTGACAGAGTGAGACCCTGTCTCAAAAAACCCCTCACAAAAAAAACCCAAAACAAAACCCACACAGTATCTGGCAAGGAAAGAGTTTTTTCAATTTAACAAGGCAGGAACATGTCTGAACATTTTCACATGCAAAGTCATAGGGCTCACTTACCTCTGCTTTCCCTATACCTGCGGTATAGGATATAGGCAATTGTTGCACTGGCTGGGATCCCAAGGCCCAGGGCTATTTTCTGAATGGTGGACAGGCTTGTCCAAGAAGTCCGTTCAGTGGACATTTTCTGCTGCACTCTGACTTACATTCTGAAACAAGCAAAGCAGGGAAAAGAATGAGCTTTCAGCCAATACTTGTATGAATAGCAGAGAGGCAGGGGAGCACATTATTATTGAAAAGAATACTGCCTACCTTCCAATTTCAAGAGCTTTTTCAAAATTTATTTCATATAAAAAAGGGCTCAGGCTATTTTTTTAAAGTTAGCTAAGGTACACATACACATAGGATTAAATAGAAGCATACTTTGCTTTCCACACTCAAGGAGAACTGATCAGTTTTAAAAGACAAAAAAATTGGCCAGGCGTAATGGCTCATGCCTATAATCCCAAAACTTTGGGAGGCCGAGGCAGGTGGATCACGAGGTCAGGAGTTTGAAACCAGCCTGACCAACATGATGAAACCCCATCTCTACTAAAAATACAAAAATTAGCTGGGCATGGTGGCACATGCCTATAATCCCAGCTACCGAGAAGGCTGAGGCAGAAGAATCAAAAAAGACAAAAAAATTAAATTAATCAAGTTTTAAAAATACATACACTTAGATTTCATATTAAATTATTTAGAATTACTTATCTAGGTACTTTTTTTTTTTTTTTTTTGAGTTGGAGTCTCACTGCTGGAGTGCAGCGGTGATATCTCGGCTCACCGCAACCTCCACCTCCCGGGTTCAAGTGATCGTCCTGCCTCAGCCTCCCTAGTAGCTGGGATTACAGGCGCACACCACCAAGCCTGGCTAATTTTTATATTTTTAGTAGAGAGGAGGTTTCACCATGTTGGCCAGGCTGGTCTCAATCTTCTGACCTCAGGCTATCTGCCCGCCTATGTTTCCCAAAGTGTAGAGATTATAGGCGTGAGCCACCAAGCCCTCATCGCCCTACTTATCTTTTTTAAATTTTCCTAGAGTGCTCAGCAGGAAACCAGCCTACTTATCTAAGTCCTTAAGTACTTTTATGCCTCTAGGCCTTTCCAGAAGCTGTTGCCTCTGCAAGGAATGTCATTCCAGGCTTAGCAAAGGCCTTACTAATTATCTTTGTTGGAAGTACCGTCTCTTTTTTTTTTTTTTTTTGAGATGGAGTTTCCTTCTTGTTACCCAGGCTGGAGTGCCTCCCAAAGTGCTGGGATTACAGGCTTGAGCCACCGCGTTTACTGTCTCTACTTTCTGTTTCCATTTACTCCTTAACCAACAGTGAAATGGAGTTCTACCCTGCTGCATCACCAAAGCTATAACTTGCTAGATAATCAACCCAGAGGGCATGCATGGAACCTTATCTCACCTAATCTCTCTGGGGTAGCTGGAAGGTGGCCACTATGTCCACAAAACTTTCTCCTTGGTTTCTGTGCCCTCTTTCTCTTGGTTTCCTCTCTTGTTTCCCTGCAGGTTCCTTACAAGTTTGGGCTTCTCTTCCTGTGCCATCAATTGTTAATGTCACTCTGCTTTCTTTAGACAATTTCATCCACATATACTGCGTTCAATTTCTACCTATATATTAATGACACCAACGATGCTACATCTGGCCTGATTCAGAAGCTTTATTTTATTTATTTATTTTTTGAGATGGAGTTTCGCTCTTGTTTCCCCGGCTGGAGTGCAATGGCGCCATCTCGGCTCACCACAACCTCCGCCTCCTGGGTTCAGGCAATTCTCCTGCCTCAGCCTCCTGAGTAGCTGGGATTACAGGCACGCGCCACCATGCCCAGCTAATTTTTTGTATTTTTAGTAGAGACGGGGTTTCACCATGTTGACCAAGATGGTCTCGATCTCTTGACCTTGTGATCCACCCGCCTCGGCCTCCCAAAGTGCTGAGATTTACAGGTGTGAGCCACCGCGCCTGGTCCCTCAGAAGCTTTAATCTTATTTAGACTACTGCAATAGCTTTCTTTTTTTTTTTTTTTTTTTGAGACGGAGTTTTGCTGTTGTTACCCAGGCTGGAGTGCAATGGCACGATCTCGGCTCACTGCAACCTCCGCCTCCCGGGTTCAGGCAATTCTCCTGCCTCAGCCTCCTGAGTAGCTGGGATTACAGGCACGTGCCACCATGCCCAGCTAATTTTTTGTATTTTTAGTAGAGATGGGGTTTCACCATGTTGACCAGGATGGTCTCGATCTCTTGACCTTGTGATCCACCCGCCTCAGCCTCCCAAAGTGCTGGGATTACAGGCTTGAGCCACCGCGCCCGGCTGCAATGGCTTTCTTACAGGCTTTCTTGCTATGAGTTTCTCTCTGACACTATATCTTCATTTTGCTGCCAACCATATTTTAACATGCTCCTCATTATATTTCCTTATTCCACATAGTTTCTGAGCCTCCCTCTCCATCAAACCTCTCATGTCACCTCCTCCAACCTCTCTCAACTGAGGTTCTTGCTTTCTATTTCATTGAGAAAGTACAGCATTCAGAGAAAATATCCACAAGCTTCTACCCATTTGCCACCTACCTCCAGCTATGCTTGCTGTTCTCTCCTGTGACCACAGATGAACTGTCTCTGCTCCTAGCACTGAAGTATTTCATAAAAGCACTGCTCCATAAGTTCTCCTTGCTTCTCCTGCATTATTAACATTTTCTTTCCTCTCTACTGGATATTCCCGTCAGGAGACAAACATTCTCCGTTCTTAAAGAAAACTCTTCCTGGATTTCACTTCAACTACTTCCCTTTTCTTCCTTTTAAAGTAAAACTCAAGTTTCAATATATCTGTCCTCAAGTTATCTTAAGTCCATTCTAACTGCTCTCATCAGGGTCACCAACGATTTTATATTGCTCAATCCAAAGACTGATACCAGATGTCCCCATAGTTTTGGCACAGCTGGTGATTCCCTCTTCTATGAAACATTGCTCCATAGCACCCCCTCCCAATTTTCCTCTTTCCTTTCTGGCTGCTTCAGCAGTCCCCCAGTTGCTGGTTTCTTTTCATTTTTCCAACCCCTAAACACTGGAGTGCCTCAGGGATCTGTCCTTTGCCCTCTTCTCTGTTCTACCTCATTTCTTTGGTCTCATTCACAGCCTGGCTTTAACTTCTATCTATATACTGATAACTTCCAAATTAATAGATTTAGGACCTTTCTCAACTGCCTACATGAATCTCCATTTGATGTCTAATAAACGTCTCAAACTTAATGCTGAATTCCTGATTCACCCCCTTCCCATAATCTTTGGCATCTCAGCAAATGGCAACTCCATTTGTTGTTGTTGTTTGACACAGGGTCTCTCTCTGTTGCCAGGCTGGAGAGCAGTGGCACATGACTTACTGCTGGGCTCAAGCAATCCTCCCACCTCTTAGCCTCCCCAGTAGCTGAGACTATAGGTGCATGCCACCATGCCTGGCTAATTTCTGTACTTTTTGTAGAGACAGGGTTTTGCCATGTTGTCCAGGCTGTTCTCAAACTCCTACACTCAAGTGATCCACCAATCTCAGCCTTCCAAAGTGCTGGGATTACAAGTGTGAGCCACTGTGCCCCACCTCGACTGCATTCTTTTACTTCCTTAGTCATCTTCTCACTCAAACTGCACACTTAGCCTGTCAACAAGTCTTATTTGCTCTACCTCCAAATTATCCAGAATCTGATCACTTTTTCTCTTTGCAGTTCTGTGACCCTGCGCTAAAACACGTAGATTATTGCATTATTACATTCCTGCATTTGCCACTGTCCATTCAGTTTATTGTCAACCCAAGAGCTGGAGAAAGCATTATGTGCTAGATGCTACTGCGGCACTAAAGACACAAAAATGAAAAGATAAATATGTTGAGTAGATACTACTATGCCAGGCACATTACATAATTTTTTAAATAGTCATATAACCCTATAAGGCAGGAAGTAACACCATAGAAGAGTACACGTTTGAAGAGGTTAACTCATCTCTAACCCAGAGTCTGGGTTATTACTTGCTTGTGAAAAACCTTTTAAAGTGATTTTAGAAATCCTTCCCCATCCTCCCTTTTACCTAAACTCTCAGGTTAACAGTACATGTATCTTTATTATTTACTTTTATCAACATTCAGTTCAAAATTAATACTGGTAGAAAGCACTGTCGGTGGTTTAAAAAAACACGCTAAAGACTAAAAACCTAAGATACGTGATAAAAAACTGAAAACTAAGTATCAGTATTTCCAGATATTACAATCAGGCAGAACAAAACAAGCTGGTTTTAAATGAGATTTGCTTAAAAATGAATAAATGTAACTTATGCCATAATTTGCCTTCAGGTACAAAAATTCAACCCAAATAATTACAGTAAACAAAAATGCTTTCACCTTGTTGGGGGAAAACTGGCCATATCCTGCTAAGGCTAAAAACATACTCTTTAACACAAAACCTACTTAGGCTTTCAGGAAAAGCACAGTCAATCAGGAAGAATGAAGAGAGAAAGGAGAACACCTAACACTGAAATCTCACTGAGGAGCAGACAGTCTGGTAAGGGAGACTGGAGGTGGATTTCTTACTATAGTCGTCCTCTTATCCTCAAGGGATTGTTATAAGAACCCCAGTGGATGCCTTGGAGTACTGAACCCTATCTATAGGTTTTTTTTCAATCTGATAACCAAGATGGCTACTAAGTGACTAAGGTGGGTAGCACATATAGCACAGACATGCTGGACAAAGGCAGGATTCTCGTCTGGGCCAGGATGGAGCACAATTTAAAACTTAAGAATTGTTTATTTGGGCCGGGCGCGGTGGCTCAGCCTGTAATCCCAGCACTTTGGGAGGCTGAGGCGGCTGGATCATGAGGTCGAGAGATCGAGACCATCCTGGTCAATATGGTGAAACCCTGTCTCTACTAAAAAGACAAAAAATTAGCTGGGCATGGTAGCGCGTGCCTGTAATCCCAGCTACTCCGGAGGCTGAGGCAGGAGAACTGCCTGAACCCAGGAGGCGGAGGTTGCGGTGAGCTGAGATCGCGCCATTGCACTCCAGCCTGGGTAACAAGAGCGAAACTCCGTCTCAAAAAAAAAAAAAAAAAAAAAAAAAAAAGAATTGTTTATTTATCGAACTTTCCATTTATTTCCTTTTGGACCAGGATTGACTATGGGTAAGTGAAAACAAAATCATGGAGAAGGGGACACTACTATACGGTCATACAGATGACCGTAATTTGCATCTGGCCTCACAGTTTTACTGATCAATAGAACTGAATAAAGTTCTTCAGAGAATTACAAGTTTGCCAAATCTATTTTTTCTCTTTCCTGGTTTTAAACAAATTTAATCCACCTTCTTGGCCAGACTCACTGCCTGAGCAAAAAATAAAACCTCCTTTTATTACCCGGGGTGGGGAATGGGTACCTCTTTTCAAGTGTGTTGTCTATTTTGGGTCATTAGTTACTCAGTAAATTCAGCATATCATTTTTGGAGACTATCAATCTGAGGGAATACTGTTCTCTCCCAACCTTTTTAGAATGTAGAACAGAAAGGGTTGAGTTTAATGTAGGCTGTTTTCATGTATGAGGTTCTTTGCCCAACTCATTGGATAAACATTAGCTTCTCTTTTTTTAAATAGGCTGCAAAGGAAACCTTTCACCACTCTGAAAGTTTGGATGGTATTATGTAACCACGTTTGTATATACCAAAGAAAAGGAAACAAGTTGTTTCATAAAGGAGATTTTTGGCTTATAATTCTTGAATACATAACTTGCAAACTGCTATTTTCCTACATTAAGGGACGATTTATTCTTGGTATCTAGAAAGGATTTGACTTTTGTCCCTGGTTACTTTAGATATTTTCTTATATGATCAGTAAAGAACGAAGCTTGTCTCCATTATTAATGTGTCTTGGTTAAATAGTATGAGCTCTTTCTTACATGCTGAGCTTCTTGGGGACAGGAGGAGGAATAAGAATTTCTACTTGAAGGCCGGGCGCGGTGGCTCAAGCCTGTAATCCCAGCACTTTGGGAGGCTGAGGCGGGTGGATCATGAGGTCGAGAGATCGAGACCATCCTGGTTAACATGGTGAAACCCCGTCTCTATTAAAAATACAAAAAATTAGCTGGGCGTGGTGGCACGTGCCTGTAATCCCAGCTACTTGGGAGGCTGAGGCAGGAGAATTGCCTGAACCCAGGAGGCGGAGGTTGCGGTGAGCCGAGATCGCGCCATTGCACTCCAGCCTGGGTAACAAGAGCGAAACTCTGTCTCAAAAAAAAAAAAAAAAAAAAAAAAAAAGAATTTCTACTTGAAAACATATTATATTAGGAAAGATAAACACCAAAACAGGCCGGGCACGGTGGCTCATGCTGATTAATCCCAGCACTTTGAGAGGCTGAGGAGGGAGGACTGCTTGAGACCAAGTGTTCGAGACTAGCCTGGGCAACACAGTAAAACTCTGTTTCTACAACAACCACAACAAAAAATTTTAGCTGGGCTTGGTGGTGCACGCCTGTAGTCCCAGCTACTCAGGAGGCTGAGGTGGGAGGGTGGCTTGAGCCCAGGAGGTGGCTGCTGCAGTAAATTGATGGCACCACTGCACTCTACCCTCAGTGACTGAGACTTTGCTCAAGGGGTAAAAAACGAAAAAGTATAGGGGAAGATATATGTAGGTTATATACAAATACTATGCCATCTTATACAAGGGACACGAGCATCTATGGATTTGGGTTCTGCGGGGTTCCTGGAATCAATCCCCTGCAGATGACGAAGGGAGGAATGACCGTATAAATTCCTGGTCAATGCGACAGCTGAAAGAAGCTAGAACTTTAAGGTTTATTTCTTAGATGGTGCATAGTTGAAAACCATCTCATTAAAATACTACTCATTTTCCTTCTGCGAACCAGTACTACATGAATAAACTGCAGTAAATGGACATTTGTTCAAACCAATAAATATCGAGTTCTGATGTGTGCTTGGCCCTGGGGACACAACAGTCAAGACAGACTTGGCAGCTGCCTTCAAGGAGTTTCCTGTCTGGCAAGGAAGATCTTGACAGGCAGGAGTCTGCAGGTCTTAAAGGCTTTGGAGAAACTGAAATCTATCCCTGTGAACAAGAATAAACTTGATCTGTATTTTCATGCTGTCTACTTTTAAAAACACCTTTCTGGCCTTAATTAATGCTAAAGGAACATAGAAATCACAAGATTTTATAACTAGAAGGGACTACAGAACTTATTTGATTCTATTAATAATGTTACAATTTGGGAAACTGTGGCTCAGGGATAGAAATGGATTTATCTAAGGTCATACAGCTAATTAGTCATTTCTATACAACACAGTGTGCAAGGGAAATAAGTGTTTTGCTGGCCAGTCATGATCACACCTCTTTACAGAGGCCCAAAGGACTAGCAGCATTTTTGTTTTCCAGTTTTTCTTTTTTTTTTTTTTGAGACAGAGTGTCGCTCTTGTTACCCAGGCTGGAGTGCAATGGCACGATCTCGGCTCACCGCAACCTCCGCCTCCGGGTTCAAGCAATTCTCCTGCCTCAGCCTCCTGAGTAGCTGGGATTACAGGCACGCGCCACCATGCCCAGCTAATTTTTTGTATTTTTAGTAGAGATGGGGTTTCACCACGTTGACCAGGATGGTCTCGATCTCTTGACCTCGTGATCCACCCGCCTCGGCCTCCCAAAGTGCTGGGATTACAGGCTTGAGCCACCGCGCCTGGCTTTTTTTTTTTTTTTTGAGACAGAGTTTCCCTCTTGTTGCCCAGGCTGGAGCTCAGCGGTTCAATCTTGGCTCACTGCAACCTCTGCCTCCCAGATTCAAGTGATTCTCCTGCTTCAGCCTCCCGAATAGCCGGGATTACAGACACCTGCCACCACACCCAACTAATGTTTTGTATTTTTAGTAGAGACAGGGTTTCACCATGTTGGTCAGGCTGGTCTTGAACTCCTGACCTCTTGCTGCCTCCCAAAGTGCTGGGATTAAAGGCGTAAGTCTTGTTTTCCAGTTCTGACACTATCAGGATCAAGTGCAGAGGGGCCTCTGCAGCCAAGGCCCCTCAATCTCGAACCCCTACACTGGGGGTTGAGTTACATTGCTATGGGTTTTCCAGTATCCCCAATATCCCTTCATAACACATGCCATGCTTATCATTCTTGATTAACATCTGTGGCTGTGGTGAAGAGAATGGAATGAAGGCAGCAATGGTGGCTGCAGGAGACCAATCAGGGACTAGTCCAGGTGTCAATGATGGAGAAGGACAGAAGTTGATGAACTGGCCGGGCGCGGTGGCTCAAGCCTGTAATCCCAGCACTTTGGGAGGCCGAGGCGGGTGGATCACGAGGTCGAAAGATCGAGACCATCCTGGTCAACATGGTGAAACCCCGTCTCCACTAAAAATACAAAAAACTAGCTGGGCGTGGTGGTGCATGCCTGTAATCCCAGCTACTTAGGAGGCTGAGGCAGGAGAATTGCCTGAGCCCAGGAGGCGGAGGTTGCGGTGAGCCGAGATCGCGCCATTGCACTCCAGCCTGGGTAACAAGAGCGAAACTCCGTCTCAAAAAAAAAAAAAAAAAAAAAAAAAAAAAAAAAAAAAAAATTAGCTGGGCATGGTGGCACGTGCCTATAATCCCAGCTACTCAGGAGGCTGAGGCAGGAGAATTGCCTGAACCCAGGAGGCGGAGGTTGCGGTGAGCTGAGATCGTGCCATTGCACTCCAGCCTGGGTAACAAGAGTGAAACTCTGTCTCAAAAAAAAAAAAAAGAAGTTGATGAACTGGAGAGTTTGTTGTTGTTTATTTGGAGACAGCCTTGGTCTGTCACCCAGGTCGGAATGCAGTGAATGATCACAGCTCACTGCAGCCTTGAACTCCCCCAATCATCCCACATAGCCGAGATAGGGACAGCTTTTTCTGGCCGACCTTTATTTGAAGCAAAAGCTAAATTTCACTAACTCCTCTTCAGATATTACAAATGAATTTGTGCTATCAGCTCTGATGTCTCTAAAAATTAAGCATCTACTTGATCAGTCAATATAGTTTTGTTCACAATTTTCATATCCTTTTAGTTACAAGCTTCTCTTAAAGAAAGAGAAATGAAAATAATGGAAATGGGGTAACTGCGTAGTACTGACTACCAGCTTGTGTTTTATTACTTAAAATTGAATGGAAAGGAAGAAGAAACTAGAACCTAAGACCACAGTTTCTAGGAGAAGCTACGAAAAGAAGGACACGCAGATCATTGCTGAGTGAGAAATGTGGTTAGATAATGGTTTTCTGTAAAAGCGAACTTGGAAATTTCCCGACATTTGTATTGAACAATTGCCAACGACTTTTTACACGCATCATTAAGGCTTACTTTATCATTTTAAATGACAGGAGTCAAACAGGATGAGATCAGGAGTCAAATCACATTGTGAGCTCCATGAAGGCACAGATCACTCATCTAACAACCAGAACCTAACCTACAACACGGTGACACGCCTGAATCGAATCAGCTCAATTTTCTCATCCCTGGTGCGTTTCTTTTAAATTCAGGAGAGAGAGAGAGAGACAAAAGGCATCAACCCCTTTCTCTCAAAACAAGGAAAGGGTCTAAAAGTCTTTGAAATGGGGGTCTCCAGCCAACCCCTACGATGATAACTGCATTAAGGAATGAGGGATACCGGCGAGAAAAAAAATAAAACAAACCCAAAGCATTATTCTGACGACTATAAACAGCCATCCTATTAGCGATAACTAAAGAGAAAGCTGGGGAAAGTTAAAGGCAAAGTGATAAATGGATGGCAGCTCTCAGTCTCATAAAGGCCACCTGGAAGAGTCTTAACTGACTCGGGACAAACGCAAACGCTCCCGCCCTGGGGCCGCTGTGGCCTAAGCGTGGGACCGGAGCGTGTTCCTCAGATATAGTCAGAAGCTCCCAGTGGGTAAAGCTGCCCCCGAGCGGCGTCTCGCAGCCCAGGGCTCTGACTCCCACCCCTGCGCCTACACCCTCCCCTCTCCCCGGGGGCACGCCAGACCCCTCCCTTCCCTCGACCCCTCATTTCCGTCTCCCAGTGGCCCGGGCTGCCCATGACACAGTCTTTCCCACTCCCCAAACCTTCGCTTCTCCATCCCCGCCTTTACCGCTCCTCCAGTCAGCCGTCGAGCGTGCCGCCTCGCACCTCACGCCAGCTGCAGCCCCGCCGCCACCGCCACCACCACCACCACCACCGCCGCCGCCGCCGCCGCCGCCGCCGCCACCGCCGCCTCCGCCGCCTCCGCCGCCTCCGCCGCCTCCGCCGCCTCCGCCGCCCACTCACACAGCTACCAGGCGCCCGGTCGGCGGCTTTTCAGCCGCCACTTCCCCGCCCCCTCAGCCCGCCAGCACCAATCAACACCCTGCTCGCAGTCTGACCAATCGCCTTCTCTCGCCACAACCAATCCTTCCGCGGGCTCCCCCTGAGCGACGTGGCTGCTGCTGGGCACTGCCCAATTACTCGGATGGAATCCAAAGCCGGCCCGCCCTGTCAGCCAATAAGATCCAGGAAAAGCAGATGTTGTTCATTGAGGCCTCACCTGCTGAGAATTAAACAGCCAATTAGAAGCTTCCCGGCGTCCTGGCGGACCACCTCTAGGCCAATTACCGAGGAGTTTTCTACCTTCTAACCCACCGGGAAAAAGCGGCTGGGACCGAGGCGTGAGAGCGTTGAATCACGCGTGTCACCGTTCTCACAAAATTGGTGTCTTTGTACAACGACAGTGCCACAACATAACTCAGTGACCATCGGGAGAGCAGCCTCATCATGGGCGATGCTCCGTCAGTTGTTTCTCTTGAGATCTTTTGCGTAGCTCGGTCCTGCCCCGCATGTGGCGACCGGGACTCAAGAGACACGGAAAACGTTTTCTGTTTTGGAAAACATGAAATACGCTTTGTAGATGGCGAGGAGGTCAAGGGACAGGCGGTGCGCCGCAGAGAGCGAGGACCCACTCTTGTATTCCTCTGCGGAGGAGGCACGGACACACCGTGTGGCCCGAAACAGCGGCAGGAGACACCCGAGCTCCGACCGCCGTGGTGAGGGGGCTGCGGGCCGTGGGGGCGCCAGGGGCCCGTCCTTCCCTGGGGATTCGGGAAAACGGATCCAGGCGACAGCGTGAAAAGCCAAGCCGGGGGGCGTTTCTGTGGGGGCGAGGAAGGGAGCCGGTCTCTACAGGCGGCAGTTTGCTCTGGAAGATTGAATTCCAGACGCTGTCCTGGTCCCTGGACCGTTGAGATCGGTTGGGTCCTGCTACCGCCTCCGCGGGGCGGAGAGCCTCGCGAGCCCAGCCCTGCGCCCTGCTCTGTCCACCCTGTCCCCGCCCCGGGCTAGGGGCTCACCCTGGGGACAGGGGTCGGGCGCTCCTGGTCTTTGGGGGATCTTCTGCACTAGTTTCCATCACAATACCTGGCACGAGATGAGCAATAAACGTTTGCTGAAAGAACGCAGGATTGTATCTTTTGTCAATTAGGGACATGCCTTTGGGCCTCAGTTTTTGTTTCCTATTAATATAAAAATGTGTATGCGTTTTAAATAAGTAATAGGTTTACATTCTACAAAATTCAGAAGAAATAAGGTTATTAGAGTGAATTCATGTCTTTCCTCTTTCCTTCAAGGCAACCAGGGTTACCAGTTTTTTGTGAAAAATTTCACAAGATATTCCATAGTTAACGTGTGTATATGTAATATATAAAGTATATATTTCAACCCAGTTAATGACATACCTACTATTTTGCAATTTTCTTTGATATAGTCTGGAAATCCTTCCATAGCAGCATGTAAGTATCTGCCTCATAGTGATAGTTTCATAGTATGCCTGAGGGATGTATATGAAGATATAGTTAACCGGTCCTTTAACATTTTATTGATATGCAAGCATACTGCATTTCCCTCTTGCATATCTGTATGATAAATGCTTAGGGATGCAAGTGTCAAGTTTAAAAAGTGTGTGCATTGTTTTTTCATTTGGATAGATAAAATTTTGCAAATTCCCTTCCTCCCACAAAGATTTTTATAATTTTCATGCCACCAGCAATTTTTGAAAATGATTTTGGTTAGTATTACCAAATTGCCTTCCCCGGAAGTTTTACCAGTTTTGTCTCCCATCAGCAATGTATGAAAAGAACCTGTTTGATAGCACACTAGTGCTGTTAAATTTCTTGATTTTTGACAGTCTGATAGTGTAAATGGTATCTCGTTGCAAGATAAAATTTCATGGCTCTTATAGAGCATCTTTTAATATATTTAAATGGCAATTGTATTTTTTTTTTTTTTTTTTTGAGACGGAGTTTCGCTCTTGTTACCCAGGCTGGAGTGCAATGGCACGGTCTCGGCTCACCGCAACCTCCGCCTCCTGGGTTCAGGCAATTCTCCTGCCTCAGCCTCCTGAGTAGTTGGGATTACAGGCACACACCACCATGCCCAGCTAATTTTTTGTATTTTTAGTAGAGACGGGGTTTCACCATGTTGACCAGGTTGGTCTCGATCTCTTGACCTTGTGATCCACCCACCTCGGCCTCCCAAAGTGCTGGGATTACAGGCTTGAGCCACCGCGCCCGGCCGGCAATTGTATTTTTTGGGTAAATTCTCTGTTTATATATACTGTTCATATTTTTATTGATTATAGTCTCATTTCTTTTCTTTTCTTTTCTTTTGAGGCAGAGTCTTGCTCTGTTACCCAGGCTGGAGTGTAGTGGCACAATCTTGGCTCACTTCAACCTCTGCCTCCCGGGTTCAAGTGATTCTCCTGCTTCAGCCTCCTGAGTAGCTGGGACTATGGGTGCCCGCCACCATGCCTGGCTAATTTTTGTATTTTTAGTAGTGACGGGGTTTTACCGTGTTAGCCAGGGTGGTCTCCATCTCCTGACCTCGTGATCTGCCCGCCTCGGCTTCTCAAAGTGCTGGGATTACAGACATGAACCACTGTGTCCAGCCTGTAGGGTCATTTTTTTTTTTTTTTTTTTTTTTTTTTTTTTTTTTTGAGACGGAGTTTCGCTCTCGTTACCCAGGCTGGAGTGCAATGGCACGATCTCGGCTCACAGCAACCTCCGCCTCCTGGGCTCAGGCAATTCTCCTGCCTCAGCCTCCTGAGTAGCTGGGACTACAGGCATGCGCCACCATGCCCAGCTAATTTTTTGTATTTTTAGTAGAGACGGGGTTTCACCATGTTGACCAGGATGGTCTCGATCTCTCGACCTCGTGATCCACCCGCCTCGGCCTCCCAAAGTGCTGGGATTACAGGCTTGAGCCACCGCGCCCGGCCCTATAGGGTCATTTTTTAATACGTGCTGTTTGTATGTAAGTTAAAAGTATTTTCCCGGCCAGGTACAGTGGCTCATGCCTGTAATCCCAGCACTTAGGGAGGCTGAGGCAGGATGAACACCTGAGGTCAGGAGTTTGAGACCAGCCTGGCCAATGTGGTGAAACCTTGTCTCTACTAAAAATACAAAAAATAGCCTGCTGTCATGGCAAGCGCCTGTAATCCCAGCTACTTGGGAGTCTGAGGCAGGAGAATCGGTTGAACCTGAGAGGCAGAGGTTGCAGTGAGCCAAGATTGTGCCACTGCACTCCAGCCTGGGTGACAGAATGAGACCATCTCAAAAAAAAAAAAAAAAAAAAATTCCGTTTTCCCAGTTTGTTCTATGTATATTGTTTACAGTGTTGTTTTTTTTTTTTTTTTTTTTTTTTTTGAGACAGTCTCTGTTACCAGGCTGGAGTGCAGTGGTACTATCTGGGCTCATTGCAACCTCCACCTTTGGGGTTCAAGCGATTCTCATGACTTAGCCTCCCAAGTAGCTGGGATTACAGGCACAGACCACCATGCTTGGCTAATTTTTGTATTTTTAATAGAGACTGGGTTTCACCTTATTGGCCAGGCTGGTTTCAAACTCCTGGCCTCAGGTAATTGCCCACTTCAGCCTCCCAAAGTGCTAGGATTTCAGGCCTGAGCTATTTATGGTTATTTGAAAATTTTAAAAATTTTTATGTAATTGATCAGTATTTTCTTTGACAATTTCTGAGTTTCTTTCTTTTTTTGAGACAGAGTCTCATTCTGTCACTTAGGCTGGAGTGCAGTGGCATGATCTCAGCTCACTGTAACCTCTGCCTCCCAGTTTCAAGAGATTCTTGTGCCTCAGCCTGAGTAGCTGGGATTACAGGCCTGCACTACCACACCTGGGTAATTTTGTATATTTAGTAGACTCAGAGTTTTGCCATGTTGGTCAGACTGGTCTCAAACTCTTGGCCTCAAGGGATCCACCCACCTTGGCCTCCCAAAGTGCTGGGATTATAGGCATGAGCCACTGCACCTGGCCAACTTCTGTGTTTCATATAATTTTTAGAAAAGTCTCCAGATACTTAAGATTATTCTCAAAGCTCCTATGTTTTTAAAAGTTACTTCGGAGCCGGGCGCTGTAATCCCAGCACTTTGGGAGGCTGAGGCGGGTGGATCACGAGGTCAAGAGATCGAGACCGTCCTGGTCAACATAGTGAAAACCTGTCTCTACTAAAAATACAAAAATTAGCTGGGCATGGTGGCGTGTGCCTGTAATCCCAGCTACTCAGGAGGCTGAGGCAGGAGAATTGCCTGAACCCAGGAGGCGGAGGTTGCGGTGAGCCGAGATCGCGCCATTGCACTCCAGCCTGGGTAACAAGAGCGAAACTCCGTCTCAAAAAAAAAAAAAAAAAAAAAAAATTACTTCGATGGTGTCTTTTTGGATATGTAAATATTTGATTCACTTGGAATTTATTTTGGTGTAAAGGTGTGAGGCAGAGATCCAACTTTGTTTTGTATTATTCAAATCCTTCTTATTGAATAACCCACATTTCCTCTCTTGGTTTTGAATGCTATCTTTATAATACCACATTGCCATATGTATTTGGGTCTATTTCTAGATTTTTCATTTTGTTCCATTGATCTATTTATTTAAAAAATTTAAAAAGTTATGTATATTATGTTTTTTTAACCACAGTTTAAAAAATTAGTGTACAATCTACATGCAGAAAAATGCACAAATGACAAGTGTGTATCTTGATGAATTTTCACAAATGGAATGCATTTGTGTAACCAGCAGGAGATCAAGAAACAGAACATTACTAGTGTCCTAGAAGCCACCTGTGTGTCCCCGTGCAGTCACTGCTCTTCTCAAGGACAACCACCCTTCTAACTCCTGATACCAGAAATGAATTTTGCCTGTTCTTGCTTTTTATATAAAGAGAATCACAGAGTATGTACTCTTTTGTGTCTGGCTTCCTTTGTTCAAACTATTTCTGTGAGATTCAGCCGTATTGTGAATAGTTTTAGTCCCTTCTGACTACTGTGTAGTAGTAATATTGTGGGGCTATATTGAACTATAATTTACGTTTCTATTCTGTTATTGTTATTTTGACTGGAATCACATATCCCTGGATTATCTAAAGTAGAATGTATGATATAGACTCTGCCTACACACTTAAGTCATTGGTACCCATCAGTAGAATTTTAGTTTTCATCATGTAGAATTTACATATTTCTTGTTAAAGTTATTCCTAGTATTTGAGTGCCTTGATTGCTATAGCTATTTTTACTTTTAAAAAGGCAAAATGGTAGTTCAAATTCAGGGTAAAATGTGTCCAGTTTTGCCATAAAACACAGACCTACTTTATGGGTCTATCTTCTAGCTCCAGTGAAGGCGGGATGGGCAAAAAAGAGGAAATGAAGTCCAAAAAGGGGGTTACACTTTATAGTTAAGCCACAAGAGGAATTTCTTTATTTCTTTTCTAAGACAGAGTCTTACTCTGTTGCCAGGCTGGAGGCAATGGCATGATCTCTACTCACTGCAACCTCCACCTCCAGGTTCAAGCGATCCTCTTGCCTCAGCCTCCCAAGTAGCTGAACTACAGACATGCACCACCATGCCTGGCTAATTTTTGTATTTTTAGTAGAGATGGGGTTTCATGTTGCCCAGGCTGGTCTCCAGCTCCTAGGCTCAAGGTATCCACCTGCCTTAGCCTCCCAAAGTGCTGGGATTACAGGAGTGAGCCAAGGCACTCAGCAGTGAAAAACCAAGTGGCATCCTTTTCCTGGAATTCTTCTTTTTTTTTTTTTTTTTTTTTTTTTTTGACAGAGTCTCACTCTACCATCCAGGCTGGAGTGCAGTGGCATGATCTCAGCTCACTGCAACCTCTGCCTTCTGGGTTCAAGCAATTCTCCTGCCTCAGCCTCCTGAGTATCTGGGATTACAGGCACACACCACCACACCCATCTAATTTTTGTATTTTTAGTAGAGACAAGGTCTCACCATGTTGCCCAGGCTGATCTCAAACGCCTGACCTCAGGTGATCCACCTGCCTCAGCCTCCCAAAGTGCTGCGATTACAGGTGTGAGGCACCATAATCTTATTTTAAAATAAGATTGATTTTATCTTATCTAAAAATAAATGACTTCTAACTTGTTGGGGAGCAGAAGGAATAACTTCAAGTTAGCTCACCCCTCACCCTCAAGTCACTCTACATTTGGGATTTATCATCTCATTCTCCTCTCAGATCCCAAGCAAGATGGAGAGATTGAATTGTGAGATGCTGGGATTGGATGAATTATAATTTCTTCATTCTCATCTCCCGTCCTAAGAGTCTATTCTCTTTCCCTGAAGGGTGTTCTGAGCAGGCCGTGGAAGGCATTAGGTGGAATGAGTTAAGATTTAAGGTCTGGATTGCCTAGAGGGTTCAGTGAGCAAGTGTTTCCTTTAGCAAACTGAAGCAGGAAAGTAGACCTTAGCTAGGGGTCCGGCAGTGAGGGGCTCTGAAATACAAGGAGCTTTCCCAGAGCCTTGGCTGCCCACAGAGTTCCCTCCCTGCACGACATACGAATGACCCATTCAAATGCTGTTCAGCTGTCTGAGTCTTTGGGGAATAGCACTCATCTCCCTTGTTGCCCATCGTAGGAGTCACCACCCCACTCCCCGCTTAATCAAACCTCTTCACCAGAAACCAGCAACTGGGAGCATGAGCCTTAGTGTCCTAACTTACGCTGGTGCTACTCTTCAGTCTTCAGACCAGATAGAATTGTGGCAGGTGCTCTAGGAGAGAATTCTCCTCAGCCTCTCTGATCACCACCACCCAGCTGTCTGCGTACTTAATTCCCCTTACAAAGCAGTTTGGAGCAACAGGACCCAGGAGTCCCTGGTTTCAGATGCTCTCCAGCCTGAGTCACCACCGTACTGACTTTTTACAGCAAGAGTTCCACCCAAAGTCTCTTGCCTCTCCCTCAGATGGGTGCTGGTGGGAGAAGGGGACAGGTGAGGAGAGGATGCTGGAGGCATTTTTGTGTGTGTCCTTGCCGGGCCCATGCTAATACCTGCTCTTAGCTGTGCTGACATCCACTTTGAACTGTAATCCTTCTCAGCCTTATCTCTTTGCCTCTAATGGACCCTGGAAAGCAAATGTGGCCTAAGGCCTCAGTCTCCCCTGCAACCTGTGGCTTCTCGTAGCAGAATTTCTTAACCTATATCAGATGGAGTCTGTGATGGCTTCAGAATGACTGGATAATTTACAAATATTTTTGATCATAGCTTGCATCAGGAATTCTCAGAGGGCTCTGTGACTCAAAAAAGTTGAAGATCATTGCTCAGCAGGGCTCTCATCTCTCGAATCAGGGATCCAGCACAGCACAGGAAACAGAAGTCAGAAATAGAGAAAGACTCTCAGGGATGGAAATGTGGAGCGTGGAGATGGTGCCACAGTATCTTTGGGTCCAGAGTTATCTCACAGCTTAAGTGAGACTGTGTCTGAGATGGAAGAGAGGAGTGGAAGGAGGGCGGGAGGGAATGCCCTTGGAAAGGTTCTGTCAAGCAGGGATGGGCAGAAGGTAGGCAGGGTCAAATTCTTCTCCACTCTGAAATAGCTCACAGATTGTTCTGCCAGTGTGTGCAACCTCTCTCTAACCTAGGAGGTTGTTGAGGTTAGAACCCAGATAGGAACTAGGAAATCTGAAGCCTCCGTTTCAGAGAATCCTTTGCCGGAAGCCAGGCGTTTCACTGCAGGCCATCTGCTCCCTGAAATTTCTGCTCCTTTCTACCAGTCCCTGAGGCAGAGGCTGTAAGGACGTTGGGAGAGGGACTGAGAAGAAAGAGTAAAAACAAAGAAAAACCCCAACCTTGTGTATCAGGTGCATTAGAGTTAGTAAAGAAGGTGAGGACCAGTAACAGCCCAGTCCGTGCTGGAAGTTCAGAGTGGATAGGTTGGAAGATTTCCCCTCTCTTACAGGTCGTGTCCTGTAACCGAGAGGCCCTGGGAGACGGAGCCATGAGGGTGTGGCAGTGAGGATGGCAGCGTTCTGGAAAGTGGGAGTTTTCAGTCAGCCCTGAGCTCAAATAGCTAATTGCTATTTACTAACTCTGCACACTTGAGCACTTACTCTATTTGACCTTCAGTTTCATCAGCTAAGATGCCTCCCTACTTTATAGGGCTGATGTAAGGATTAAATAAGAAAACATAAAAGTCACTGACACAGAATAGGCCCTCAATCGATGTTATTTTCTTTGCTTTGGACGTCTGTTCCACCCTGGACAGAGCCTCCATTGGATTGTCCCCATGGTGTGGTGCCATACATCCCTGCACATGGTCCACAAAACTTCTGTACTCACACCCCCTACTCATCCTGGGTTGCATTTGCACACTCATCTGCACACATACAGCATCCTGTACCATCACAGCTGAGCTGAGGGCAGCCTTTCTGATAGGTGAGATGAGGAACCGGCTTGCTAATGCCTGGACAAGCTGTGGAAGTGCTCGTCTTAGTAAGCTTGTTACACTAATGGGCTTCACCCTTCAAAAGTATTCTGGAGAAGCTGTGATAGGAGACAAAGGGGCTGTGATGGGAGTAGCTCCACAGTCTTTTCCCTGAGATTAAATGTGTTTCTTGAGGGATACTCTCCACCCATCACTGCCAAGGAGACCTTAGTCTGTGCCCGGATTGTGATGTCTGAAGCTTTGCTGTCCAGTATGGTACCGTTGGCCACACGTGACTATCGAATGCCTGTAAAGGTAAGTAGTACAGCTGAGGAATGGAATTTTAAATTTATATAATTTTAACTTAAAATTTAAAACAGATTTTGATTCCCTTATTGGAAAATGTTTTATGTTTGAAAAAAACTTGGATGTGTGAATACACTTTCTCTATAGTGACCTGTATGAAATCCAAATACAGATTTTCTGGTGAAAATTTAGTAACTGAGTTGTGATGTTGAGATGTACTGTAAGTGTAAAATATACATTGGATTTTACAGACCTAATATGAAAAAGTGTTAAATATTTTATGATTGATTTTATATTGATAATATATTGAAATGATAATAGTTTGGGTACATTGGGTTAAATAGTATTGAAATTAAATGTATCTGTTTCATTTTGATTTTTTAATGTAGTAGCTACTAGAAAACTTGAAATTACATAGGTGACTTGGATTCTGTGTCTGTTGGATAACTCTGCTCTGGAGACTTTGGGACTCCACAGACTTTGGGCAGAAGCATGTCCCAGCGCCAGACAGTCATCTGCTCCTCACTGCGGCAGGGGCTTCCCAGAGATTTCTCTGAACGGCATCGCTGCTTCCGCATTGCAAAGAGGGCAGCGAGAGTGGGAACCTTCAGCATCTGACTCTCAAGTCCCAACCAATAAGCTGCTGGTGGGAGGTTATGGTGAAGAGGGGGAGGGCTGTGCCCCAAAAAACCTCTCTGGTACATTATAAACTGGAGAAGGGGAAGTTGCTGGGATGCTAACTGGGTTGTGTGTGCATGGTGGGTGTGGAGGTTGCAGGCTCAGGGAAACTAATTTCTCAAGCAGGTCAGTTTCTCCAGCCTTACTCTCCTGTCTGCCCGGTTCTCACATTCACCTCTGGTCCTACCCACATATTCCTATCTCTGCCCCACTAAAGAGTGGCCTGCCTGTGAAGTCCAGCTTCACCTCCTCAGTGGCACTGAGTGTCTCACCTATCGGGCAGTTTGGGCTGGGAATCTAATGAGTGGAGTCTCATCAGAGCAAGGACAACAGCGCAGGAATCAACCAGAAAGCTCACAATGCTTGCATCTGGTTTGGTGTAGGGGTGGGTAGGAGGAAACTAAGGACGCTGGGCAGATGCTGCTGCGGAGAAAGGTTCCCTGGGACCACGTGATTCTTCCCTTCTCAGTCCCTCCTCCCACTCCTCTCCTCTCCCTGTGACTCCTCCCTCCCAGTGATGCTGAGGCTGTTGCTCTGTCCCTTGAGCTTCCAGCATCTCTACTTCTTTTTGGGCTCTGCTTTGCCCTCTGTTTGAAGCACAGCCAGTGGCACTCAGCACTTTCACCTCCCACTCCACCTCCCCATCTGGGGGTCTCTGTAAGTCACTGACCTCTACCCGGAGAGAGCTTCGCACTGCGGGAAGCACAGAACCAGAGGAAGCTGCAGAAGGATGGTGAAAATTAACTAGGCAGGCAGTTACTGCTGCTCCCGCTTCCCACCGCTTCTCACTACAGCCTGCTGTGCCCTCCTCCCTGTTCCTCCAAGCCTCCTCTCTGCAGTGTCCTGGGTCTCTCTCCTTTGACAACTGCAGGATTCTTGTATTTGTCAGTCATTAACTTGGAGTTCTGGCTTTCCCGCAAGGGCACTAAGGATCTGTCACACAAAAATGATGGGGGGCTCCCATGGAGAAATGGCAAAGAGGGGCAGCAGCTGGGTGTCCCAGGTGGAATTTCTATGTGGGGATCCCCGGGAAGGTGGAGGATTGCTCCTTTTCCAATTCCAGAGTTGGGGAGTGAAAGGTAAAGCACTGAGGCTGAAACGGGGGGCTGGGAGTGCTGAGATCCCTCCAGGCATGGTGAGGGGGTGCGGTGGGGGGGGGAGAGTGGAGGTAGGAGGGCACTCCTTACCCTGTTTGTCAGGCAGGTTAGATGGAGGCAAGGCCACTGGGACACAGGATCAATGGGAAGCAGGAAGAGAAGGAGGGGGAGATAGACCAGACATGAGGGTAGGAAATAGACGGAAGTAAAGAAAACGCCAGAGATGACATTAGTTTTGGCAGCTACTGTTGTGGCCCTTTGGCAGCAGGTTTAATGATCTGGGAGACAGAGGAAGGTGGTGGAGGCTCCTGCAGACTCAGTGCAGTGCGTGGCCTGTCCTCCCCATCCCACAGTCTGTCCCCAGCCTCCTCTCTGTAGCCTGGGGCTCCTTGCCTCTTTATTCCTGCACCTAGGGGCAGGTTTGGGGTGGGGAGCAGAAAAGAAAGGGACTCTGCCTGGCTGACAAACAGAGACTCCAAGGAGCAAGTGGCACTTCCCAGCCCCACCTCTGAAATAATCTGAGAGCTGTGGCCGGCGCTTGGTGTTGGTTATTAAAGGATATAAGCGTGTGTGAAGAAAGCCAAGTGGTTAGACGAGCAGACTAGAGCTTTGGTTCTGTTTCCTGTATTGTGCGCGAAGGGGGACGAAGGGAGGGCTGGAGTAACGATGGGGTCTGCGTCTGTAGCTCCCTGGGACCCTCAGTGAAGAAATGACAATGCTGTCCTCAGACCGGAAAGGCTCAGGAAGCAGATCTCTAGCAGGAGGCATTGCTAATTACCGGCAGAACGCAGGCGGGAGGGCGGTGATGCTCTGGATCCGGTTCTGGTCCAAGTGGTCTTGGTTCTGTCAATCCCTTTGGTATCTGAAGCGGGCTGGGTGGGTTCCCCACATGGGAAGGAAGGGTCAGAAGAGCTTGGCAGTGAGCCGGTTACCCCCCGAGTTTTTATCCCCAGAGGGCCGAGGTGCCACAAAGTCAAAGGTCACGTGATGTTTGACCCGGCCCTTGCCCTTGCTCCAAAGGGCAATCAGGCCAAAGCAGAGGGTCACTGAGGTGAGGAAGGGGAGGAAGCCAACTGCTAGCACCATGGCCACACCTCTGCTATCCAGAAAAAAAGGCCCCGGGATTCCTGGCACGGTGATGTTGGGGTCGGAGAGCGAGCCGTTTGCTGGTTCCACCTGGATGACTTCCAGCCAGGTCCTCAGAGAGTCGTTCCCAGCGACATTGCTGACCACACAGACATAGGGCCCCCTGTCCCGTAGCTGCACTGAGCGGATCTCCAGTGTCCCATCCTCTAGGACCCTTACTCTCCCAGCCCTGCCCAGCCAAGCCCCGTGAGGCCTCATCCAGGAGACAGTGGGGGCTGGGTCTCCATCTCCAGAGCAGGAGAAAACCGCATGCCCACCCTCCTCTGCAATGACCCATCGAGGCCCCGACTTTCGGATCAGGGCTGGTTTGCAGGTGAAGTGCCCCGGAGGCAGGATGTCCGAAAAATCCCTCAGGCTCTTCCCTTGGACATGCTGCGGGCCAGCACAGGCAGGGGGGGACGTGCCAAAGTCCAGGCGGCGGCGGAGCCGGAGCAGCCAGAGGAGGCGGCAGTCACAGGTCAGGGGGTTGCCAGACAGCCTCAGGGTGACCAGTTTGTCTGGAGAAGGGAAGGCTGTTTCCTCTAGTGTCTGAAGGGCGTTATCTGCCACATCCAGGAGGTGGAAGGCCGTCAAGCCGTGGAAGGCGTGGGCGGCAATGGAGGTGAGGCACGCCCCTGACAGGCGTAGCTCCTGGAGCCGCACGAGGGGACTGAGCCTGCGGGCTGGGATGGCTGAGATGGGATTCTGAGACAGATCCAGGACCCTGAGGAAGCTCAGGTGGTGCAGTGCTTGGAAAGGCACCGAGCTCAGATTGCAGCGGGTGATGGCCAGGCTGCTGAGATTGAGCCCAACTAAGCTCCCAGGGTCCAGAGCCTCCAGAGACGGCCAGTGGTGGATCTCCAGCTCCTTGAGCTGCCCCAGTCCCCTCAGTGCCCCAGCTGGCAGCCTCCCAATGTCCAGTTCTCGAAGCCTTAGGGCAACTAGTGCCGGGAGACGGGCGAGGGCTGGGCCGGGCACTGTGCTGAGGTTGCAGCGCTCCAGGGTGAGGGTGCTCAGCTTCGCCAGCCCTGCAAAGGCCCCCGGAGCCACAAATACCAGGTGGTTGTCCCCAACCTCCAGCTGCTGGAGGCTGCCTAGCTCCCCAAAAGCTCCATCTAGGAAGAGGACGATTTGGTTGAGGCGGAGGTCCAGCAGGGTCAGGGCAGAGAGGCCTGAGAAGACCCCAGGCCCCATGATTCTGAGCCGATTGCCCTGCAGCCTCAGGGTGAGTAGGCTCTGCAGGCCATGGAAGGCCCCAGGCTCAAGGGTGGAAAGCTGGTTGTAGCTGAGGTCCAGTTCCTGGAGCAGGCTCAGGCGGGAGAGCATTCCCCGCTGGAGCCCCCACAGGCGGTTCCCACTCAGGTCCAGGAGCTCAGTGTCCCGTGGGAGTCCGCCAGGTACAGCCTCCAGTTGCCTGTGGCCACAGAGCACAGCCTGGGGCTGGGAGGTGCAGTCGCACACAGCAGGGCAGCTGCCACCGCTCCCTCCAGGCAGGAGGAGGAGGAAAAGGAGCGGGGGCCATGGGGGCCAGGCTGGCTTTGGAGCTGTGGCCGCATCCATTCCCTCTTCAGTCCTGGAACAGATGATGACATGGCTCTTTTTGGAAAGTGGCTTCAGATGACGGTGACCCTGGACTTCCTGGCCCTTCTTAGAGGGGAGAGAAATGGGTCTATCTCTCTCAGCATTGCCAACAAGTAGGGCACAGAACCAGGAAGCATTCTTGTGTGCCACCTCCCAGGGGCTTCCTGGAGTTTCTCTTTGGGGAATCTCTACTTTCCTCCTTCTTCCAGCCCTAGATAACCAGCCAAGTGCTTACTGGCTCATGGAACCCTAGCCAAGCCTGATTTCTGTGGGGAAGGACTTACGGGGATGGGGCAGGGAACAGCAGGGAGGTAACTGAGTCTTTCTGTAATGGGGTTTCCTGATGCCTGTCAGATCCAGGAGTATCTCAGGTTTCCTCTCCCTGATACCTGCTCTCCTCAAGCTCTGCTCTGTCCCTCTCTGCCCACCCTTATTCTCCCATGTTACGTACCCATAGCTTTTGCTTAAGGCTCAGGGAGATTGCGTCCTTGGCCCGGAGTTCCCTGTCCTGACTGGAGAGGTCCTCACCTTGACTAGCTCACCCAAGGCTGGGAAACATGCAGGCCTCAGCTCCACCCCCATGCTGAGCCCTCCTCCAGCCTGGCCCAAGGCCTGAGCCCTGGCCTAGCAAAATCCAATCTCCCCAAAATGCCTGTGTGGACAACGGCCAAGCTGTACATTAGCTGTGGCGCAGGATGCAGGGGGCACTTGACGCGGAAGCTGGGAATCCCCTGCAGGAGCCCGGTGGCAACTGCTTCTCCACTACAGATGATGTTGGGGTGTGCGAGGGACCCACAGGATGCCCGGGTTTTGAGTTCTGTGGCTTGGTCTTCAGTCTTGGGCTTCCCTCATATCCCTCCTTAATGGCGTTTTGATTCTGGTCCCGTGTGTGGATCTGAGGGAGAGCTCTTGCCCCTTTTGGCCTGAGCTGCCTGAGAAATTCCCACGAGACAGACTGTGGACCCGGGAGCATAGTTAATTTCGGAGAGAGAGCATCTGACGGGGCGCTGTAGGGTGGGGAGGAAGGGAGCCCTTGGCTGGCACAGCAGATATCTGGGCACAGGCCATGTGCAGAGCCTGTCGACTTACAGCTGGTTTCTGGGTACCAGGGTCTGGGAAATCTCAGGCAGATGGTGACTACAATGGCTGAGGTGACAGAGGAGAAGGGGCCCTCTAGGTGGTGAGGGCCTCTGACTCACCCTGTTCATTGTCAACAGGGACCCCGAGGAAAGGGAGGAGGACTGGAATTGGCAAGGGATGGCCACAGAGGTAGGAGCAAAAGCCCACAGATGCTCCCTGGGAGACACTGCATCTGAGTTTCTCCTGAGCGACAATCCTGATCACCTTTGGGCTTATGGGCGTCAGGCTCTCTGGGCTGTACGGGGTCAGCTTTCTACTTACATGCCCTATTTTTTCCCATGTGGAACTTAGGAGAGGCAGTTTAAGAGACGGTCATTTCTTCCCCTTTCCTTCCCACTCTCCACCCTCTGGAAGGATCATTCTAGCAGCCATCCTACAGCTAGGAAAACTAAAGAAAGAGGCCCAAAGAGCAGAGGGATAGAGAACACTGGTCTGAGGCTTGGGGATGAGAAAGTAACATGGGGCAAAGACCGCAGGGCAGACTCCTCTCTCCCATCCTGACCTAACAGGTCTGTGTGGCATGCCCAGAGCTCTCCCAGGAGAGGTGGCCCAGCCTCCCTTGTTCTCCCTGGGCTTGTTCTGGGAAGTCCACCTGACAGCTAGCTCTTCATCACTACTGCTGCAGTTGCTGCTCATCCTCTGCTCTGCCATCAGCAAAAGTGCAGTGAAGCATGTAACCCAGCTTTCTTCCTTCCTGCTCCGGTGAGTTCCCCTGAGTCCCAAAGCCTGCTGGGCCAGGGGCTGAGGGAGCTGGAGCAACCTATTTTATTTCTACGGTGGCTAATTTAATCACAAACTTCCCTTGCCAACCTCCATGGCCGCAGGACCGGCTTCCGGCCACTTTGCAGAAAGAGAGATATCAGAACCACTGTATTCTCTCCTTCAGTGGGATGGGGTCTGGGGCATCACCGCTCAAGGATAGAGAGCTTTCTTCTTGTGTTTATGTGGCAGTCCAGAGACACCTTGGACCTGGGTATCCTGTATCCTCTTTAAAGCACACCTGACTGATGGATGGGAACTGTGGGGAGAGGGGTTCCTGGGGAGATCCACACTGGTTATGGAGAAAAACCCTTCCAGAGAAAGGGGGAGTACTGGGGAGATGGAAGGGAGGTCCCCTTGGAGTCCTTCCACCCAGGGGCACTTAGGACATTTTAGTTTCCCCTTCAAAGTCCCATGGGGTCAGGATTAATTGTTGGCAGTGTGGGGGCCCAAACCCTCTTGCCTTGAGGGGCACACTAGTCTGGCCTGTCTCCAAGAGTGTTATGGAAAAGGGCAGCTGCATCTTTGGGACAGAGGGTGGGGGCACTTACCGGAGAAGCTGGAGGGTGGCATCAAGTTGGGCGCTGCATCTGTCCAGCGCTGGGGGCCCTGTCCCATTCGAGCTGCGCCTCAGGCCCCTGCCCCTTCCCCGCGTGCCTCACCCCCTGCGGCCCGCCAGCCGCCTGCTGCCTGCCGCTGCTGCTGCTGTTGCTGCTGCAGCCGCTGCTGCCAAGACTGAGGTGGAGAAAAGAGCCAGAAAGCATTTCTCCTTTTTTTTTTTTTTCCTCTCTTTTTAAACCAGGCGAGAATGAGTCTGCAGCAACCCTGTTGGTGCAAAATAAATAAATAAAGCAACCAGGGAGGGCTGCAGCAAGCACCACTACAGGCTGGCGAGTGGCAGGGGAGGGTTCTAAGAGGGAGGCTCTGGTGCCAGGGAGGGGTCAGGCAATGGCAAGAGCGGCAGCCTCTAGGTGATCCCTCTGACATCCTGATCCCCCCTGGGGAGCTCATGCCAGCCGCCTTCCCGAGGATTGTCTTTTGGTCTCCCAGATGTGGAGCAATTCTGTGCAATCTATAAATCTAAATGTTCCCTGTGGGTATCATCTGTGGAAAGTTCTCAGTCTACAGCATCTCCCGTGGAGCTCAGTTTGAGGCTCTTACAGTGGGGGTTCCTCACTGGGGAACTGCTCCACCTGGGGAGAAACCGAGGCGGTGCGGTGAGGGTGGGTTGGATCTGTATCATGCTGAGGGATTGCTGAGCTGGAAACCTGGGTCTTGCTGGAGGAATGAGACTGGAGAGCAGGTATGCAGGTGATCTAATTTAAGGATTTCCCCCCACACCCCTGACACACACACCTCTTGCCTTTAAAAATCATTTTATAAAGAATGGCACAAGTTGGGGTTTATGTTTACTCAGATGAACCCATCCCCTGAGAGGAAGCAATCCCACCCCCCACCCTCCAACCCCATGACCACCCATCATTGCTGTCTATCCCCCAGGGGAGGGTTCACAGCTGTTTATGAAGCCAAGAGAGGTTCTGGGCAAGATCACAGCTGGGGAAACTGGCCCGGGCCCTGCACCCCCGGTGTCCTCCATGCTGGAGTCAGCGGTGCCCCATGACGGGGTGCTGGAATTGCATCTGCTTCCTTCTCCGCAACAAGAGCAGCGCCGGTGGGTAGGCCAGGAAAGTCCTCCGGGGTCTGTCCTTGCCTTCCGACTGACGAGTGCCAGCACCTCTGCTTCTCTTGGGGCTTCTAATGGTAGAAGACAGCTGGAGCTGGGGTGGTGTTTGGATCACCCCAGGCCCAAGATCAGTGGACCGGAGCACCATGGAAATGTCTGGGGGAGTCCCTCAGGATTGGGACTTTCCCTGAGGCCACTAGGCTCCTCTGAGCTGTGGCCTGAAGGATGAGAGATTGTGTCAGGTTCACATGTCTCTGGAACTGCATGATTGCAGCTGAGTCTGTATGTGTTTCACCTGTGTATGGGTGTGTGTCTGATCAGTTTTGTGCCAGCCCCTATAGTCTATTGTTAAAGTGCACATAAGAGGTGTGAGTTTCAACTCTATATCCAGGATGCTGTTGGCCTTCATTGTACCCTAGTCCCACACCTAAACCCCACAAAACAATGATCCCCAGCCTCTCATCCTCATCCCATCCAGTTTTTGGTTAGACCCCAGGAAAAGGGTAGGGTGCCCAAACACGTCCTTGCTGAGCTGGGAGGAAGGCAGAGGCAGAAGACATAAAGCTCCAGATTCATTTTATACAGGTCCTCCTGGGCTCTCACCGCCAGGCTCTGAGCTTGATCCATCTCCCCCAGCCGAAGCCCAGAGGGAAATGCAATGAGGTATTTCAAAGGCCTATTCTTAGCTTCTGAGCTTCTGAAGGAATTGAGTTCTATCAATCCAGGGAGCCCTGGATGCCCCTGCTTTCTTGAGGATGCCTTGGTCCCCCAGAAGTCCTTATATCCCAGCCACCCCACGCCTTCCAGAAGCTGGGTGTGAAGGAATACAGGAAACAAGACAGTCAAAGCTGAGGCAGGAGATGGTGTTGTGCCAGCCCCAGCCTGCGGACAGAAAGCCAGCTGTGGCATCTGCTCACTCCCAAAGAGCTGGTGGGGACCACCCTCCAGGGTTCATGGGAAAGGAAAAGGCTGAGGGTGGAACGGGGTCCAGGGAGGTGGGCCAGCAGGCCACAGGGAGAGGCAAGGAGTCCCTCCTTCAGGTCACTTGGACAGCCCCACAGGTGACTCCGTTTCAGTGCTGAAGAGCTCCTTGTAGAGTGGGGGGAAAGCGGCTTGGACCATGATGGGGTGGAGGTGCTGGAAGATCTGCAGCCTTTCCACGTGCTGGCTACACAGGCTCCGGAGCTTCCCCTTGGGCGGCAGCTGGAGATGGGTTAATGGGGAAGGGAGAGTCAATACTTCTGCTCTCCTCAGAGAAAAGACGTCTCCTCGTCCTTCCTGGTCCGGGACAAACCCTCCTTGTCTTCCCCTTGTGGATTGGCACTTTGGCATCAGCCAGATCCCACTGGTAGAAGTATGTGTGTGCTCAGGACACCGGAGGGACGTGAGAGTGGGTGCGTGAAGTGAAGTGAAGCCCTCAAACCGTGCTCCCGAAACTTCTAGAATGAACCTCCTTAAACACTCTAACAAGCACTTCAGGCTTTTGTAAGAGTGACGGTCTGTGACTCTGGTTGTATGCTGTCACATGCCTCTGCCTTGTGCATGTTGTTCCTCTCCGCCCGTTCCTAATTCTTACCCTCCAGTGTCCCCTCTCCTATTTCCCTAACTACCCTCATCTGAATCAAGGGCCCTTCATTTGGGCTTTCCTCTGTGTAGCACTTACCACATTGCAGGAAAACGGTCCAATGTGTCTGCCTTCCACCCTAGATTTCAGCTCTAGCTGGGGTCTCTCTTTCTCTGTCTCCTTTGTACCTATCATAATGCTTAGCGCATGGCAAAGGCTCAATAACTCTTGGTTTGAACTAAGCAGACTTTCTAAGCAGGCACCTAACACTGCAAATAGCAAACCGCTGCTGCCAGCACGCAGCCAAAGGGGAGATGGAAAAGGTGCAGACACCTGTGAGCAGACGGAGGCAGGGAGCCCTCACCGGAGCACGGCCAAAACAACAGTTTCTCTCTCGCAGTCTCCTCTATAACCAAGGGGCTGAAAAATGTCTCTTGGCCGGGCGCGGTGGCTCATGCCTATAATCCCAGCACTTTGGGAGGCTGAGGTGGGTGGATCACGAGGTCAAGAGATCGAGACCATCCTGGTCAACAAGGTGAAACCCCGTCCCTACTAAAAATACCAAAAAATTAGCTGGGCATGGTGGCGTGTGCCTGTAGTCCCAGCTACTCGGGAGGCTGAGGCAGGAGAATTGCTTGAACCCAGGAGGCGGAGGTTGCGGTGAGCCGAGATTGTGCCATTGCACTCCAGCCTGGGTAACAAGACTGAAACTCCATCTCAAAATAGATAAGTAAATAAAAAATGTCTCTTGCCAGCCATCGCCTCCCTCCTCCCTCCCCCAGCTTAGTTTTCTTGGAAAGAGACAGGGAAAAGCAGGCAGCAGGGCATGATCCCTTCATATCTCCGGGATCCATTCTCTTCCTCTCTGCTGCTTTATTCGGAGCTTCCTTCCTTCCTTCATTCAACAAATATTTGCTGAGAACCCACCTGAATCTGGTGATATATCAGATATATCGGTTAATAAAATATAATCTCTACCTTGATTAAATTTACATTCTGGTGAGGGACCCAGAAAATAAATATGTCACGTGTCAGATAGTAAGTTCTTAAAAGAAAACGAAAGCTTTTCATCAGGGGTTAATAGTTAGGAAAAACCTCTCCTGAATGAAGAGATGGAGCAAACCATTTGGAAAACTGGGGGAAGAACCTTCCGGGCGACTGCAGGAGCAGGAACGGAAGCCCTGCGGCTGGGCTTAATGTGTTCCAGGAACAGCAAGGAAGCAAGTACGGCTGGAATGGGTGGTTGGTTGAAGGGGCAGTGGAAGATCAGGTGAGAAAAGAAGGCAGGGACCATGTTATGAGCCACTTGGCCATGATACGGACTCTAGATTTGATTCTCAACGTGACAGGCAGCTACGGGAGGGCTGAGAACAGGAGTGGGGGCCAGGCGTGGTGGCTCACACATGTAATCCCAACACTTTGGAAGTCTGAGGCAGGAGGATCACCTAAGGTCAGGAGTTCGAGACCAGCTTTGCCAATATGGTGAAACCCCGTCTCTACGAAAAATACAAAAATTAGCCAGGCATGGTGGCGGGTGCCTGTAATTGCAGCTACTCAGGAGGCTGAGGCAGGAGAATTGCTTGAACCTGGGAAGTGGAGGTTGCAGTGAGCTGAGATCGCATCACTGAACTTTAGCCTGGGTGACAGAGCAAGACTGCCTAAGAAAAAGAAAAAAAAGAACAGGAGTGGGGCATGATGAGATTGCATTTTTCAAAGGGCTCCTGTGGGTGCTCTGTAGGTGCGGTGTGGTTCCTACAGGGCAGACGAGGGTGGAACAGGGCCCCAGGTAGGAGGCCCCTCTTAAAGTCCAAGTGAGAGCTGAGGGCTGGTAGGGGCCGGGGTGGTGGTAATCGTAAGGGAAGTGATTTGTTTTGAAAGTAGATCCAAACAGATTTGCTTTCCAATTGCTCTCCCGGATTCCTGTCTCTCTTCCTTCAAATCCATCCTGTAGCAGATTAAAGTTTGAGTTCTTCAGAACACAGACTGTGTAAGTCACTGCTGTATCCTTTAACACCCAGCCCTGTGCCTGGCACATAGCAAGGGCCTGCTTGAATAATTACATAAATGGGTCCTTTACACTGGTTCCGAAGTAAATTGCCTAAATAACATCTCTGATTGTGTCATTTTTCTAGCCTTTGGAGCTCCCTGTGGCCTAGAAATAAAGCTTTAACTCTTGTATGGCATTAAAAGTCCTCTCTGATTTGCCCCTGACCTAATTTTCAGGCTGATTTTCCGGTGCTCTTCTGCCCCATTAGTCTAGCCCAGCTCCTAATTTTACACCTTAGTTAGGAAGCGCCATGAGCTATTATCTGCATATACGCTGTTTTGCCTGCTTATTTTTGCCCCTATTATTTCCTAAGCCTAGAATGCCTGCCCCACCCCCATAAATGCCTGTTAAAATCTTATATCATTCATGGCCTAGTATAAATGTCACCGTCCCTAGAAAGTATTTATGACCCACTCCTTTTACCCCCAAATTATTTTTAATCCCTGTTTTATGCTCTGATAACATTTTTCCAGTGTCTCTTATTATAGTTACACATAGGGGACACGGGGGTAGAAAGAGCGGAAAGAGCACTGGGATTCAGTCTCGCATTTAAGTGACTGAAGTCTCCTTCTAGCTACAGGGAGGTTTTTTATTTTGTTTTGTCACCCAGGCTGGAGTGCAATGGCACAATCACAGTTCACTGCAACCTCTGCCTCCCAGGTTCAAGAAATTCTCCTGCCTCCACCTGCCAAGCAGCTGGGACTACAGGCACCCACCAACACACCTGGCTTTTTTTTTTTTTTTTTTTTTTAATATTTTTAGTAGAGATGGGGTTTCACAATGTTGGTCAGGCTGCTGTCAAACTCCTGACCTCAGGTGATCTGCCTGTCTCAGCCTCCCAAAGTGTTGGGATCACAGGCATGAGCCACCGTGCCTGGCCACTACAGGGAGTGTTTAATACCTGTCCTATTGACTGGGTTGCCGTGAGGATGAGAAAACATGTCAGCAAAAGCACTCTGTTAATTGCATTATTATTATATCACATACCACATTCCACTCTATGTTAGTGTTAGTGACACACAGATCTCTTCACACCAGATTAAAATCTCTTGGTGGGGGCAGCGACCGAATATCTGTATCTTTCCACAGTGCCTTGTAAAAGCAGGTGCTGGGTGAGTGCTGGCTATATTAAACTGAATTGTTCCCTGGAGGTCCCTCCCAATTCCAGGCTCTCTAACTTTCCAGTCTTTATGCACATGGAAGCAGCTGTTCATTCCCTTAGTTCTCGCTGCTGACGCGAGCTCTCTAATACCACGTGGCACTCACACCCTCCCTCCTCTGTACCTGCAGACCCCAGCCCCCGCAAACTCCGATGGCACAGAGCTGGCAATGGGCCTGGCCTCCTCTAACCCAGGCACTGCTCCTACCTTTGCCAGGATGCTTTGGCGATGAGTCTTGCAGAGATGATGATGAAAGGCCAGCTCCAGATTGTACTGCAGCTGTTCTACTTTCCTTTTCTCTTGGAGCCCTGGCCGGTCTGGAGGAGGGGGTAGGACCATAATGAGAACAAGAAAGAACATGGACATTAACTCCCAACAAAAGGACGTATCTTTTTGGACATCTGTGCTGGATAGAGGTCTTGTCAGCTGAGCGTGTGCATGTGAGTGCTTTGGTTCGATAATGGTAAGCTCTGGGACCTTGGGCTAGCTGTCTGCAAGGAAAACTGGGAAGAGCTGAAAGATATGAGAACTTCTGATCTCCTGACTCCAAGCTACCTTCTCTCTGGTAACCTCATATTCCACTTAGCTCATTCAATGCTAGGCACTGGGATTCTGCCACAGCGGGGGCAAGAGTTGGAAAAGAGCTCCCCCATGTACCAAAAAGGCTCGCGAAAGGAGGTGGCCTTCCTGAAGGCGCCCAGGCCCGCACTGGGGCTTTGCAGCAATCTGTAGCTAACTTTTACCCTGATTCTATAAAATACCCAGAAGTTGTCTTTAAAGTCTTCATTTCTAGTTTGAGGGGCATGTTGAGGTGTCTACTCACTGGCAGAGCCAAAAGACTGATAGTCTCGATCTGCAAACTCAGGTTAGCAGCTTGACCCACTTCTCTAGGTTCTCTGAATACTTAGCATTCAGCTGGCTCAGCCCAGCTACTCCATGCCAGGGCAGTGGATAGGATATCCAGACTCTTCCCATTATTGGCATACAGCCTTAAAATTAGTTCACACAGAGCCGTGATTCTTAATCTTGGTGGCCGAGGGGTAGCTATTAACATTCAGTGCACCCCTGATCAATTACAGATGGTCCTAGTCTTATGATGATTTGACTTACTACTTTTTGATTTTATGTTGGTGAGAAAGCCATTCGCATTCAGTAGAAACTGTACTTTGAATACCCATGCAACCATTCTGCTCTTCACTTTTAGAATCATATTCAATAAATTACATGAGCTATTCAACACTTTACTATAAAACAGGCTTTGTGTTATATGATTTTGCCCGACTGTAGGCTAATGTAAGTGTTCTGAGCATGTTTAAGGTAGGCTAGGCTACGCTATGGCGTTTAGTGGGTTAGGCGTATTAAATGCATTTTCAACTTACCGTATTTTCAACTTATGATAGGTTTATTGGTGCATAACCCCATCATAAGTCCTGGAGCACATGTACACTGGAATCTCTGGAAGTGGGACCCAGGCAGCAATAGTTTTTAAAGCTCCCCAGGCGATTCCAGTGTGTGCTACAATGAAATCACTGCCACAGACTAACAATCAGACACATTTCTGTCAGCGAAGGGGCTCATTTCCTCTTAGCCTCATTTCTCCGCACTTCCCACAACCCCCCCGCCTTATGCTGTTCTCGTCCCTCTCTGAGGCTCCTCTGAATCTTTATTTTAACTCCTTTTATTTCATAGCAATATTGAGTAGGGCACATTCTGCTATTTAAAGCCATTTCCCAGACTTAACCACATCTGAAGGTCTAGACTCTTCTCCAATATCTGCCATGCCTCTGCCACCTGAACGTCCTTTACCCAAGCCCAGTGACACTCACTGGCATTGATGAGAACAAGTGCTGTGTAGAGGGCAATCTCGTCCTCGGAAAAGCGCAAGGCAC
This sequence comes from Saimiri boliviensis, assembly GCF_048565385.1. Lineage (NCBI taxonomy): Eukaryota > Metazoa > Chordata > Mammalia > Primates > Cebidae > Saimiri > Saimiri boliviensis. The sequence goes on along the minus strand of NC_133467.1, from coordinate 38,340,483 downwards.
TTAGGGAGTGGGAGAAGTCAAAGATGGAGCTGATGAGCTCGCTGCAGCCTGATGGAGTAGAAATGAGAAGAGTGAGAGAGCGGCTGGAGCGATGGTGCCCGAGGACACCGTCCTCGTGGTGTTTAGAGCAGAGGGGGCAATTTGCCCTGAAAAGGGGGTGCCCTGGGTCACAAAGCTTTCCCTGGGGTTGGCATCAGAATCTTCTATCTCCTTTCCCCCTGCCCCTCACCCAAGGCTCGGAACAGCTCCACGCCACCGTATTTGCCTTCGAAGAAGACGGTGCGGTTGTCGGCATTGTAGGCCCGGCACATCCTGACCAGCACCACTTCCATTGCTCCTGGGCAGTGGGGAGAGAAGACGCAGAGACAGTGTCAAGCAAAGCCAGTGGCTGGCTCCGTCCCCCTGGTTTCCTTAAGCCACCTCCCTCCACTTGGCTCTGCCCCGTGGCATGCTCCGTCCCCCTGCCCCCAGGTCTGCCCACCTTTCCCTGAGCACCTGCTTTGAGAAGCACAATCTGGTCATTCTGGCAGAGCTCCATGAAGCCCGAGAGCCTCTTGGCAAACTCCACCACGTACTGAATGGCCTCGGTGAGGTGGTGAGCGCAGCGTTCCCACATCTCCCACATGGACTGCAGGGAGGGAGGAGGGTCCCGCTGTAGCGCTCTGTGTGGCCCCGTGATCCTCCTGAGCCCTGGAGCCCCACCTAATAAACTGCAAGGGGTTAGGTTCTGAACTACCATATTCTCAACTAGCATTTTTTAAAGCCTGGCCTTAGCATAAATGTACTTGGGGCGATTCCTGCCGGTGGGTCCCACACACTGAGCACCCACTGGCTGCCGACACCAAGTGAGCTGTTGTGAGGGAATAAAACAACTATGAGATACAGCTTGGCCCTCCAACAAGGTACATCTTGTTGAGGTGAGAAGGACATACTGCTGCCCCTTCCCCCACAAAGGTCATGCCCAAGGTCTCAGTAACCTAGAGAAGCAAATGTGAAGTGCCAGATGAATGTGTTTAGAGCAGGCGGTATCATGAGAGGGTGGGCGAAGAGGCGGCGTGAACTTTGGAGCCCGATGGATCTGAATTTGACTTTGGTTCCATCACTTTGTGACCTTGAGGAAATCTATTAACCCCTCTGGGCTCAGTTTCTGTCTACTAAAAATAGAAATAAATGCCACTCTCATAGGTTGGTTGTAGTAGGGGCTGAGGATAATTTACGTAAAGCATTTAGCACGATGCCTGGCAGAGTAATCAGGGTTCTGCTTCGTGTTATTGTTGATGGAAGAGGAAGAAGGAGCGTGCACCAGGGTCTGCGTGGTGGAGGAGGGAGGATAAAGGCCAGGTACGATTTTAATAGGCAAGGACTAAGAAAAAGCTCTCATCCATCTGCTGGGGTGTAGACACACACACACACATTCGCAACCATGCTCTCATCATCTGCTGGGGCGTAGACAGACACACACACGTTCGCAACCATGCTCTCATCATCTGCTGGGGCGTAGACAGACACACACACGTTCACAGCCGTACACAGAAGCTGTGCACGTGCTTGTCGGCCAGCCTGTGTCTGTGAGGTGCCGCCCTACCCCAGCACCCAGGCGTGTGCAGGTAGTCTCTGAACTCTCCCCGTGGGGGTGGGATGTGCTCCTTCCCGCAGGTCTCCTGGCCTCACCTTCCTCTGGTAGCCCGTCACCTCCTCCCGGGAGAAGACACTGGAGCGTTGCCCCAGCAGGTCCTCCAGCCGCAGCTGGCACGTCTCCCGGTAGGACTTGCAGACGCTCTGCACCAGGTGCTCTGGGGCCGGAGAAGGAAGGCACGGCTTGATCTCGGCCGGGTCCTACCCCTACCCACAAAAGGGCACTTCTTGGCCTGGCAGATCCTGCTCCGTCTCCTCCCTCCACCCCTCGTCCAGGACCCCTCATTCTCTCGGGCTCATGTTTGTTTGATATGGGGTGCCGGTGAAAGCCCCTCTCTCATCTCTGCCACCCTCTCTGCCTTCCCAGCTGCTCACCTATCTCCGTCAGGGAGGCATAGGGTGCCTCCGGTGTGCTGCGGAAACTGGGGCTGCCGTAGCTGTCTGGGCCCTGTCCCAGTTCCCCATGCCCAGGATGCCTGTGTTCCTCAAAATGAAGTCCACACAGGCTGGGGGTCAGCTGGCTGCTTGTGCTGTAGAAGCTCTCTCTGCCCTCAGCCTTGCCCCGCTCAGGGCTGTATTCAAGATGGTATGAGGCCCCATTGAGCCCTGCCTTGGCCAAGTCGTTGGAACATGAGGGCCCAGAGCCTGAGGCTCTCAAGAGGCCAGGGGGACAGGCAGAGGCCTCGGGCAGGTCAGGCGAGGAGCCCAGGGGCAGCTGCCCATCTGGGAGCCCCAAGGTGTAGGTGAGGGTGTCTGCTCCTTGGGCCCCTGCTGGAGGGGTCTTGACAGCCGGCTGCTGTTGCTGCTGTTGCCGCTGCTGCAGCTGTTTCTGTACTTCTGCATGCAGGCTGTCCCTCTGCTTCTTGGACATGCGGCCAAACTTGACAGCTGAAAGAGGTCCAGGGACCAAGGGTTTATGAGGCAGGAGAACATGGCACAGGGCAGGGTCAGCAGCCATTTGGTATTAAAGGATTAACTTGCTGCTCTCTGAGTGGCTGACTCCAAGCACCGCCTCTCCAGCCTTTAGGGAACGTATGCTCCAGACCCCGTCCGCCTTTACTCTTGTTTGCTTCTGGGGTCTGTCCAGCCAGCGTTTTCCATCTTCTAAGCAAAATCTTCTAAGTTCTAAACCAGCTTTGAATCATGGCAGAATTCAAGCAATGAGTCTAGGCTGGGGATTCTGGCCTCCCGATATTGGGGCTGGGGGTGGTCGAGCAGAGGGCCTCAGGCTCTATTGGGGTCACCTCGCCTTTCTGGGAGGGTCGGAGGAAGAGGAGAGCTGAGAACACAGGTCTCCCTGTGGTCAGGCCTGCAGGCTCCCTGGTGACCTAGATACTCACCACAGCCCAACCCGGGCTCCGCGGCTTGTTTCTGAACATCCTCTTCTGCTCTCTCTTTCCTGCCTTTTTACTCCCCCCACCGCCCCTCCCAGGTGTGGGGGCACAGCCCCTCGCCCCGCCTGCCCCTTTGCACCCCTGCGTGCTTCCTTTTGCTTTGTTATTTTGGGCACTGAAAAGTGCTGACGGGCTCCTTCTGGCTCCTCATCACCTCAAGGAGCTCCGCCCTGGGCTCTTTCTGTGGTGGTGGGGGCGTGCGGGGGACCAGTGAGGGGGTGGTGGGTGAGGAGGTGGATAGGCTTCAGGAACACCAGCCCTCCCCCGCTCTGACTACCCTCTGGTTGTTCTCAGACCAATTCTGTTTCCATTCCTGGCCACAGTCCCGCGTCCAAGAATGGGAACGGGGGACTAGGAGGGCAGCTAGAATACAACGGGGTAGCTGGGGAAGGTGCCAGAGCCGCATGGGAGCTGGGCCAGAGGGAAGCAGAGTGAGGAGAATCCATCCCAAGTCAGGAGAGATGAAGGGGTATGGGACCTTGGAAAGAGGAGGTCTGTTCTAGCAAAGCCGAAAGCTGGGGACTCCAAAGAACTTTGATGGGGGTGACCCACTCATCCCTGCAGGGGAGGAGACAGGGGTGGTAAGGAGGAGGAATGGAGAGCAGCCCAGAGGATGGGCGGTCTTGCAGGTTCAGCCTTGTCTAGCTCAGCAGGCCGGCCTGCCCCTCTGGAGACACCAGGAAAACCCCAGGGGGCTGTCCACTTGGCCTCACCGTCTCGGGACATGCCCAGCGCCAGGCATTTCTGCAGGCGGCAGTGCTGGCATCGGTTTCGGCTGGTGCGGTCGATGGGGCAGTTCTGCTGGCGGGTGCAGGAGTAGGCTGCGTTACAGCGCTGGCTCCGGCGGAAGAAGCCCTGGGGACAGCAGGTGGAGAGCAAGACTGCTTATCCTGGCCAGGCCCAGCCCACTCCCAAAGGCCTCCAGCCCACAGGCTCTGGCAGCTTTTCTGCATTCCGCGACCTGTCCGTTTTCTCTCTCCTCCATCTATCTGTGTAATTGTAGTTTGTCCCATTGTCACTTCCCCAGCTTAAGACAGGGCCCACCCCGTGTTGAGGGCCCTCCAAGGTGGCGCTACTCAGGGATTTCCCTGGCTGCCCAGGAGATCATCCCTGGAGTCAGCACAAAGGCCATTAAGCCTCTTGTTTATCTCTAAGGAGATATTGTGTGTGTGCATGTGTGTGTATGCACACACACACATACACATGCCTGCGACTCACCTTGCAGCCCTCACAGGTGATAACCCCGTAGTGGATCCCAGACGACTTGTCCCCACAGATTTTGCAAGGGATCACTTCAATTTGTGCTGGAAGAGAGAAGGAGAAGTAGGTTGACCCAGGAGCCTTTCCTGCCTTCAACCACCACGTACCTGGGCCGCAGCTACAGGTACCTGGTGCTTCCCCAACTTCTCCAACCAGCTCCAGCTTGCTGTTTCCCTCTTGCAAAATGGAAGGGGAAGCGAAATGCCAAATGCTTCTCAGCAAAGGGTGCGAGGAAGCTGTGTTCGTTTCACAGAGGAGGGGAGTGTCAAGGGGCGGCCAGGAGTTGTATTGGTGCTATGGAGGCAGAGAAAGCAGCTGCAGAGAGGCCACCTGCTCAGCCCTTGAAGTTGAAAAGCTCCAGTTGCTTCCCTCCCACCTTGGGACACAGGACTCCTCACTGCCTTGCAACACCTGCTTCCCGCCCAAGGGGCTTCCTCTGTGCCTCCCTCCCCCACTGGGGCTCAGCTCCCATGGGCAGAGGGTAGGGTTTGGCAGGAAGATGAGGTACAATGGGGGGGCTAGGCAGAGATGCCAGTCCTTCCCAGCCAGGCAGTGAAGGTTCAGAGATGGGGTGTGGGGCAGGGAGGAGTCCAGGAGACCGGGGCTCAACACCCCAGCTCTGCTGGATGCCTGAGATCCCAGGGAAAGAATTAACCAGGACTCTTAGGCTCTTAGGCCCGAGAGCAGAGACAGGGTGGCTTTGTGTACATCCATGTGTCTGAGTGTGCACGCTTATGTTTGTACGAGGACACCTGTGTCCACTTGCGTGAACATGAATCATCAGTGTTAAAACTGGCTGAGACTGGAGATCATGTCATTCAACCTCTTCATTTACCGATGAAGGACGAGGCCAGATAAGGCCAGGCGGTTGGCCCAGGGTCACAAGCTGGTTTGCCTGAGAGCTGGGTCTATTTTCCGGTTCCCCTGAGCTTTCCATGACGCTGTTCTCTGTCCCTGTCTTTTGGGGTACACATATCAGTGGGCATGTCTGAAGGTGTACTTGTGCGTGTGCATATGCATGAAAAGTATGTGTCATTTGTGAGCCTCCAAGGAAAGATCTGGTTGCTCCTGGGTACACACGTGCATATTTGTATGTTAGCGTTTGCTCACGGGGCACTAGGACCCCAGGTTTTCTCTCCCTCTGAATCCACTGTAACCTGTACCTGCTCTCCGACCTCTGTGGTTTGCTGCTGGCCCTAGGCTCATCTCCACTTTGCCCCCTCCCTGTTAATGCCCACAGCTCTCTGCTGAGCTTGAAGGGACCATGGGAGGCCTCCTCCCAGCTCATCCTTGAAAGGTGGCTGGGCAAAGCTTGGGATCCCTGGTAACTTTAGGTGTCTTTAGCACTTCCCAAAGCACGTGCGTCTCTTTTCCACCACCACTGACCTGCTGCCTCCCCTCTGAGTGGGGAGCTCTGGGGGCAGAGCGGGCCAGAAAAATGAAGAGAAGGGCCAAAGCCCCTTTTCATCTATGACATGTCTCCCACTGAAACGGCAAAAGGAATGGCAGCCTCTCTGGAGGGCGAAGGCTCATTGCTGGGAGCTCCCCTCCAGTCCCTGGCCTGGCCGCTGGTCACAGGTAGGGCCTGTTGATGTGAAGTGGGTAGGGAGACCATGGCTTGCCCACCATTCCCCAAAATATTATTTTTACCATTCTTTTTTTTTGACAGAGTTTCGCTCTTGTTACCCAGGCTGGAGTGCAATGGCTCGATCTCGGCTCACCGCAACCTCCGCCTCCTGGGTTCAGGCAATTCTCCTGCCTCAGCCTCCTGAGTAGCTGGGATTACAGGCACGTGCCACCATGCCCAGCTAATTTTTTTTGTATTTTTAGTAGAGACGGGGTTTCAGCATGTTGACCAGGATGGTCTCGATCTCTTGACCTTGTGATCCACCCGCCTCGGCCTCCCAAATTGCTGGGATTACAGGCTTGAGCCACTGCGCCCGGCTTTTTTTTTTTTTTTTTTAGATGGAGTTTCGCTCTTGTTACCCAGGCTGGAGTGCAATGGCGCGATCTCGGCTCACCGCAACCTCTCCCTCCTGGGTTCAGGCAATTCTCCTGCCTCAGCCTCCTGAGTAGCTGGGATTACAGGCATGCGCCACCACGCCCAGCTAATTTTTCTGTATTTTTAGTAGAGACGGGGTTTCACCATGTTGACCAGGATGGTCTCGATCTCTTGACCTTGTGATCCACCCGCCTCGGCCTCCCAAAGTGCTGGGATTACAGGCTTGAGCCACGGCGCCCGGCTAATTTCTACCATTCTTAAACCATCATCCCTCAAGCCAGTCTTAGGGTGAGTCAGAGGCAGCAGCTGCCTCCTCACAGTGACGGGGCACATGGGCATCTGAAATCCCTTCGCTGGCACTCGATTCCGTCCCCCACCCCCGGCCACACGTGCCTCCCTGGCAGCAAGCTTCCAGTGCTCACACAGTAAGCTGTGGTCCCCCCAGGACCAGGCGGTGAGTTTTCCAGATTCTTTCCAGTGAATTAACAGCGGATTTTAATACACGGACGGGAAGGAAGAATAAGAGGGCACTGGGTGCCTGGAACAGGCACAGAAAATGTGGGGCACTTAGATTCTCCCTCTAGACCTGCATTTCCTTGTCAGTCAGATCACGATAAAGGTATTATTGCCTGTCCATGGGGTGATTGTAGGCAGCAGCGAGTAATGAAATGATATCACCCACGGAAAGCACTGTGTATTCAAGTTACTCCCGAGCAGAGGGCAGGCCAAGAAGCCCAGCGGGCCTGGCAAGGCTGGGAGGGGCACTCGGGCCCTGTGGACTCTGGTCTTCCCCAACACCTCCCTTTCCAACGCTGCGGCATCTCTCTCTTCGGTGGCCTAAGACCAGAGACGGGAGAAACCAACGTGGCCACCCAGAAAAGTAAGCGGGAGGGAGATTAGGCCAAGCCACAGTGGGAACTCGGGCTCTGGCCCAGCCGTCAACCACAGGCCTCCCTGCCTCTTCCCTTCTCCAAGAGCCACATCCGCGTGCGTGTGTGCGCTGACCACATGGGTGACCCCAGACACATCTCCCTGCCCCACGCCTGACCCACTGCTGCTCCTGGCCCTAGGAACCTCACAACAGTGTCACCAAGACCCTGACCTTCTCACAGGAAGATGCGGCCAGTCAAGGACCCCCTTCGCAAATACCCATGTTCAGAGAACACCAAAGCCTTGGACTCCAGCCACCTGGTCAGCCCATCCTCCATCCTCCCAGTCCAAGACAGAGGTACACAGTGAGACAGGCACACAGGGCCAGAGGCTCCGAGCTAGAACGTCAGACCCCCTAGCCTCACTGAGCTGGAGACACCAAGAGGTTTGGGACCGGGAAAAACAGAGACATGGGCCTAGGGATGGAGAGACGGCTGCGGAAACACAGAAACACAGAGACTCCACACTGGGATCCTGGCCTCTGCCCAACCCATCCCCCCTCAGCGCTTCAGGCTCTCTAGTCACGCTCCCCGCCCTTCCCCTGCCGCCCGTACCCCCTTCAATGCCATCTACCTAAACGTCAGAAAGAAAACACCAGTGCTGTGTGTATGAGTGTGTGTGTGTTACTTGTGGAGAAGGGGTGGGGGAAAACGGGAAGGGGACTGGTAGACTTGGTTGGGGGGGTGGTGATAGGAGGTAAAAACAACTCTAATGATAACTCACCTTCAAAAGCTACCCCTGGAGACACGTCCCTGAAGCAGCAGGTGGTGGGAACCCAGATTGGGGAGAAGGAGCTGAGTAATCACAGGATTACTCAAACTGTTGCCCAGGAGCCAGGCCTGCCAGGAACTTACCATCTAAGGCCCTGCCAGTGCCAGGAACTAGAGCCAAGCAAAGGTCAGGAAGCTCAAACCAGCCCCTGAACCATGGCTCCTATGGCAGCCCTAACTCTACCCTCGCCTGCTGTCTTGGACAGATCTTTGCATCTCACCTGCAGCCCCCTCACTCTAGCTCTCTCCTGAGACTCACCACAAGAAAACTCTCCAATTCCACATGCTTCCAAAAGGAGAGAGAGACGCCCAAATGCACATGCCAGCTCCTTAAATCATCAAATGACTGAATGCCGATGGCCTTTCGCGTCTCAAACGAGATTACCTGGGGATCGGAGGTGGGACTCACAGCCCGCACTTTGGTCAGCTCTTCGTGCCTAAGCTTGCTGGTCTTCAGCCTATACTTTGAGCAGCAAGAACTTAGTCCCTGTTCCTGCTCTTTGGCCAGGCTGCTCCTTCCAGGGAGTGGGGGTAGGTTGGTGATCTTTTCCTGAGCTCATTCTTGTATGTTTTCTGCCATCCAGTGTGACCCCTAAAACTGCATTCTGAGATAATACTAGAAAAAGAAACTGAGTCTCCTCTGGACTGCTTCAGAGACTGAAGCACCCCCAGGAGCATCCTAGTAGCTCCTTCTATGAGGGGAAATACGGTAGAAGCAAAGTCCTCCATCCTCCTCTAATGTTGCCTCTCACAGCTGCGAGATTCAGTGATAGTGCTCTTTGAGTACTTCCAGAGCCTGGCCCTGTGCCAGCTTAGGAAGCCAACCCTGGGCCCTGTCCAGGTGCCCTATGCCACAGAGAGGAAGTGGTAGGAGCAGGGGAGGGGCTGCCACCCAGGGGGATCTCTCCCCTCAAACCCCAGAACCACCCCCCACCATCATGGCAGAGAATGGGTCCAGACCGAGAAACCACGGGTCCTCATCTCCTCCTGGCGCCTCGTCAGTCTAGAGCTGGGCCTTTTCCTTGCCTCTCTTTCTCTCTCCCTTTTCTCTGCTGGATATTGATTAGGGAGGAAGGTTAATGAGAGACAGAAGCCTTGGCTGAATTCTTACGCTGTGCCAGGCTTTACATGCATTTCCATTTAATGATCACAACAACCCTGTGAAGTAGGCCCTGCTAGTATCAGCCTCATTTTACAGATGAGAAAACTGAGGCCCAGAGAGAAGCAGCAGCTTGACTAACGTCACATAGTCAGAAGTGGCAGGTCTGGCGTTTGAACCTAGATCTCTGTAACTCCTGAGTCAGTGCCCTCAACCCTTAAGCTATATACTCTATGAGGATAAGATGCCCAAATGCACACGGGAGGACTGGTTAGCCGACATGGTTATTGGCTGCAGGAGGAAGAGTGTGAGGTGAGGGTGGTGGTCTAGGAACGGAATTTACAGAGGCAACCCACACAGCTGAAGTCAGGACTCCTGTTTATATAAAGATCCCAAGAGATATTTTTCCCTCTGTCCCAACTCTTCCTCTGTGGTCCCAGCCTCCTCCTACCCTTACCCCTTACTCTAAAGGCCAAGTGGGACAGCATATATCCCAACAGGGTTCCTGGGGACTCCTCGGGAACACCACAGCCCCTGTAGGGTATAGACGGCGTTCGCATACATCTTTCACATACATCTTCGTACGCCTCTGTTTGCAGAGTGAATGAATGAGTGAGAAAGAGGAATGCATCTCTTTCCTTAGCTTGGGCCCCTCCTCTCGCCACAGCCAGAACTCTCCGTCTCAATCCCCACTGAGACCACAGCTCCGGTCAAGGGTCTCTCGCACACCCCAGCCTGTCACTAGCCTCCCTCCTTTCTCAGCCATCAGTTCCCCCAGCTTCTGCAAAGCTGGAAACCAAGGTGGTGGGTGCAGGAGGGGGAGGGCTGGGTGGGGGCCGGGGGAGACGCGGTTCTACCTCGTGAACGCTACCCCCAGCCCAGACCAGGGCCCTCCCCACAGCTCCTGGTGAACATTTTCTGCTGAAACACCCAGATCCTAGGTCTGAGAAAATAGTGAAGCTAAAACTCAGGTGGGCGAGGGAGAGTCTGGGGTTTTGAAAAGCCATGAATGACAGCCAGCCAGCCACCCAAAACCCCCTCCTGTTGCCTCCGCCACCCCCGCAGTCTGGGACTGGAGAAAGGCAGTGAAAACAACCAGCGAATGGGGGAGGGGATGAATCACCAGGAGGAAGCTCTGAGGAGTGGGAGCCCAGACGTCACCACCGGTGCCTTCCCTGCCTCCAGGGCCGTCTGTCCCCCTTCCCAGAGCACCTTTGCTGCTCCAGGAGGGTAGTGGACCCAGAAAGACCTCGGCTCTGGCCCTGAGGCCCTGCCTTGTTACTGTCCCTCCCCCCAGATAGACATCTCCATCCTTTCTGAGCCTCAGAGCCTCAGGCAAGGGGACGCACTGCAGCAGCAGGAGTGGAGGTGAGACCTCAGAAAAGGACTAGCCATATGGGAACAGCAGCCTGCGGGGGGCCCTTAGCCCTTACAAAGTCCCATTCCCTGTTAGAGTCAGCAGCACAGAGGCTGGGGAGCAGGAGGCGCCCCTGGTAGGGACCACATATTTTCACTGTGCTGGGACCTGCTGAGTCTTTTCAAAGTCTAGTGCCTTGGGCTCGAGATGTTTGGTATTTCTTTTTTTTTTTTTTTGAGACGGAGTTTCGCTCTTGTTACCCAGGCTGGAGTGCAATGGCGCGATCTCGGCTCACCGCAACCTCCGCCCCCTGGGTTCAGGCAATTCTCCTGCCTTAGCCTCCTAAGTAGCTGGGATTACAGGCACACGCCACCACGCCCAGCTAGTTTTTTGTATTTGTAGTAGAGACAGGGTTTCACTATGTTGACCAGGATGGTCTCGATCTCTCGACCTCGTGATCCACCCGCCCCGGCCTCCCAAAGTGCTGGGATTACAGGCTGAGCCACCGCGCCCGGCCGATGTTTGGTATTTCTAATAGGAATGGGCAGAAGGGGAAAGAGAAGGGCGCTGGAGTGCTGCAAGGAAGGAGGAAACCCTTCACAGAGACCTCAGATGGCCCCGGGCTCTCAGGGTGAGGTCTGTGCACCCTAGGGACTTGGAGTCCTTCCCAGCCCTCTGTTCCTCATGATCACGACCAGACCTAAGAAAGATCAGGACACAGCCAGTGACCTCGCACCCCGCCGCCTCCCACCTCCCCATCCAGGCCTAATGCCAGGGCCTTGGTGCCCATTGTGCTACCCTCCCTCTGGCTGGCTGGGAGTCTCTTTGGTGCACAGATGCATTCCCTCCACTTGACAGCAGCAGGTCGGATGGCAGGGAGCTGGTGCCATCCTTGTCTGAGAGCACCTTACCGCTTTCCTAGACCCCGTGTCTCCGTCTTCCCTCTACTCCCAGTCTTTCTTTCTCTCTGCCTCTCCCTGTGTCTATGTGCCTTGTGATCTTCCGCACTCCAGCTCTGTGTCTGGGCTTCACACCTTCATGTCTGATTGTTTGTTAAGAGACAGAGTCTTACTCTGTCACTCAAGCTAAGGTGAAGTGACCTTGGTTATAGCTCACTGCAGCCTTGAACTCCCGGGCTCACGGTCCTCCTGCCTCAGTCTCCTGAGTAGCTGGGACTACAGGCACACGCCACCATGTCCAGCTAATTAAAACATTTTTTTTTTTTTTTTTTTGGTAGGGACAGGAGCTCACTTTGTTGCCCAGGCTGGTCTCAAACTCCTGGTCTCAAGCCTCAACCTCCGGAAGTGGGATTACAGGCATGAGAGCCACTGTGCCCGGCCACACCTCCATGCTTTTGGCTCTGTTCCTGTTTTCTCCATTCACACTTCCATCTGGACATTACCCTCTCCTCAGGTCATCCAGAAAACCTGTCCTTTGAGTCGGGCCTTTGCATCCCTCCTTATTTCTTGATGTGTTTCTGCTCCTGTGTGTCGGGCCCTTGGTCTCTGCGTGTGTCACAGTCCCAAGCCCCACGTGCTTTGACTCTCATCCTCAGTGGTTGGAGGGGCTGGTGGTGGCTGGCACTCACTGGGGTCCGATAACTTGGGGCTATGCGATATCTGTGAATGTCCAAGTGAGAAGGAGCAGTGGCACTGTCCCCTGTCCGAGAGGCCCCCTCTCCTACCTCCCAGCCTGGGTGGGGCTCTGTGTGTCTGCTGGGGGTGGATCTGATGGAGAGCTGGCCAAGGTCTCCCTCAGCCCCTGCTGGGAACTTCTGCTCTGCTCCTGGGCTAAAAGCACACCCACTCATTGCCTTTCAGGGTTGATTTGCACATTTGGGGCCATTTCTGGAAAGACCAATCTGACAGCATTTGCTGCTAATACAAAGAAGCTAGAAAGGAAACTGAAGCTCCGAGCGACCTTTCCTCTGTGTGGAAGCTGTTGGCTGTTCCCCCCAGTCCTCCTATCCACCGCAGCTCACACGCCTGCACTGGGGCTCGGTCACCATCTCCCCATCACAGAAGTGGAAGTCTAATTTTTTCCTTGGCTTCCCTTCCTTCTCTCCTCTGGGACAGCTGAGTCTTCTTCATCACCCTGGGGATGCCTGCTTCAGGGCGCTGGGCTCTCTCTCGGCCCTGGGCCTTTGGAACTGGGAGACTCTCCATAGTTGGTTTTGTTGTTTTATCTTAAAATTCAGCTCCCTTGTTTTGCGGATGGTGGACCAGAATGCAGTGACTTGGCTTGTCTTAGTCTCTATGGCTAGCCAGTGACAGGTGGCACAAGTGCCTGGTCTGACGCTCTCAGTCCAGGGGTCTTTCCAGGACTCAATACGGCCTCCCTTCTGTGGCTTGTGGGAAGAGCTCAGGTTGAAGCTGGGGCTGCCTCAGGCCTCAGCTATAGGGGCATGGGGCTTCCCTTTTCCTCCTTCACCTTGTGCTCCGAGAGCTCCTCTGGCTTCTCTGGCTTCCCTTCACAACAATTACAGGGGACTTCCTGAGGTTGCCCACCCTTGCTCTGCTGGAAGGCACAGGAACCCCAGACATCTGCCCACCAGCTGTTGGCCCAGGGCTCCAAGCCAGGAAGAAGGCGAGGCTGAGGTCTTTCCAATCCCATCTCCACTGCCTTGCTTCCCCCATCAAATGGGCCACTGACCCTGGAGAACCACACACACACACACACGCACACACACACGCACACACAAGCACACAGGGACGCACGTGCACACACACGCGCGCGCACACACAAAGCACACACACAGGCACACACACGCGCGCACACACACACAACCACACACAGGCACACATGCGCACACACATGCACATACACAAGCACACACACACATGCACATAGGCACACACAGGCACACACACGCGCGCACACACACATGCACACGCAGGCACCCACCCCGGTGCACCCTGACTGGATCCCACCTGGTCCTCATGCCCCTAGGTTGGGCAGAAAGCCTGGTGCCTCCGAGGCCTGGATGTGGGGGTTCTGAGCCCTGCTGCCCACCAGCCTCAGTTGACTCTGGCGGTCCTGTTGCTTCAAGGCACAGCAACCGCTCTGGCCTCCTTTTACTCACAAGCAGGCTGGAGGCACAGAGGGAAACACTGTAACAGGAGCCAGGAGAGTGGGTTCAGGGCCCCTAGGAATGACCAGCCTCCATCAGATACCAGCTGTGTAACCTTGGGTGAAGTAGGCAGCCTCCTGGGCGCCCAGTTTTTTTGTAGAATGAGGGGCCCGGATACCTCAGATACTCGAAGGTTCTTTTCGGAACTCAGGAGTTCTCAACAGTCCTCTTAGCATCGCTGCTGTCAGGGAACCGCCTGGCCAGCAGGACTCCCCAGCTGTTCCACCCATCTCCCAACAGATCTTGACCTTGACCGGGACACACCCTGCCAGGGAAGAGCACTCAGCTTTGCTCACACTGACATCCTCCCTTCCAGAGGGGTGACGGCAGGGTCCAGGCTCTCCCGCCCCCAGGTAGCCCTGTTCACTTACTTCTCATGACTGAGCCTTGGCTCTGCGGCCTTGGTTCCCTGTCCTTCTCAGCAGGGGGTGGTCCAGGAGTGGGGTGCAGCTGGCAGCAGAGGCGGGGTGAGGCCCTCTCAGCAGCGCCTCAGCCTGAAGCTCTGCACCTAGCTCTCCCCCAGTGCTTCTGGGCTGGGGGGTTTAAGCTCCGCACCACACAGGTGGCCAAGTGACAACCCCCCACCCCACCCCCAAAGGGTGCAGTGAGTAGGATGACAGGCGCCCCACGTGGCCAATCTGGGCCTGGGGCAGGGTGTGAGGGGAGGGGCAGCCAATCGTAGGGGGCGTTGGAAAATTCCAAAACCACATGCGACAGCCACACGCAGTAAAAGCTGTTTCCACCCGCCAGGGTAGTTCTGGCTGGGGAGCCGGAATGGAGCTCACACGAGCCTGGGGCCAGGTTTCTACTCCTCCTCCCCCTGAGGACCTTCCGAGCCTGACCCTCTTTGCCAGGTGACTTCAGGGACAGGGATGCTTTCAGAGGTAAGTCACAGGATGTCTGCCCGGGGTGATGGCATGTGCCACCTGACACCCTGTGGACTGCCAACAGTCATGCCCAGTGTGGTGCAGCCTGGGGGTCTGTCCCACCACCTCCATGCCCACGCTCTTCCCTGCAGACACCACGCATATCTTGCACTAGGGAATACATGGCAATGATAGAAGCAGTAATAATCATCAGGCGAATACCCACGGTCCACAGAAGGAAATGAGAAATTTCCTTAGGAGCCAAACTGCTGAAATTGGAGTGTAGATAATGATCGTCATCACCATCATCATACTCATAATCATAATAATGGGCTGACTGTTACGTGTCAGAAATGGTTCTCAATGTTTTATGTGGATTATCTAATCTTCACAAAATACTTCATGTGGGCCAGGGACGGTGGCTCAGGCCTGTAATCCCAGCACTGTGAAAGGCCGAGGCAGGTGGATCACCTGAGGTCAGGAGTTCAAGACCAGCCTGGCCAACATGATGAAATCTCATCTCTACTAAAAATACAAAAATTAGCAGGGCGTGGTGGCGAGCACCTGTAGTTCCAGCTACCCAGGGGGCTGAGGCAGGAGAATCGCTTGAACTTGGGAGCTGGAGGGTTGGTCTCAAAAAGAATTTAAAAAAAAAAAAACAAAAAACTTTATGAAGTAGCTACCATTATCCTCATTTCAAGGAGGAAAGTGAGATACAGAGAGGTTAAGTAACTTGCCCAAGGTCACACAGCTAGTAAGTGGCAGAGTCAGGATTCAAGCCCAGGCAGATTGGCTTCGGATCCCACTTGAAGGATGGGAGGGTCTCTCTGTTTCCGATCTGCTTTTTAGGGTGCCTCAGCCTGGGAGGTCTCCCGACATGTGAGTCTCTCTGGAGTGTTTTTCGGCCTGGTGGGGGCTCCCTATCAGGGGTCAAACAGTTTCAGAGACCTTCTCAGCCTCTTATGTGCTCTGTGGGGTATGTTGCCTTTGAGAGTCCCTCTTCAGGGTCCCTCTTGGTCTGGGGAGTTCTCCCTGGGTTCCCCCTCTTGGAACCCCATCTTGGGGTTGCGTCAATTTAGGAGCCAATTTTCAGAGTCTCTCGGCCTGGGGGAGGCCTTAATGTGCCCTGGATTCTGTGGGGCAAACTGCTGAAAGGTATCTGATCTTGCTGGGACTCTAGCCGCTCTCATCGGGGCACAGGCCTTTCCTTGCTTCCTGGGGCTTCAGGAGCTAGACTGTGGAGTGGGGGAGACGCTGTCAACCTGGATCCTCAGGATGACACTCATGGGGTGTGGACATGAGGACCAGTGGGTTGGGAGGGGGATAAGGAGGTTTGGTCCTGGCTGAGGTTTCTGAGGTCAGGGGTTAAGGGTAGGAATAGGGTTTGACCTCTCCCTGTTTCTGCTGCTCTGAAAGTCCCCCTGCTCCCCCCACCCACATATGGTCCGTGACCCCCCTCCCCCAGCTCACCCTCGTCACTCCCTGACCCGCTTTCCTCCTGGGGCCCTGCTCAGCATTTCCGTGGGGCCCTGTGGCTAGGGGCAGGTGAGGCACTGATCAGGATTATGCTGAGCAAAGCAACCCCCACCTGGGAGGAGGCAGCATCCTGGATGGCCGTCAGCCCCGGGCTGCCCAGCTCAGGGAGGAGGGCAACGCTCTGCCCTCTGAGATGTCTCCACTTGGAACACGGAGGCTCTAGACAATTTTGGCAGTGGGAGGGATGGCAGTGAGCTCTTAGAAGGAACTGGCAAGGGAAGCAAGGGACAGCCATGGAGAAATGGTGTGTCTATTTCTACCCTGGAGGGATCATCGTCGATTCAGCAACCCGTGCTTACAGAAGCTGTTGAAGGCATGCATGACCCTGATGCACATAGCTTTGGGACTGTGTGCATTCTCTGGGTACTAGCCTTTGCCACAAACTAGGAGAGGAGAGCTGATGTGCTGAGTAGTCCCTAGAGAGGATGCTTAGTCACTAGTGTCCACTGGGAAGTCCTCTCTGAGCTCCAGTGCCCTTCTTCCCTGTTGCAGTCTGGCTTTCAGAGCCCCAGGACACAGAGTGCCCCTGTACATTCTGTTTCCTACAGAGAGGAAGCTCTCCTGCTCTCTAGTTCTGCACAGGCTGGCTCGGGGCTTATTCACACTTCAGGATGTGTTAACCACAGAGATGAACGCCAAACCTGGCTCAGCACCACAAAGCCTGGTACAAGCCAGGCACAGTTGCTCACGCCTGTAATCCCAGCACTTTGGGAGGCCGAGGCGGATGGATCACGAAGTCAGGAGTTCAAGACCAGCCTGGCCAACATGGGGAAACCCCATCTCTACTAAACATACAAAAACTAGCCAGGTGTGGTGGCACGCACCTGTGATCCCAGCTACTTGGGAGGCTGAGGCAGGAGAACTGCTTGAACCCAGGAGGCGGAGGTTGCAGTGAGCCGAGATCACGTCATTGCACTCCAGCCCTGGATGGCAGTGCGAGACTCCGGAGGGCGGCTGAGTTCCTGAGGCCACCCCGCCTCCACATGCCCCCCACCTCCGTGTCCTTCCTTCCTTCCCAGGCTGAGCGGTTGGCCCCCACCCCCTGCCCTCTCCCTGCCTCTGTCCAGCATCTCTCCTCGCCTTTTCCCACCGTTTTCTTTTCCTTGGTTCTCTCCTGGTTTCTCTTATTTATTTATTTTTTGATTGCATTTTAGGTCTGGGGGTGCATGTGAAGAACATCCAGGCTGTTGCATAGGTACACACACGGCAGTGTGATTTGCTGCCTTCCTCTCCTGGTTTCTTTTTCTTTTTTTTTTTTTTTTTGAGACAGAGTTTCGCCCTTGTTACCCAGGCTGGAGTGCAATGGCGTGATCTCGGCTCACCGCAACCTCCGCCTCCTGGGTTCAGGCAACTCTCCTGCCTCAGCCTCCTGAGTAGCTGGGATTACAGGCACGCGCCACCATGCCCAGCTAGTTTTTTGTATTTTTAGTAGAGACGGGGTTTCACCATGTGGACCAGGATGGTCTCGATCTCTCGACCTTGTGATCCACCCGCCTCGGCCTCCCAAAGTGCTGGGATTACAGGCGTGAGCCACCGCGCCCGGCCCCTCTCCTGGTTTCTTTCCAGTGTTTTCTTTGACGCTTCACGCTTCTTCCTCATCTCCTCACATTGCCCTGATCTGAGGTTTCCTCACGCCTCCCCTCGCTTTCCTGGCCCCTCCAGCTCTGTCCACCCTCAGTCCCTCCCAGGGCCCTTGCTGAATTCTTCTCCATCGTATTATGCCCCAGCATTTTTTTTTTTTTTTTTTTTTGCCCTGAACCCGCTACTCACAGGTGTGGGTCTTCTTTACAGCCAGCAGCTCTGTAAAGACAAGAGAGGGGGTTGGCATCAAAAGTTGAAGACCATGAGGGGCTGAGGCCCTTCCCCACTCCTGGGATCCCAAAGCCACACTCCTTCCCTCAGAGCCTGCCATCTGGGGGGCAGGCAGGCCACTCCCGCAGTGCCCCTCTCTCCTTCTCCTCTGTCCTTGGCCCACGCTGGCCCTCTTCCAGGTACCCGGAAGTGTCGGGGCTCGTCACTGCCTCTGGGACTCCCCCAAGCCGTTCCTTCTGCCTGGAATGCCCCTCCCTCCTGCGCCCCTGAATCTAGGCAGCTTTTCTCCCCCCCTCAGGTCTCTGATTATGTCTCTTCCTTGGAGAAGCCACACACCCACTCCCTCCCCTGCCCTTGTGCTGACAAGCTCAGCTCCTTGCATTTTATTTCCTGGCACTCACCACGTCACCTAACTGTCATCTAAATGCTGTAATTGTGTCATTGTCTGGGAAATGGGTCTTCCCTGCCAAATTGTGAAGCCCTGTGAAGGCAGGGACTGCATCAGTCTTGTTCACCTTGTAATTTCCAGAGCCCTCCATAGTATCTGGTCCATTGGAGGTGCACAAAAATATCCTACAGCCAGAGTTAAATCTCGGTGGGACTGAAATCTCCTGGTGGCTTATCTATGCCTGAAAACACCAGGGCTTCAGAGAAGTGAGGGTGTGGGGTAGGGGGAGAGGATGTTTGGAGGAAGAGGAGGAGAGAGCTGCAAACACAGACCCCTCTCTGGCTTCCAGCCCGCAGAGGAAGGCATCCCTTCTCTGCTGCTGCTGCGTGGCCGTGTCTGGGTGGAGGCTGGGCAGTAGGGAGCATGGTTGATGGGGTCACAGGGATGCCCCGACCTCCAGGAGGAGCAGCCATTGAGGGGAGGGCCACTCATTCATGTAGTTAGCATCCATGAAACACCTTGCCGGGGAGCCCCTGGGAAGAGGCTTCCCCAGCCAGACCGTGGTCTATTTTCTTTTTTTTTTTTTTTTGAGACGGCGTTTCGCTCTTGTTACCCAGGCTGGAGTGCAATGGCACGATCTCGGCTCACCGCAACCTCCGCCTCCTGGGTTCAAGCAATTCTCCTGCCTCAGCCTCCTGAGTAGCTGGGATTACAGGCACGTGCCACCATGCCCAGCTAATTTTTTGTATTTTTAGTAGAGACGGGGTTTCACCATGTTGACCAGGATGGTCTCGATCTCTCGACCTTGTGATCCACCCGCCTCAGCCTCCCAAAGTGCTGGGATTACAAGCTTGAGCCACCCCGCCCGGCCACCTTGGTCTATTTTCTACATCCACATAGCAGCTCATCACAGAGCACAGGGCCCATCTTTTGTCTCAGAAAGCCCTTCAGCCTTGCCCTGTGCCCCGGTGGCTTACCCTAACCTCTGACTCTCTTCTGTTATTTTTTCCCTTCTGCTGTTCAATCCTAACACTCGACTCATACACACACACACACACACACACACACACACAGTGCCCTTCTGCCCGGGAGATGCTCCCCGCTGGCATCTGATGTTCCCCACTGGCATCCACCCTCGGTCACTGGGCGAGTGTCCTGATGGCCTGGGCTCTGCTGGAGTGAGGGAGGGAAAAGACTGCCCCGAGTGATGAGGCCCCACCCAGCCCCGCCCACCTCCCCTGGCTCCTGCCTGGCCCCACCCAGCTTCCTCCCTGACGTGGCACCGGCTCCTGGCCTCCAGCCTTGCACCTCAGGGCAGTCCTGTGGTTGGGGTGCTCCCCTCGCTTGCCCAGGCAGCCAGTTCTTCCTCCACCAGGTGGCCTTGGAGCTTGGAGCCTCTGGCTCTCAAACGTTCCTCCTCCGTGCTGACAGCTGACCAAGGCTGTGCTTCTGGGATCTTGCTCTGAGGGGGTTCCTGACTTGGATCATGGGTGGGGCCGAGGATGGCCTGACTTTCTGTCCCTCTCTGCCGATGGCCCAGTGCCCCACATTCTCTGCAGAGATGAAATACCCCTGGGCCAGTGGGGAGGAAAGGGCCAGGCTACATGGTCATAGGCAGCTGACAGGGTGTGGTTTTCCCTGCCACACTCCCCAAGTCTGTCACTCCTTAAAGGACAGGCTTCTCCACGGGTGAATGAACAGAAGGTGGAGCAGCCCGCCTCCCAGACACTGCTGCCTGGGGTCCTGGCCAGATCAAGGAGGCAGTGTCCCCACGCCGGCTGGGGCAGCCCACACCTGGAGGGCCTGTCCACGCTCTGACCCGTTGCTGGGTCTAGATCTGGTTCCCCTGACTTAGCTGTTCCCTTCCTGTCCCTTCCTTCCCCGGTTTCTCCCTTTCCTGTTTCTCTCCTTTTGCGATTTCTCCGCCTCTGTCATCTCCCCAGCCCCTCCTCCTGTTTCTCCTCCAGTTTCACCCTCCTGCACTCCCTGCCAACCCGGGGCTCTCTCCTCTGCACTTTTGTCTCTCCCCCCACACCTCACTTCTTACCCAGTCTCTTCCCATCTCCCCCCACCTCTGAACCTCTGGCAGTCTCTTCCACCTGCCAGAAGGGCCATGGGCCTCTTACCCCGTGAGCCTCGGTGCTGTCTCTGTGGGGCTCTGTCCATGGGGCAGCTCCCTTGGTGCCGGCCTGGCTGCCCTGGCTGCCCAGGAGGGCAGGGAGCAGGGCCCAGGGGAGGGAGGAGGGCGGAGGGTGGAGGGTGGAGGGCGGGAGCACCTGGCCCTCCAGCAGGCAGGGGAAAGGAGTGGCTGGCAGAGTGTCCTGGCACCAGGAGGGGACGTGAGGAGAGACCAGGGGCCCAGCGCATGGAGCCTTGAGGAGAAACTGAACAGGAGAAACGAGAGGAACTAGCATTTATTGATCACCTACGGTGTGCTGGGCCCTCTGCAGGGCCTTTATGGAAATCCATGCTCTTACTTTGTGTGAATGCTCATAACACCCCCCACAGGAAAACATGGTTATTCCAGATTGATCAGTGAGTGGAGAGACGCTCAGCGAAAACAGTGACTTGCCCAAGGACTCACACAAGAACAATAAACGGATGAGCTATGATTTGGACCGAAGTCTTCATGACTTCAGAATCCTGTGATTTCAACCTAAGACAGGTGACAGGCATAGGGGAGATGGGGAGGGGAGAAAGTGGGGCAGGACAGGTCTGGGGGACTCTGTTCTCTAAGATGCAGTCAGACTCCTTCCAGTGACTGCTCAGTTCCCTGAGGCTGCTGACTGCTTGGCCCCGCCTCTGCCCCTTGCTACTCTTCCCTGGACTGTCTGACCCCCCCCGCCCCCCACCTCCATGCTTCCACGTGCTCCTCATCTGTTGGGGCAAGGGCAGGCCTGGAGGAGTGCCTGGAGGCGGAGGAGCCATGGCGGGGAGGAGGAGAGGAGAGATGCTGCACTGGCCTCCTTGGGAGGAGAGGTTCCCAGATCGAGCGGCCCAGCTGAGAGGCCTGCACTGAAGGCTCTGAGGAGGTCCAAGGGGACGAGACTTCTGGGGATCATGGTGCTGCTTTTCTTCACGGCCTGGGCCCA